>NC_142033.1:69869029-70180529 GCF_982192425.1 Myodes glareolus
CCCATTTCTGCAGAAATGTTTGTTCTTTGTATGTGGCACAAAAGCTGGGGGAGGTAGCATTAGTCACCTACAAATGCACCAGCTCCTAATGGCTCTATGTGTCCATTTCCTTTCTGAGTGTGTCCTTGAACCCTTGTTACCTGGTTGGAGTATTTTATGGTCTGAATTTTCTCTTATTTTCCCATCTTCAGTAGGAATGCTTAGTCAGCATCATTTTAGTGACTTCAAAACAGTCTTTGAGGGGCTGGAGAGATGGTAGTTAAGATCATAGGCTTGTCTTTCAATGAACCTAAGTTCAATTCCCAGCACCCACATGATGTCTCCCAACTGCCTGTAACTCCAGTTCTAGGGATATCTGATGTTCTCTTCTGGCTTCTGGGGGCAATGCATGCACTTGGTGCACAGGTACACATGCAGATGACATTATAAAAAACACAGCCATTGCATGAGATGCTGAGGACCTGGCCATTTTTGTGGCCATTTTGTTGGGATAGTCGACACACTGAGTTGTTCACAGATCTTAATTTCAGCATCTCAAAGAACTTTGATTATAGATATTCACCCCAATCATACCTATTGAAAGTGGAGCTCAGAGTGGTTATGTATGCTGTCCATGGTCACATCGCACTTTCGGGTGAATATGACTGCTGATGTCAAAGGCCATAGTCCCCTTCATGTGATGTGATGACACAAGCCCCAGACATATCATGTAATATATGTCCCTAACCAAACAGCTGGGCATCCAGAACATGTACATTTCAGAAGATGGTGAAGGGTAAAAGGGCCTCTCATGAGCCCTGTCTTAGAGCCAGAATTAGTCCATAGGGTGGGAGACTGAGACCTGGTCTAAGGTTCCAGGACAGTGGGGATGCAAGGGGCAAAGCTGGCTAACAGAATCTATCACTCAATGATTCCATCTTGACATGGGCAGAAAGAGGCTGGGAGTGTGGAGATCCCAGTGCCCTCTGCATAGGGCAAGGAGGAGGAAAACACAGGAAGAATGAAAGATTGCAAGGCCCATCAGGACTTTATATGCAGGTCCTGGCTGGCACTGGTCTCGCTTGGGAAACTAGAAGTGTACATTGAAGAAGGTGCTTCTGCGTGTGGAGGCTGGAAGCAGTGTCTCTCTGTGGACTCTGTCAGGCTCCAATAGGACTGTTTCTTCTCATAGGAGGGATGTCTGGGGTCTGGAGAGTAGACAGGATGGATAGACCTAAGGTTGGACTCTGACAGAAACATAGCCACGCCCAGGTATCCCTGGGTGGGGAGCTGTGTCTCTGCCACCCTGGCTATGAGAGGCCAGGCTGCCCCTGTGATGCATTTGTGGGAGCTGGGGTCTGATCCCCTCCCCACCTCAGGGCTCAGACGGAAGGACTCCCGTTCCAGAGAGAGCGTTTGCAGGGAGGGCTCCAGGGTCCCTGTGCTGCCCACTGTGCCCCTTCCACTTGCGGGAAGTCCAAAGTGGCATGAGTCCTCCCAGTGCTCAGCTGAGCCCAGAGGATGGAGCTGGCTTTGACAACTGTAGCCAGGGGCTCTAGGGCTGTGAACCAAGCAAATGGCTGCAGCACTAGGGGAGATCCTGCTCAAGTCATTCGTGGTCTGGGACCCGGGGTGTGAGCTCCTAAAGCGGGGAAGGACTGTTCCCTGACTCTGGGTGAGTTAGTGGCACGGCCTGGCATATTGCCTTACTGGGATGACAGGGAGAAAATAAAACATGACATTCAGCACGGCGCTGAGGGATATTTCCCTCGGTCTTACATGGCTTGGAGGCGCACGGTGGCAGTTGAGGCGCCGTTAGTAGCACCAGTGGTGGCATTATTTTTGACCCTGAGTGTAGTCCACATTCCGGCACCTCAACCTAAACCTCAGGGGGTAAGTGGAAGAGGGGCACACCAACAATCAAAGCTCAGAAAAGGAAACTGTCAGGAGCTACCTCTAGTGTGTGAGGAAGGCCCTGACTTTCTCCTGCCTGCGGCCATTTCTCCCATGTCAGTACCTCCACTGTGATGAAACCTCCCCCCACACACCAGGAGTTCAGGAATTCACACCCCTCCTCAGGTGCTATGGATACTAGTTACAGAATGTCATTAGATTGTCGCTTTTGAAGATCTCGCATACGCCTGAGCTAATTGCTCCATAGTCATGCTTTAATCATCCTGTTTACTGCAATGGAGGAACCAGTGTTGTGTCCCCCCCACCCCCGCTGGTTCCATTCTCCTGTTCTCCCAAGGCACCAGTGTTGTTTGCCCACTGGTTCTGTTCTCCAGTTCTCCCTCTGATTCATCCCCCACTGGCTGAAGCACTGCTGTGGGGCAGGAGCCTCTTTCCTGGCTTTCCTGTTGATTGACGTCACCACAGCTGAAGGACTGGATCCCAAGAAGCCAGGGTTTTATCTTCCTAGTGTCACAGGGACCGCTTGGTGCCATGCATTGCTGTGCAGTCTGGCCCGTGGCCTGTCCGCTTGGTGCCACGCGTTGCTGTGCAGTCTGGCCCGTGGCCTGTCCTGCTGGCTGTTCAATCTTACAAACTTGGGGCTGCTGTGCCCTTAGTTTCCTGCCAGACATTTGGCTTCATGCTGTGGCACTGAGTGGATGTTTTCTAGAAGTCTTTTCATCCTGGCTTCTTCTTCAAGAACTCCTGTTGTTTTGAAAGCCATGTTTCCTCCCGTCTCCTGGACATCCACCGTTGGTCGTTTCCCTAGGATGTCATCCTGCCTTCTCTTGCCCTTCTGCTAGTTCTGTCCTCTCACAGAGACTTGCCTCCATCTTTCGGGACAAATATTGGAGTGTCTCGTAGCTTCCAAAGTACTTATCTTCAGAGGGGGAGAAGCGCGCTCCAGAGGGGGAGAAGCGCGCCTGTAAGAGAAGGACTGTGGGTTTACTCAGCCCCATCCTGTCCTCCTGGGCTCTGAGGAACCTGCCTCTCCCCTAGAGCACACCAGTGCCATTAGCTGCCCTGGTCTCCATAGTGCTCCTCCCTGCCTTAGAGGACACAGGAAAAGTCCCCAGATGTCACCTCTCCCTCCCAGGCCATGACCGCTTCGCTCCAGGGACCCCAGCTCCTGATGTGTTTAGTCTCTGTGGACACTTAGCAGAACATGGCTGTGTGGTTTCAGAGCAGGGCTCAGTTATGTCCCCACAGCCCACATGGTGGACAGTTCCAACGGTGCAGGCCTGCTGTTCAGCCACAGGAGGAGTCTGTGTGGCACACTGTGGCCCAGGTGTGGGGCAGCATGCAGTATCCGATTGCTCGCTTCTGGCCTCTGGCATTCCTCCTCAGGTACCACCAGTCCACTTGGGCTGAGGGAAGGTCCTGGCCCTGTGGGAGTGGAGGCTGGAGGCTCAAGGACACTCTCCGTTGTGTCAGGGGAACTTGCCTTTTACTTGCTGTGTGACCTGGGTCCAGCCGCTATGCCTCCCTATGTCTCGGTTCAGTCTGGAAAGATGCTGGCAGCTTCTGCCTCTGGGGTTGACCCTTTGGAATGAGACTCCTACAGCTCTCCAGGCCATGGGCACCGTATGCTATGTGCAGTGTTAGGAGGAAGACAGACACCCACCACACATACACACACACACAGCCTCAAGCCCAACAGGGTCATCTGTGGAGCTAGACTGGCACATTGTAGGATTCCTAATCCACAACCCCTATGAAGTCTTACCTCTGCCTGTTGTTTCCCTCCTGATATCAAAAGGCCATGCTGAGTCACCTGGATGTAATATCCAGTCCATAGGGGGTGCCAAGGGGACCAAACTAGTGTTCTAGGCTGACTTTCAAATTTAGGCCTGGAGCCTTTACAACAGGCAATGCTCTCCTGCTGCCTCACAGTGAGAAGGGTTGAGGTGCTGCTCCCAGAATAGCCTCCTTGACCTTGAGGATTCAACTGCTCACTCAGCACCTCCTGCAGGGTGAGCAATGCTGGGGTGCCTAGAAGGCTCCTTCAGACTCTTCCCTGTCCTTAGAGCCCTGCTCTGCTCCCTCTCCTCTGCCTCCTCACAGCCCTGGCAACCACAGTTTTACTCTGCCCCCTTGAAGTAATTGTCCTTCTCAGCCTCCAGCCCCTGCCTCTTGTCCCTAATTAACATGCTATTCCCTCTCTTCTGGTATAGCATCAAGTGATCACTGATGTCAGAAGCAGCTGGGGGAACAGTGGTCAGTCCTGTCTATGTGTGACTGGGGGACAGTGGTCAGTCCTGTCCATGTGTGACTGGGGACAGTGGTCAGTCTTGTCCACATGTGGCTGAGGGGACAGTGGTCAATCCTGTCCACGTGTGGCTGGGGGGACAGTGGTCAGTCCTGTCCACGTGTGGCTGGGGGAGAGTGGTCAGCCCTGTATGTGGTAGCACCAGAAGATGATTCTCAGAGGCAGGTAAAACATTCATTCACTGTACAGAGTCAGGCAAATGCTAAGGAAGGAGGACTGACTGGGAGATTAGTTACCAAAACATATATGCACACATGTATTCATGCATGTGCATGCATACACGCATACGCATGCACATACACATACACATATGCACTCAGTCTCCTAATTTCCCACAGCAAAACACACACCCAAAGAAAATGACCAAGGGCAGTGCCATTCCTTCCTGGCCTCTGTCCTGCAATGTCAGTCAGCATGTATTTCTTCTTTGGAAATAAAGTGGCCATGCTCAGTCCATTGCGGGGTCAACACTGCCACGCACAGTCCAGCATCAGTGCATTCATAGTGTTGATTCATCTTGAGCTAGTCCAGAACATTTGCACCACCCCAGAGACACTAGGAAACAGCCCTAGGCTGTTCTCTTTAAACTGATCAATTCTGCACATGTCACATAAATGGGGTTGAACAATGGGTGGATTTTTATAGATGATGCTCTGAGGGTCCACTGAAGCACAATTATTAAAAACTCAGAGACTGATATTGGGGTTCATCCTGAAGATCAGGAAAGCAAAGCAGCCAGTCACTGGCTCTTACCTCTACTTCAGCCCGAAATGGTGATCCTGCCTCCAGAAATCTCAGAATAAGACTGTGTCTGAGAGCTGTGTCCTCCCATTTCATAATCCTTTCTAGAGCTGGGATTAAAGGTGTGCAGCACTGGGATTAAAGGCATGCACTGCCAGGTTTCTATGGCAACTAGTGTAGTTACTGGGATTAAAAGTGTATGTTATCACTGCCTGGTCTGTAAGACAGACCAGTGGGACTGTTTTACTCTCTGCTCTTCAGGCAAGATTTATTTATTAAAAACACAAATTTAATGCCACTGCAGTTTACCCCATCATAGTATGGGGTGTCAGTATGACATTAATTTTCATAATATTCCATTGCTGGGGAAAGTCACATTTTGGAGTACAGCTGTTTTGAATTTCTCAATGGTTCTGTGGGTGGTTTCCATCTGCGGGTCATTGTGTGAGATGCTGCTGGGTGGGTGTGTATCTGCCCGAGTTCTTGTTGATTTTTTGAAGTGTTGTTACAGACTGAACTGTGTCCTCATTATGGAACTTTTCTGTGACACATCTGAACGCTGGGACTTTAAGAAGCTGATCGGCAGTGAATGCAGCTGGGAGCAGGGCTTGATGGGTGGGATTAGTGCCCAAGTAAGA
The DNA here is from genome assembly GCF_982192425.1 of Myodes glareolus. Classification (NCBI taxonomy): domain Eukaryota; kingdom Metazoa; phylum Chordata; class Mammalia; order Rodentia; family Cricetidae; genus Myodes; species Myodes glareolus. The sequence goes on from NC_142033.1 coordinate 69,874,610, forward strand.
GAGACACAGCATGCTTTCTGCCGTGAGCAGGATCATAGTGAGAAGCAGTCACCTGCTTGCAGAAAGGGCACCTGTCCCAGGAGTTCAGCCCTCTGGCACGTTGGGTTCAGATCCACTTGTTCCTGACATTGTCACCCTTGGGCACATCGCTTCAAGTCCTGCTCCTGTCTTGATTGATAGGGGAAGGGGGGCCTTTGTAAGACATTTACCTTCCCAGACCTGGCATTGGGACATTGCCTCACTACCAGACTGCTTGGTGATTCTGTGTCTTTAGCTGTGCCCGAGTCTCCACTTCTGATACTTGGGGAGGCCTTGCAACCCCGTCCACCCGCCAGCTCCACTCTGGGCACAGTGAGACAATACAGACAAGAGCCCTGCTCTGAGGGATTTGTGATCCATCAGACATGGCTATCCTGGCTGGGAAAGGGCCTGACCAGCATCTGATTGAGGCGGGTTGATTTTAGAGTGGAGCATCCAGTGGGCCAAGGTGGTCCCAGGTGCAATAGCAGCATGGCCCATGGTTTCCATGGAGACCCAACTGCCTAGAGTTTCCCTTTTAGGCCTATAGCATCTTGCCTCCCTCCCAAGGAGGGTGGGCTCAGCTGCAGGCTGGGCTCCCAGGAGTGCCTCCGTCTTCTGTCACTTTGACAACATGAGCTGGCCCGTTGGGAAGCTCTGTCCAGCTGCTGTTTCTCCCATCCTGCTGCAGATCACAGTGGCTTCCCCTAGCTGCAGCCCTGCCACTACAGAGGGTAGAGGGTGGAGTGGAAGGGACTCCTGCGTGGAGGAGGGGCTTCTGGGTAGAAGCTGGCCAAAGCTAAGCAAAAGGCAAGTCACTGCATCAAAGAGGACCGCCCCACCGAGGAGCTGAGGCTTGGGTCATTTTAGAGCACCCCACACCTGGCCCATCCCCTCAGGGATGGTTTTCTGAAGCTAATTTGTCATCCTAGTAGCAACAGCAACAAAAGATAAAATGCTCTCTTTTGGGCTGGATGCACTTTACTGTGCCTTAAGGTCCATTTCTCTAACTGTGAAGAGGGGTCCTGAGGCATTCATGGCCTCTGGGGTTTCCTATCTGTCTGACAGCCACTGTCCTTTGTCTCTGCCTCCCTGGGGACAGGTTAGTGATATTACCATTGGTGAGGCCCCTGAGGTCAGGACACAGCAAGGTCCCATATCCCCAGTGTCATAAGGAATGCCTCCAGCTGACATATACCTGGTACCCTGGCCTCAGGTTACAGCTGCTGGCCCTGTCATTTATTAGAGGGGAGGCTATGTCTTAATGTGGACCCTAGCAGGTGGCCCCTTCCTTGTAAATGGAAATCCACCATGTCCTGATGGTCAGATCAGGCCAAAGTCCCCTCCTGCCTTCCATGTTTGCGAGAGACCCTAGGGACTGACTTCTAGAACATGTAAAGTGGATTTGAAGCAGAGAGCTAGGTTAGAAAAGTGGCCAACTGAAGAATGATGGATCAAGCCAAGGTCACCTTGTAGTGCCTGCTGCTGGTGTCTGAGGACAGCCGTGCAGGGTGTTGCACCTGGACCTCCCCATTGGTGTGGTGCACCTGGAGGCTGGGTTTAGGGCATGGGCACCATGACCTTTACTCCCAAGGTTCACATAGAGCCACTGGGGTTGTTGTCAGGGCATCCCACACCCTCCTTGGAAAAGATGAGGCTGCTGTCATAGAGCAAGGTGACCCAGCAGGAAAAAGGGGCTGGCGGAGGAGAAAAGGGATCAGAGAAGAGGTTCCTCTGTCACTCACTTGTCAGCCTGGTGGGCTGCAGTGACCGTTCTTGACACTCATGTGGGTGGGCACAACTCCTTGGGTCTGTTTATGTATGTGATTCTACTTCTGGGCCCACAACAATCCTGTTCAGAGCCCTGCTGGGCCCTCAGAGCACATGGGCACCTACTGCTCCTTGGTCCTTGGCAATCACAGAGCCATGGACAAGCAGCATGGATCCAGGGAACAGAGCCGTGGGGTGAAGTCCCAGCAGAGTTAGCAATGCCCCAAGGCAGAAGTTGGCGTATGGTACCTGACAAGCTGTCACCACAGCCCATGGGAGAACTGCGTCCCTGGAGGGTGGTGAGGGTGAAGTACAGAGGTTGGCTTGGAGAAACAAAGAGTGCTGGGTGACCAGCTGCATCAGTGTTGGTCGCAGGGTTTATGGCGGTTACTGTCACTGAAGTTAGAGGACCGTGCCTGCCACACGGCGCCTTTCTGATGCATTGACATATAGCGGGAACCACTATTCTCCTAATGTTACAAAGGGAGAGACTAGACCTCAGAGAAGCTGTGTGGCTTGTGGAAGGTCAACAGCTGGGAAGTGGCAGTGTCTGCATCTGTCAGCTATGCAGACCACCACCAACCTGGAAATGGGGTGGGATCTGAGTATGAAGCAAGAACCGTGCTTATGGAAGGATGGTGGAGACAGCAAACGAAGAGAAGGGAGGAGACTGCACAATAAAATGCACAAGCTGTTTGTGGCCATTTCCAAGTGCCTGGGTGAGAACATGGTCAAGTCACAAAAGGCAGACAGCGTGTGACTGGGTTGTCTACCCTGCCAGGCTTGGGTCTCAACGATTAAGAAGTATACCACAGAAAACATGACCTTCTTCTTCGATTTGTCCCAACATTAAATAATGACTAATTTGAATTTAAATACGTGGCAGAAACCTGCGCAGGGCTCCATTCCCTGGGAGGAAGGGTGTTTGATTACTGGCGGGGTCATGCATATTCATGACTCTTTTCCATTGGTACCGACAGGCTGTTATTTGCTAACTAAGAAAGAATGGTGTGCGACAGAGAGCTAGGGAGAGAGGCATCCCCTCCTTGGGACACAGGGCAACAGGGAGGTCTCTAGGAGGAGAGCAAGCTGTGACTTGGGGTCTCCCCAGAACCAGGGTGGACTGACATGTCTTCACAGGCTTTGTCAGGCTGATCCTCGTGAAATGCCGGGTAAAAGAGAGGTAGAGGCGCACAGCCCATCTTGCTGAGGTGGAAACCAGGGCCCATGTGCAAAGCAACATAGACACATAACTAACGGGGAATGCACTCAGCACCCAAACCCTGTGATCTCTAGAGACCTCCCCCCATTGCCTGTGCTGAGTGTCCTGGACAAGGGTCCCCTCCCCCATCCCCAGCACAGCTGGCTCATTACAAGCACATGAGTGGTTTGCACGCATTTTTGTTTGCTTGCTTGTTTTGTTGTTGTTGTTGTTGTTGTTGTTTGGAGACATCTCCTACGGTAGCCAAGGCTGGCGTCTAACTAGCAATCCTCTTGCAAGTGCAATCCTCCCACCGCCACGCCCAGCTCTTAACTGGACTCTACCTGATTCTGTCCACAGGGAAAGGCAGCCTAGGAGCCTGCTGCTGTGTGCCTCCTCATCCTGTGTCTGGGAGCTGATGGAGAGCCTCAGACTGGGCACTAGGCACCTGGGCATTTTATTTTATGCTAATGTGGTATTTACAGAGGCGCTTTTGGTAGGTGGCAGCATGCCCCCTTCCAGGAGTCAGTGTCTTTATCCCTGGGAGCTGTACACACGTGACATGCAGAAAGACAGCCCTGGATCACCCCATGCCAGTCCAATCACAGGCTCCTGGCAGCTGAGAGCCCTCCTGAGCCCAGAGAGAGAGAGAGAACTTGGTGGCTTTGGGTTACGGCTGGTTTTGCAGGTGGGAGGGGGTCAGAGTCAAGGAGTTGTCAGGAGTGGGAGTCCCATGTTTGGGGGGACACTGGCTGGTTTGTCAACTTGACACAAACCTAGATGTATCTAGGAAAAGGGGATCTAAATGGAGAGAATCCCCCCAAGATTAGCCTGTAGTCAAGTTTATGGGGGCATTTTCTTAATCGATGATCGATGTGGGAGGAGTCGGGAGAGGTCGGGAGGGGTCGGGAGGGGTCGGGAGGGTCCAACCCACTGCAGACTGTGCCACCCTTGGGTAGGTGGTCCTGGGTTACATAAAAAAGAAGACTGAGCAAACCATGAGAGCAAGCACTCCCCTATTGGCTCCTGCTTCAGCTCCTGCCTCCAGGATCCTGCCCTGTTTGAGTTCCTGTCCTGACTTCCCTCAGTGATGGTCCGTGATGTAGAAGTGTGAGCTGAAGCAAACCTTTTCTTCCCCAGTTGCTTCTGGTCATAATGTTTTGTCACAGCTCTAGAAACCCTGACAAAGATAAGGAGTCCTCCCTAGAGTCCCCGTTGGGGACATAGCTTCCGCTGGAGTCGGGCTTCTGACATCCAGAATCCCGAGGTGATAAACTTGGGCCTGAGGCCGGCAAGTTTTCTGTGCCTTCTCTAGAAGCCATAGCAAAACACCACACCCTGTGCTCCTAAAGGCCCCCAGGTGCCAGCAGCTTTAGATCAAGCTTTAGCTGAGGTTTTGCAGAAACCACTGTGCTGCTGTCTGAGGGTCCCCACAGAAGGTTCGGTCCATAATGGTCCTCATGAGGGCGCTCATCTGAGGAAGAGGATCACAGAGCCCCTTCACACAGGAGGAAAACTGGGGCTGGGTCCAAACCTGACTCCGGCCCTTTCATCCACCCTTTGTCCTCCACTTCCGCCGCCCACTGCCCATCACACTCTTCTTGTGAACACAGGTTCCCAGCCCTCCCTGACCCACTGACTGACTGGGAAATCTGAGTTCCAGGTCTGTGAGTGTAGACATGGGCCCTACACTGGATTCTGCTGTGGGCTGGTTGTGCCAACTCGGGCCCCAGGGAGCCTCTCTCATTCTTTGGAATTCAGGCCAGGAGGATTAAAGACGATCAGGAGACCTTTGAAGAAAACCCAGTCCTTCCCCAGCCCTCCCTGCTCCCTCCTGTGAAGTCCAGAGAGCTCTTTAAAGCTGCACAAGCGAATATCTCAGAGCTCTGACCCGGTAGCCCTGCCCCTCCTCAGGGGTGCCTCCGCTCAGCTGAATGGGTTTTTCATGGACACGCTATTGCCCAATTCTGCCCTGTCTGTGTTTATCCGGGATTACGAGTCCCCATGCTCCCATGTAGGCCACTATTTCAGGACCTCCCCAAAGCATCGTACTATACCAGGCCATTTCATCCCACCAACACAACATCCCAGCAGGCGGCAGATAAGAAAAAAAATCCCCTTTTCAATTGGCAGAATAGCCTGGAAGCAAAGCGGCTCCTCAGCCTGAGCTGAAACCCCTGAGCTAAAACCCAGCCGGCACCCTCACCCCTCCTGCTGATAGCTAGAAAGACAAGTTTCCTTCAGAATCTCACCTTTACCCTTTACCTGGGCCTGTTGTTCAGAGCCTGAAGGTCTCACCAACCAGTCACACCCACCCCTTGTTTGACACTCCCACAATCATTTTAAATAAAAGAAAGTGCAGGCCATGCCAGGATGCCTTGACTTGTCTGGAGTTAAACGGGGCTTGTACTAGCCCCACGACATAGGATCTGACAGTCAAACCTTAGGTACTTGATCCTGGCATCTGGGAAGGAGGAAAGAAAGCAAGTCCTTCCTCTAGCAGCCCCTAGGGGTCCAGAAGAATGCACCCAGCATTCCTGCCCCTCTTGCTGCTATTATGGGAGGTAGAGACCATGACCTCAGATGCTTATCTGCAGTTTCCCCTTCCCAGCTCAACACTGAGGGAGTCAGGTGGTACCAAGAGCAGAACCCTGGCCAGCCTGACTCCTGGTGATATAGACAGAGCTTTTGCTGCCAGTTAAAGACAAAATCCCTTTTGGTTATGGAGACAGAGGTCCAGGAGGAACTTTCATCAAAACCAGCTCATTCTTTGCATGGTGAAATCTTTGTGTCACCATTTAAGGAGGCTTTGCAATGGCACAGACAAATGGAACAAACGACTGAACAGAACCTGGCCACGGTGGGGGTAAATCCTGATGGTCACCCTACCTGAAGATCAAGGCCAACAAGGCTCATGCTATCTGCTGCCACCTCACCAGATCACCAGGTATCAACCATCTTTCACAGCACATGCGGACCAAGGCATCATGACTGGGCTCCCATTTGCCATCTCACATGTTAGCTGAAGCTGCCATCACATGAAGGCATCTGGGATGGCCATGCCCCACTGGACACTCATATGCTTGGCAGTGCTACTGACCTTTGACAAGGCCTATCTGCGGCTCCTCTGGAACAGCGACTGGCCATTGGTAGCCTGCACCACGTGCAGCTCAGGTGTCTCCCGATACGGTGGCTGTGTTTATAGGGGAAGGTTTCTGAGCACACACCCAAGGACTCAGATGGGAGTTAAGCCTCCTATGATTGGCCCCAGGAGTTGCAGGGCTTTCTCTCTGCTGTCAAAGGGGTTGATAAGATCATCCAGGAAGTCAGGACTGGGGGGGCTGCTACAGAAGAACAGGTGCGATGGGAGCCATTGTATCCGCATTGGAAATACAGTCTGCTGTAGGATCTGGAATTATATGCAGCACACCTGTAGGGGTCACCATACATGGGCTCTGTCCAGAGATAGAAGCACCCAGACGTTCTGATCTTCCTCCCTCCATGCAGGGGTTCTGCCATTGTCACGCCAGGGCTCAGCTCCCAGTGACATGGCTGCTGGTGACAGCCTAGCGCAAGTGGACCAAGTGTCGGCCATGCCTATGGGGCAGGGTTGGCCTCAGGTGGGCAATGAGAAGCTGGGGCAGACGCTGGCAGTTATAGGCGAGCGTTCTGTATGCCAATTAGCTGAGGAGCCCGGCAGATGAGCAGCTGTAACTTACTTTACAGGGAATTGCTCAATTTTAAATGAATCATATTGTCATATTATGGTTTGCCTCATCAACCCCAGCCCTCCCTCTGCCCTCTCGAGAAGCTCTCTTGCGGAAGGTGCCCGTGGCAAAGCCCTTGCTCGTAAGCGTTGCTGTTCCGACAAGCAGAGGTCAAGCAGGCATGCAGGAAGCTGTTGGCACACTCCACTCATGGCCTCCTGAAGCCAGTTCCTCGGCTCAGCGTTTCTCCAGCTGCCTGTCTACTGGGACCTGGCCTAGGCCTGGTGACGCAGAAATGAAAGCACCCAAGCCCCGCACTGAAATGCCTCCAGGACAGCAAAGCCAGGAGGCAGAGACAATGAACTGTGAAGAGTCAAGTGCAGACACCAACTGTGTCCCTCTGAGTGCGTGTAACTCTGGTGCGTGCAGGGTCATTATGCCTTCTGCAGGCTGTGGTTGGATCGCCTATCCTCAGAGCTCATTGCTCACTGCATCTGTCTATGGCCTTGGGTGGGAAACAAGTGAGGCACATTTTCAGGGTAAGGGCAGACTCTTCTTTGCCCAGAGCCCAGAGACTGCATGCATCAGTCCACAGCATGCATCAGCCCACGGCATGCATCAGCCCATGGCATGCATCATCCCACGACATGCATCAGCCCACGGCATGCATCAGCCCACAAGCAGCTGGCCGGGCTCTGTGAAGACAGACTTTTCAGAGTGTCTTGAAGTCCACATCTTGACTTTTCTCTTCACCTCACCCTGCTTGCCAACTTTGGAGATGGCCTTGAAATTATAAATCAACAAGATGCACCCCCTCTGCCATCACTGCCAGGAAACAGATCCCTGGGGCTGCCTCTGGATCTATGACCAAAGTCACAGACTACATAAACTGTGACGTCTGTGTCCCCTCCCTCCTTCCTTTCTTTAGCATCCTTTTATAGAAAATTCCTGCTCAACAGGGGAGCATAGAGTCCAAAGAGAGTAGGGAGAACTCTGGTAACAGAAATCCAGGGCAGAGTCATGAGGCCATTGCACCATGAGACCGTGAGACCACGAGACTGTGAGGCTGTGAGACCATGAGGCCATGAGACCATGAGACCACGAAATGGCGAGGCTGTGAGACCATACTACATGTGGTCTCAGATACACCTAGGGTGAGGTGGCCCTCAACCTTCTCAGTCCAGGGACCCTCTGGAGCCCCCTGTCCTCCAGACTAGAGTTTAGATGATGCCATGTGCCAATGAAAGACCCTTTCCTAGCACTACCCCTGGACGGCACCAAGGTGGTACAGAGGTAGAAGTTAGGAGCTAGTCCCCAGATACAGACAAGGTTCCTGGTCTAGAGTGTCAAAGGGCACTCAGCCCCATCAGCAGTGGCCAAGCATCTGAGTGTGTCCCGAGCTAGCACCCTGTCCACGGCAGCCCACTGAGCGCCTCTGTTCCCTCATCTGAAAAATCAGCATGACAGTCATGGTAACCTCACTGAGCATATTGAGGACTCTGGGGAGACTCTGGTGGCACAGGCTGTTTTTGCTCACAAGACCTCTGACATCTAAAACATCTCCCAACACCACAATGCTAGCTGTGATAATGCTGCCTTCCAACTTGGTTCAGTCTTGACTCTGCCTGGAGTTAGTCTCCCACTGCACAGTTGAAGGTTCAGGCTGGAGACATTGGACTATACCCCATCCCACGGGGCAGGAGCAGAGTCTCACCTGGGCTTCTGGCTGACGGACCTGGAGTTCTGAGGGTCCCTGTGTCCACTACTCAGAATGGAGAGTTTGCTTCTGACGCACGCTCATTGGTGACGATGGAGGACACGGCTCAACAGCATTGAGTGGAGATATGCAGAGGGCCAAGTGTGAGTCCAGTGGAGTTTCCCAGGCCCCCCTTAGTTCCCCAGCCCTGACAGTCTCCTAGACGCATGGTGGAGGGGATAGGGAAGCCCGGCTGCATGGACCACTGGCTGCTCTGAAGCCATGTGCGACTAAAGGCACTCACCTTCCTACCTGCCTAGTCTTTCTGGACCAGTTTCCAACTCAAGGCTCTCCGGGGGTCCCAGCAGTCCCATTGGCACATCACAGGCACCAAGGGGCCTAAGAACTCTGTACCAGGAACAGGGCCAGTATTGAAAGTGCATCTCCCAATGCCGCACACAGCCCTTGCACAGCCTGGCAGCTTCCTGTATCCAACACAGATGTACTGCCATGATTCTATGATGCCATCATCACGTGGTGGAGTGGAGGCTCTGTATGCACCACCAGCGATGCACCCCAGACCTTTATGGAATGTTGACAAGCATCTGCCAATGGCTGTCCAGTCTACAGTGGACGTGCCCAGAGGTCTCTGCCTTTGGTGGGTTTTACGGCCCAGCACCTACTTCTCCTGAGAAAGCAGAGCTTCTGACGGCTGCCTCCACCTCTCCCCTCTGACTCCCTGTGGCGGGAAGGTTAGTGGGTAGCTGTCTGTATCCCTGTGAATAGGGTTTTAATTGGAGTGAAGCAGCATCCCCCTTGCGAATCTAGCTCCGTGGCATGCCATATCTTTCTCTGAAGACATAAAGAACGAATACATTGTGAGCCTTGTGAGGAGGCTACACACAGAGTAGAGACTGCACAGAAATCAGCCAGGCATTCTGGGAGAGACGTCCAGTGGCTGCAGACAGGATGCAGAGGCAAGGTGGTCCACAGAGGGACCCGGCTCCTCCCCTCTGCGTAGACGACTTCACCCCCAGTTGGAGCGCAGACAGCATTCTTCTGACTCGTGTTGCTTTTTATAGGGACTTGCCAGACCTGCGTGTCAGATTCTGTCTGCAAAGTGCCCTTCGGGTGCCAAAACTCGGTTCTTTGACTCAGGGAAAATGCTGTTTAATTAGCAGGCTCCAAAAGATACTCAATTACCAGTTAAATTGGGCTAGAAGAAACTGTTCTTTCAAATCTCCTCTTTCATTGTGATGATACCCATTTCCACCCCCCCCCCGACACACAAGCTTATTAATTTCTTTAATGCCATTTTTTAAAAGACGGTGCAGGAGGAATCTACATTCTTTGGGGAAGGACCTCCACTGGGTGGGATGCTGGACAAGGATGTTGTCTCGCCATGGGGACATCAAGGAGTCCTGAGGGTGCAGCAGAAAGCTCTTGCAGGATCTGACCTACCCCACCTACCTTGGCCAGCAGTAGAGTGTGAGAATAGAACCTTGGCCTCTACCAAGTCCCCACTAGGAAGGAAGCCACCATATCAGATTGGCAGAGTTTCCTGGAAGCCCAAGGGACTTGAAGACTTAAGATTCTGAGCTTTGAATCTGGAAATGGCTGAGTGGAGCCCTGACAGAGTCAACTGTGAGGTGGTGTCTGGGGACTGCTGGCTTCCGCCAACAAAAACATAAATCCGTTTTTGAGGAGAGGCTACATATGGACTCTACTGTAGTACAGGGCAGGCTGTGTCAAGAGGGAGAAGTTACCACAGTGGGGAGTGGCCATAGCTGTAGGAGGAGAGGTCTTGCAATGAGGACAGGATGCTGTGATGGGAGGGGCTGCTATGATGGGAGGGGCTGTTGAGATGGGGAGGGGTTTCTGTAATAGGAGGGGCTGCTATGATGGGGAGTGGCTGCTGTGATAGGAGGGAGGGGCTGTTGAGATGGGAGGGGTTTCTGTAATAGGAGGGGCTGCTGTGATGGGAAGGGCTGCTGTGATGGGAGGGGTTGTTGTGATGGGGAGGGGCTGTTGTGATGGGAGGGGCTACTGTGATGGGGAGGGATGCTATGATGGGGAGGGGCTGCTGTAATGAGAGGGAGGGGCTGCTGTGATGAGAAGGAGGGGCTGCTGTGATGGGAGGGGCTGTTGAGATGGGAAGGAGCTGCTGTGATGGGAGGGGCTGCTGTGATGGGAGGGAGGGGCTGCTGTGATGGGCATGGGTGGAGATGTCACAATGGAAGGGGCTACCTCCATAGATTGGAGCTGTCAGCTCCTATAGTGGCTGGGAGACCAGACAAAGAGTCTCTATGAAGAGAAAATGTGCACAGATGCAGGCAGGGTAGCTGAATAGCACTGATGACGCTCTGCTGTTTTTCTCTGAGGGACCCTCATGGTGTTCCTCCTGTTCCGATGTGTGTCTGACCCGTGGCACATGGAGTTCTAAGCCAAGCTTGGTCAGGTGGGAGGGCGTGGGTTCAGACAGGTCAATGGGTAATGCTTCAGCTGAACCAAGGATAAGACCTGGAGGCAGGGCTGGCTGTCATCCAGGTAGACAAAGAGCACCATGAACTGCACTCCAGGGGAGAAATGGTTCTGGAGTGAAAATGGATGGAGACTGAAGTGCCCCTTTCCAGACACACAGAGTTTATGGAAGGTCCACACAGTCATTTAGAGAAGGCTGTAGTAATTGCTGCGGTAGTCCCTTGTCCCGCAGGTTTTGCTGTGGCTCTGGGGAATTGCATTGCTGTATGCACTCCTGTGGGTCCTTCAGGATCACACTGCTAGACACACCCTCAGAGATAGGTGTGCTCCTAAATAGGAAGGGTCACAGGGGCTCAGGCTAGCTTCACATCCAACCAAGGTGACCATGGCAAGTCCTGCACGCAAACCTCTGTCTTCTTCTCCTTTTGTGGGCCACTGAGAAAATAGTTCTCTCCTCCCTATTGTGACCATGTGTCAAAGGCCATGTGTGGGAGCTCTTGATAACTGCATAGGTGCAGGTTCAAGGAGGCCGTTGTTGGGGGGCAGAGGAGCATATGGGAAGAAGGGCGAGCAGATACCATGCCTCCCATTGCTGCTGCATTCCTGGCATGGATGTCTTCTTCATCACCAGAAGGGGTGGTTTCAGACCCCTAATATATCTGACACCCTCAAACTTCCACAAGTGGAGTGGGAAATCTGCAGCAGGTCCACATACAACATGGCAGTGTCAGACAATGGGGGCGCATGGACAGAGGCAGAGGACAGGGATATGGAGACATGCTGGGGAGTAAGGGTTAGAAAACAGGGCCGTGTCCATTGGGGGTGATCGTGTGAGCTCCCGTGTTAGTGATTGTGTGTTGGGGGGGGACTTCCCTTGGCCTTGGATTTTGTGCTGGTTTTACTGTCACAGTGAATGCCTCTGGGAGGGGTGAGGAATGAGGGCCTTTGACGGAGGCAGCAGGAGAGGCAAGGCAAGGGGCACGAGTGAAGCTTGTTGCCATCCCTCCTCGGGAGGCCAAAGGCTGCCAAGGCAGGAAGAAACCCAGCCTCCCTTGTGCAGACTAGTTTACATTGCCTCCTCAAGACCCTGTCCAGGGTTTGTCCAGGGTCCACTTGGCACTGATTGACCTTGGTAAGCTTGACTGCAGGACGCGTTTGCCCTTCTGCCCATGCCTCCAGGTGGCTCCCTAACAGCTGCCCTGCGCTGAACGTTAGTCTTGGGAGATGGACGTTTGCAGAAGCACAGCTGATCACTAGGTGAGAGAGTTGTGCCCAGAGCCCTTAACACTGGGTCACCCCAGCCCAGGGTCAGATAGACCCTGATGCCAGCTTAGCCTGTGCTTCCTGCTCCTTTATTGCCCTTGGTCTCTGTGCCTAAGCTGCCTTTTAAATTTCTTGTCTCTCCTGCACAGCCGGGTCCATTTTGACATCTCCCTTGGTGAGTGGTTCAGCCTGGGGCAGTGGCATCTGCCTGAGTTGTTAGAACAAAGGGACCGTAAGATGCGATGTGACGGTGGACACGGGCTGGTCAAGGAATCTGGGGCTTCCTCACCATACTGAGAGATAAGGCATGGGGTTCCTAAGTGCCTAAATGTTCAAGGTTAGGTACAGCCCCCTCCCTCTCTCTATTTGAAGGCTGTACTATCTAAGACTGCATTAACAACCCGCTGCAGACCTGAACAGCACAGCCCTGGAAACTGGGTGTCTGTCTTAGTTAGGATGTCTATTGCTGTGATGAAATACACGACCAAAGCAACAGAAGAAAAAGTATATTTGACTTACACTTCTGCATCACTATTCATCGTTGAAGAAAGTTAAGACAGGAATTTAAACAGGGCAGGAATCTGGAGGCAGGAGCTGTTGCAGAGGCCAGGGAAGGATGCTGCTTACTGGCTTGTTCAGCCTGCTTTCTTACAGAACCTGGGACCACCAGTCCAGATAGGCACCACCCACAATCGTCTAGGCTCCCTCCATTAATCACTAATTAAGAAAATTCCTTACAGATGTGTCCTCTATTTTTGTCTTTTAGTTAATTTCAGATGTAGTAAAGTGGACAACCAAGAATAGCCACCTTAGTTAGTATCCAAAACAGTTTCACTGGCCAATGTCAAGGTGCCCACATGGCATATGCCCATCCGAGGCCAGAATGAAAAATCCGTTTCTCATCGTTTCCAGTTTCTGAAGTTCCTCCCTCTGACTGCCTCTGATATCCTTCTCCTAAAGACTGTGACGACACTGGGCCTCCCCAGATGATCCAAAGCGGATTCCCATCTGCCAAGGCCCTTGATCTAGGAGAAGTCATATGTGCATGGGCTCCAGCAAATAGTGTGTGTGAGAGAGTTTTTGGGGGGTACACCTTGGGAATCTGCTATTCTGACTACCACACGAGCAATCAGACATTGGGCTAGAACATGTACTCGATGCCAGGAGAATCTATTTTGTAACATGGTGCATAGCATTCTGCCCAGAATATTTTGCCAGTCTCTAAACAGATCTCCTGTGGTCCGGTTGACTGAGGAGCCCCAGCTGATGCTGACTGGAACTTGTGGAGGCTGTGATTTAAAGCATTATGATAACTAGGTTTATATCAACTCTACACAAGTTGCAGTCAATCAATAGGGAAGAAGGAACTTTAATTGAGATAATTCCTCCACCAGACTGACCTGTGAGGCATTCTCTTGGTTGATGGTTGATGTAGGGTGGTTCAGCTCCCTGCGGGTGATCATCTGAGCTGGTGGTTCTGGGATGCATAAGAAAGCAGGTGAGCAGACCATGAGGAACGAGCCAGCAAGCTTCACTCTCCCATGGCCTCTGCTTCAGATCCTGTCTTCAGGATCCTTCTCTGAGTTCCTGACCTGCCTTTCATGGATGAGGGGCTGCAGGACAGAAGATGAAATAAACCCTGTCCTCTCTAGGTTGCTTTTGGTCATGGTGTTTTCTCACAGTGAGGGGAATCCTAAGATATTCACCCACATCCTTAGTCATTTTCGCCTGATTGACTGTGGATTTCCAAAAGAGGAGATAACATTTCTATAGTCAGCCTCAGATTTGCCAAGTTTTCAAACAAGTCATTCTGCCAACTTTTCATTTTTTTAGATTGTATTTTATTTTAGGATATTTATTTATTTAGTGTGTGTGCACACATTCACGTAAGTGAGTACCAGAATATGAGTACTGTAACTGCCGTGCCATTGTGTCAGGCCTGGATCACGTTTTGGAAACATTGCCTTAGTTTCCTTTCCTGTCGCTGAGAGAGAACCCTGGCAGAAGCAGCAGGAGAGAGAAGGCGTTGGCATGCCTCACGGTGACAGGTGCCGTCCACCGTGACGGGGAGGTCAAGGTGGCGGGAGCTGGAAGCAGCTGCTCATATCACACATCCTTGATCAGGAAGTGGAGATGGATGCTGCTGCTGCTGCTGCTGCTGTTGCTGCTGCTGCTGCTGCTGCTCAGCTCCCCTTCTCCAGGTCTGCAGTCCAGGCCTCCAGCCAGGGAATGGTGCCGACCACCATGGACGTCTCTACATACCTCTATTAATATAATCAAGGAGTTCTCCCTCCCTAAGCATGCTCAGGGGCCCAACTCCCAGTCAACTCCAGATTCTCTCTGTCTCTCTCTGTCTGTCTGCCTCTCTCTCTCTCTCTCTCTCTCTCTCTCTCTCTCTCTCTCTCTTTTGAGACAGGGGTTCTCTGTAGCTTTGGAGCCTGCCCTGGAACTCACTCTGTAGACCAGGCTGTCCTCCAACTCATGGAGATCCACCTGCCTCTGCCTCTCGAGTGTTGGGATTAAAGATGTGCACCACCACCGCCCGGCTAGCTTCTCTTAAATGGACAATAAACAGTAATCATTTGAATATTAGGAATGTGGAGATGGCTCCGTTGGTTCACTGACTGAATCCATCCCCACTCAGAATTCACATTTAAAAAAAACCTGCACAACCAAGTACACTTAGAATCCCAGTGCTGGAGAAGCAGAGACAAGGCCCTGGGGCTTGCTAGCCAACCAACCTAGACTAATTGACAAGTTCTATACCAGTGAGAAAGCTCATTTTTTAAAAAAAGTGTGAACATAACGCCTAAGGAACAGTAAGTACCTGAGGTTGTCCTCTGACTTGTACACCCACATATATACATAATACCACATGCATATATACGCACATGCACACATGTGTACCTTCATATACATACACATACACAAAGAAGAAGGACATCAGAACACATACATGGTTACACTGTCCTGTGAGTCAAAACTTCTATCCATGTTGATCAGCTGTCTCCGTGGCAGTGAGATCACATTTAAAATCTCACATTTACATAGATACATGGGCTTGCTTTCATCCATTTGTGCCAGTTATATTTTCATTTCAAAAAATTCATTTGTCTTTATAATTTAGGCTCTTTTCTTAATTAAATGTTCATAGCTGGATTTTTAAAAAAAGACTTATTTATTTTTATGTTGTGTATATGGGTGTTTTGCCTGCTTGTATGTATGTGCACCATGTGCGTGCAATGCCTGTATAGGCCAGAAGAGGGCGTCATGGAGTTACAGATGGCTGTGAACCACTATGTGAGTGCTGGGCACTGAACCTGAGGTTATCTGCAAGAGCGGCCCGTGTTCTTAACCTCCACGCCATCTCTCCAAGGCCTTGTGGTAGGATGTTGAAAGAGGAGTCTAGCAGTATTTGTAATTAGCCAGGGTGTTAGAATCCTCAAGCTTGTTGTAACCACTGGTAATATATAGGTTTTACGTGAATATCTTAATTTTTATTTCTATTTTCACATTTCCTGTTTCTACATTCTCTCCTTGTTGGTCAGCATTTTGGTACTAAAACAAAATACCTGATATAAGCAACTTATTTGTTAATCAACGGGAAAACATATTCACAGCATCCAGGGGAATCCCACATCCGCTGATTGGTGGTCATGGTCTGGAAGGTTTTATTCCTTGGTCAGTTATCTCTGTTGCTTGGGGCCTGACGTGAAACCTCCCACTGGCCTGAGGGCACGTGGCAGAGCCGAGCTGCTCACCTCTTGGCAGGTAGGAGATAAAGGTGGAGGAAGGGACTGGGTCCCAAGATTCCATCAAGGACATGCCCCCCAAGTCCTAACCCTCTCCCACTCACCCCCACAAAGGTTCCATACCACCCCCATAGCATCAAACTGAGGGCCTACCTTCTACACGTGGGCCTCTGGAGACCTTCCAGACCCAAGCCTTCCCGTGGTAATCTTGGCGCCAGTGTCCTTGCTTCCACTCTTCCCACTGTGTCCAGAAAGTCTGAACATTTGCTCAACCGAGTCTTCCATCTTGTTTTGCTTCTTTCAATCCCTTCAATTTCCTATCACTGCCATTGGCTCCCGGGTCATGGACATCCTCACACTTTTTCTGCTAGAGACCTCCTTTTGACTGAGGAATGTTTGATACACTGGATACATAGGTATTTTAAATAAGTAAACTAATCAAAAACTCACTGGTGATGAACCACAAAAAATTAACTTTGAAGCAATTCTAGAGTATATGTACAGTTTTACCATATTAAAGAATAAAGCAAAGTTATACATCGACGTGGTTGGGCTTGCATGTCTAACATAGTACAATCCGAGGATATACTGTTTTGATTCCTGCTGAGGAGTGGTGATGGGAAAATACCAGAAGTCTCTGTTGTCTGTAATTAAACCCTTACGTGTCCACAAGGGCACAAGCTGTATATGCGGCAGACCAGTGAGGTTGTATTGCATGATAATCTTGAATGCAGACCTGAGTGCTTCAGGAGGCTCTGCTGGCATGTGTGGTACGGCAGCATCAGCAGGACAAAGTGTGTGTGTTGTATGTCTAGATCCCAGGCTGCAGTGACAACACACACCACCACATGGGCCAGCGCTGCCGGGTACATGTGAGATCTGGAACACATTTGACTCTGAAGTTATTCTTTGGCTGTGGCCTGTTCCGAAGCCTCACACTGTTGCAAGTTCACAAAGCATGTTCAGTTGTTCAGCCCCATGTGGGGTCATGACCTGCAACTGAAGCTTTTGTCTAGGTAATACGCATGTTCCTGACAGCTTTTCTATCTGTCCCTTCTTGTATTCAGATGGTCTTTAAAAACTGCTTTGTGTCCGGGTGCCTGATGTTCCAAAACAATGTCGCCTCATCCCTGCAGCGTCTGAAGACACCGAATCATTATGCTCACTCACAGACAAATCAGGGAACGGAAGACAACAGACTTACTCCAAGACAGTCACACCCAGCTGTGGGTGGATCTGAGGTCCAGCCAAGGTTCTGACTCCAGACCGGGGCTTAGGCTGCTGGGGTCCACCAGTGTAGACTCTTGTTCACTCTGTTGATTAGGGGCAGGGTTCCTCAGGAAACTCATATTCCCAGATCCCACGGTAAAGGAGTGACCAATTAGAAGTGTGTTCCCAACCCTCAGTTCAGGGCTCAGTCCTTCCTGCTGCCTGTCTCCCCAGGGGTTCTTACAAGTGCCCTCAGTCATGCATTGTGAGCTTGACTCTGACTGGTGCGGCCTTCCTGTGTTTGGCATAGGGTCCCACAGAAGGAGATCTTAGATAGGATCTGAGGGCAAGCAGCTGCTTAGTAAGTAGCTTCAGAGGTGGCATGGTGGAGGGACCTGGGACAACAACCAAACGAGGTCTACAGAGGATCTGAGATCACACACTTAATTAGCTGCAAACCCCTGGGAGCCAGGTGGGTCGGGCAGCATGCCCCTGCCCACCTGCCCCAGCCTCCTGTCCTAACCTGCCTGCTCCAGGCCTCCTACTCCAGCTGTCGTGCCCCAGCATTCTTAAACCCACCCTTTCACCCCACCCCACCTTACCTACCGGTCCCCACCTTCCTGCCTCCTCTCTCCTGCCCCAGTCCTCCCTCTCACTCCACAAGTAAGCAGCCCCTGATCCAAGCACTGTGGAGACCTTGCCAGAGCTGGTTTCAGTTACTGAAATGGGAGCAGCCAGGGCATAAGTGGATCTCGTTTCTTGTTTTCTCAAATCATAGTCATTGAATGACCCCATCTGAGGGGTCAAGAGCTGGTGTGCAGTAAGGGACAGCGCTCGAGGGAATTCTTGGCACAGAGAGGAGGGAGCCCAGTGGGCCCTGAGCAGCCACTGTGAAGCCAGCGGAGGCTGTTGTGTTCCCTCCCTTAGTGCTGTGGAAGGCAGCTCTCACATTCATGCCCAGTGAGGAAACTGAGGCATGGAGATGTTAAGTGAGTCCCAGGGGGACCCCTCTATGTGCTTCCTTCTGAGTGGGGGGCAAGGGAACACTGCCACTGTGGGAGACCACAGATCTGTCCCTCAGGAGGTTATGCCCAAACCTGGAGACAGCTGCAGGGTGGGGGAGGTGGAGGAGGTTCCTCAGCCCCCAGTTTGGCAGGACCTTGAGGTAGGACTGCCCCAAGTGTCTAGGCATGGACAGAGCAGGAATCAGGCACAGAGCCACAGAGCCACAGAGCCCCCTCCCAGCAGCTCATTGTGCCCTCAGCAAAAGTCCCGGCCTGTAACAACCACGAGGGGGAGGGGGTCATTCCTACTCCAGGGCCTTCCTTCCTTCACCCGCTTCCCTGCCCTGCCAGAATCAACTGGCTCTGCCCCTTTCTCACCCTCCTCAGCTCACCCCACCCCACCCTACCCCACCACACCCCAATCCTGCCACTCCCACCCCGCCTCCACCCTGTGCTTAGCAAGAAAGGACTTTTGACAGGCTGGTCAGTGGCTTTTTCTAGAAGCCCCGCCCTCTTGCTGCGCCTCCCTGCTTTGGGAATATTTGCCTGTCTCTTCTCCTCTTATGATTCTGTGGCTAAAGACATGGACTCTCTCTCTCTCTCTCTCTCTCTCTCTCTCTCTCTCTCTCTCTCTCACTCTTTGTGTTACAAATAAAGGACAGCACCTCACAGCACCTCACATGGACCTTTACATTTTTGTAAATTGCCATATGTGGTTTGTGCAGCTTTCAAGCCTGGGAACAGGGTCCATGTTCCTGCCCTGAAGCCTGAATGGCCCTGAACTCATGAAGCTAGAACACACTGGTTCCTGTCAGCGTTTTTTTTGTTCTTTGTTTTAAGACGGAAGCTCATGTAGCCCAAACTAGCCTTGAACCTTCTCTGTAGCAGAGGGGATAACCGTGAACTTTCTGATCCACCTGCCTCCCAAGTACTAAGATTGCACGCATACACCACCCCACCTAGTTTATGCAACACTGGGGATTTAACCCAAGGCTGAGTGCAAGCTAGCCAAGCGCTCTACCCACTGAGCCACATCCCAGCCCTCCACAAGCAGTTTTGCTACTGGTTAGACAGGCAACCTGGGACAACAGAATCTGGGCCCCATCACAGCCAGGCCCCAGGGGGAGAAAGCTACCCAGGGTGGAGAGAGTCCCAACTGGTGGCCTTCATTGCCCATCCCCAGCCTCTGGGGGCTTCTTCCCTCCTGGCCTTCATTGGTCTTTGTAGTTTTTGGGTTGAGCTTCCTGAATGACGGAAGCTCTGTGTCCTTGGCCCACAGACCAGCATATAAATAACAGGATGACATCCTGGGCAGAGTAGCAACAAGGGTGGTTGAGGGCTCCTAGGAGCAAAACAGAAGCGACCCTGTGACGTGCTGTGGGAGATAAGGGGGCCAAGTTCAGGACAGACGCTGTGACGTACCCTCATAGCGCCATCTCTGTATCTTAGTTCAGTATCCCACCCTCAGTCTGTCACACAGAGCCTCTCTAGCCCTGTGAGCCAGTGCCACAAACCAAGTCTGGTCTCTGTGTCTGGCATTGTGCAGTCGACACTGCCCTCCCCTCCCTTCCTCGGCTGTTGTCTGGGTGGACACGCTGGTGAGTCCCTGGCCGCAGTGACCCGCAGGCGCTGCTCTGTAATTGTGAGATGGTGATTATTTTACTAACGCCTGTTCTGGGCAGCTTCTCCGGCCAGGCCTATTAGAAGGACGTGCTAAGGAGCGTTCACAGTGTCAGAGGGTTTTTCGGAGCTCCTACCAGCACCAAGACGACTTGGCTTTCAAATGCTTTCAGGGAAATCAGTTGGGCACTAGCCAAGGACATTGTGGAGAAATGACTTTTAGATGTCCCATCCACCATACCACCCATCCCTGTGTGTACCCTTCCAAGGTGCGTTGCGTCATTCTGCCAATTAAATGACATCAGCAAGGGACAAGGATGAGGACACAGGGCTGTACTCTTCGGGAGCTATGGGTCTGTACCTCAGGGGACGGAGTCCTCCGTCCTCACTCTGGTCCCATATCTTCACTTGGGGGTGGTACATGGGTGCCACAAAAACCATGGCAAAGTAGTAGGGGTATCTACTCTCAGCCTTACTGTGGCCTCTTGAAGGGGTCTAAAACCCAGAAAGCAGGAATGACGGCTGTAATGGACTGCCAGAGGAAGGGGTGGCAGTCCTGCTACCAAGCCTGGCATCTGGAGTCTCAGGGAAACAGCTTCTCACTGGGTGGGGGAGAAAGAATACAGGGGGTCGTGGTAGCAGGCAGCGACCCCTCGCCTCACACACCCAAAGCACAAGGCTGAGCACTGGAAGCGTCCCTCAGTCACTGAGCTCCCAGAAGTTCATAAAGATGTCTGGCCTTCAACCCACACCAAGTCGCAGTGATGAGAGGAGAAAGGCAGCTCTGCCTATCACACACAGAAGACCTGAGCAGCACATAGCCCTCCAGTGGGCACACATGTAGGAAGTGATGGGCTGCTGGCAGCTACCAGGGCTGTGAAAGGTTGCTGAGGAACTGAGGAGTGGGACAAACCTTCCCTAGGACTGTCACCTCTAAAGACTGACACCAAGGCCTGGGCAGATCACCTGAAGCCTGTGTGACAGAGTCTGCCACGTGCAGATGAAGCAGTCTGGGGGACAGAGGGTCCCAGCTCTGCCTGGTTGAGAGACCTGGGGTCTGCTCGCCTGTCTCACTCCTGTCCTCCAGCTGATATCACACCCACGGAGTGGCCAATGCGTGGTCTGTGCTTCAGGGGTCACATAGGGGGCATGCTCTTCTTCAAGTTCCATCATGATTTTGCTTGTCTTGTGAACTTTGAACCCACCATCAAAGTCCCCTCTAGAAGTGGCCTGGGCACGGGACACACGTGGTTTTGCTTACTGCCAGCTCCTTGGGCTTTGTGTCCCTGTGATCACTAGCAAAAGTTCGTTTGAATGGTTTTGTTGAGAAAATGAAAAGATTTACTGTCCTCCACGGCACAGGAAAGCAAGGCAAAGGTCATCTCGATACATGCATATGGCATGATTGCACCAACTTCCTCCCCTTGTGACCTTTGACTGCCATTGTGGGTAGTGGGGGAGCTGGAGTCAGGGTGGAAGTTCTAGGACCTTGGGCTGAAACACAGTGCCCTGCAGCTTCCAGAAGCAGCTGCCTGAGCCCACAGTGGGCACCCATGGCAGGAGGAAAGACTCTGGCCTTGTCATTGGTCCTGGCCTCTATTTGTAAGTCTGTTGTTAGATGTGTTAGGGAGCCTGGGGTTTAACTTAATGGGGCATGGTATGGAGAGCTAAGGAATGGTGGTGACCTGTTGGGCACGTGGGTGGAGGAGGAGCTGGAGGTCAAGCCGAGCACCTTGAGAAGGGACACTGAAGTTGAATCATAAAATGGTGAGATCACCCAGACAGAACGTGACAGGGCTCCAAGATGGCTGGTTATAGAGTGGAAGGAAAGAGGCTTGGGTGTGGGAGGATAGAGAGGGGTCAGCAAAAGAGGACAACACCTGCCTCCAAATCTCTACTGGATGTCCAGGCACGCTCCTACGGCTGCCTCCAGGACAGGCCTCAACCTAAACCATCAGTGTCCTCATGTGAAGGGATGACGCCCAGGTAGGACCAAAGACCCTTGTCCTCAGTGAGCCTGCAGCTTCCAGAAGAACTTGCCAGGAGTCCGGCCTGGCATAAAGGACCTGTGCGCTGCAGTGTGAGCCACTGCCACAGCATAAAGGAGCCATGCACTACAATGTGAGCCACCAAACTGCCACAGGGTGCCCATACTTCCAGTTTCTGTCATGTGCGTTCGTCATAGGTTTGTCCTAGCCCTGTGAGCCCAGGATGATTGGGAAAAAACAAGTCGGGGCTGACTCAGAGCGCCTATCCCAGCTCCTCCTTTGAAAGGTGGCAAAAGGGGAGACCCTGGGAAGAAGCTATTTTTAAACCCAGGCCCCTGCCCTGACCCAAGCCCAGGTCAGCGCTGCTCCCCAGACTGCAGGCTGCTGCTGTGTCCTGGGATATCCGAGAGGGAGGGAGGGACATGTGGCCCACAGCCTACTGTCCCCACTCTTGCTGCATTCAGGGTCCCTTTGTGCACACATCACTCTTCCAGGCTCTTGAGCCACATTCTGTTAAAGCAGCTTTACCTACTGGCTCCCCATGCTCAGTGATGCTGGCATGGAGCCCCCATTTCCCTTCCCCCAGGGATTGGCGGGTCCCTTGACACTGCTTAGACCCAAATTCTTCTCTTACAATAACTGCCTCTCATCATCAGGTAATAAGGGGCCACAGCTGGCCTCACACTGGCCACAGGGGACTGGTGGGCTCTGAACCCACTTCAGAGACTCAAGTGCAGTATGCATAAAAAGTTTAGAAAGAACTGAGTTAAATTTGAATTTCACATAAGCCATGAACTATTCTTACCGTGTCTCAAATATCATACATATATTTATACTAAGCATTTGTTCATTTACTGGAAAATTTTATCCAGGCCATCCTATGGGCTGGCAGCTCTGCTTCCCCTAGGCTCCTGAGGACATATTTTGGGGGGATGGAGTCAAGTCTGCCAGCAGCCTCCAAGTTCGGTGGCTGAGGTTGTGGCCCATCACCCCAGTTACACACTCGGGGAGAGACTAGCTTTCATCTAGAAGCTTCCTGAGCCTTCCCCGTCCATGCTGAGAGCAATGTCTCCCCAGATGCCCTCCCTCACAGCTCCAGGTCTGGCTCCCCTCCAGTTTCCTTATAAGACATCCCCAGGTAAATCCCTCCCTGGGAACTTCCAGGGCTAATTATGCCACATCAAGCCACAAAATGAGCTTTGCAAAGTGGCCTCAGCCACGATGGAGCTGCTGTGCCACCTAATTATAAAACCCACTGCGCTAGAAATCTCAAGGCAGAGCGACTTGGACATGACGGAGACGTGTTTTATGCTCATAACTCAAAGAGCTTGTTTTAAAAACCGACTGTAAAACCATTTAATTACTTGGTTTTAAAACCAGCCATGTGGAAATTATGTTTCTTCAATGTGCATTTTGGATGTGATTTCTGGCAAGCAAGCTCCACGGTGGTTCACAGCACTCCAGGCGCCCCAAAGCAGCCTCCCTGGGCCTTCCCCAAGGCCCTCATATGACCCACTAAACCCCTCAGCAAAGGTGAGGAGCCAGGGCTCAGAGACAAGGATCAGTAGTGCCTAGAATGGCAGCTCGTGAGCAGGAGGCACACAAAACTTGGAATAGTTGAGGATAAACCTTACGTTCTTTCACTGCCTATTCATCCACCTATCCATCCACCCTTCCACTGCCTCCCACCCCACACTTATCAGCTACTTATTCACTACCTACTTACCTACCCACCCTTCCTTCTCCTCTCCTGTCTATCCATCTATCCATTATTGACTCATCCATTCGGCTACTCTCCCTTCTGTTCAATCATATGGTCATCCACCCACCAAACCCATTTACTCATCCACTCATCAGCCCACCTTTCCATCCATCCACTCACCCAACTGCATATCCATCCACCCAAGTATCCATCGTCTACCCTCCTACCTATCCATCCATCTCCCCATTCACTCTTTACCTGTTAGCTCCTTTTTCCACTCAATTGACCATCTTCTATCTATCCACCATCCACTCTCTTACCTTCCTACCTATCCACCCATCCATCCATCTGCCCATCCCTCCATCTGTCTACCCATCCACCCATCCATCTACTCACCACTCACTCCCTGCTATTGATCTGCATAATCAAAGCCAGTTGACTGTCTTATCTATTTGTGTTTCTACTCACCCATCTAAGTATTTACTTACACACACACACACATACATAAAACTATATATATATATGTGTGTGTGTGTGTGTGTGTGTGTGTGTATTATGTATGTGTATATATATATATATATGCTCATCCATCAGTCCATCCATCCATCATGCATGTGTCATTTGTCTGTATATTCATCTATTCACTACTTATCAATATATATATATATACATACATGCATATATATACACACCCCTCCACCCACACATACATGTGTACCCCTTCATGCACAATTAAGCAGCAAGCCTTTAACCTTTAGACAGCTCTTTCTGTACCTGGTTTCTGGGCAAGCAGAAGTGGAGTGAGCACCATATACTCTCCAGCCCTAGGACTGTCAGAGCAGGGAGACTCTGAAACCAAGGTCCAGAAGAGCAGTCCTAAAGTGGAGGAGTGAGACTGGAATGGTGGGAACCGGACATAAGCAGGGAGTGAGACACGCTCCATGGAGGAGGTCCATTTGAGTTGGTCGCTGATCCCCACAGCTTTCCCTCTGTCCTTTGAGATCTCACCATCACCACTTCAGATACCACCTAACACCCCAGGGTTTCCCAGCCCCAATGTCCACTCAGATTCCAAGCTGCCTAATGACATCTCCTCCACCTGGTGACCCACTGGCACCGTGGGGGGGGGGGTCTCCATCTTGTGACATTGCTGTCTGCTTCTGCGACCACCTCCCAAAGGCGACTCAGAAGTTATGCCATGTGCTCTCACACAAAGGCTGTTATCTCCCTTCTCCCCATCCCTGAATCCCACATCAAGTGCGCCATGTTCTGCCCCCACTGTCTCCATCAGGTGCCAGTGTCTGTTATCACCTGGGCCAATGTGCAGTTACACACATTGGCACTGTGGACAACTCTGGCATCTGTGGCTTGCACTGCAGGCCTGTGAGACAGCAATGGGAATCCTTTGCTTTGTTTAGAACCTAAGCTGAGACCAGCGATGGGAGTTCATGAGTGAAGGGCCAGGGCCATGGCAGGGTCCCTTTTTCAGCACATACGCCCCTGTCTCCCAAACTGGCAGCCAGTCAGGTCAATTCTATTGTGTCAATCAATTAATCTGATGATTCCAAGCCTCCCCAAGTACTTCCCCTTCCAGCTGCCCATGAAGGCAATCCGCTACTCTAACCTATCATAGGTAAGAGTTGGCATCCACATGGTAAACCAGAGGTAAGAATCTGCTCCAGCCTACTGTGACACTATCCACTGCTGCCCAGGAGAGGAGATACCTAAGCAGTTTCTAGAGGCTTTGCTGGCACTAGCTGTGACTAGTGGGATGTCAGAAGATGCCCAGTTAGAGCCTGGCAAATGGAGGGGAGTATGTGGAAGTGGACAGAAGAACCGTGGACAGGTCCTTCCAGTACCTACCCGTCACAGCTACCTGTAGTTGCCCTCCCTCTGCTCCCCCCCCCTCTGTGTGTGTGTGTGTGTGTGTGTGTGTGTGTGTGTGTGTATACACGTGCACTAGAGCAGTCATGATGAATTCGGAAGTGTAGAACATGTTTTTCCTGAATTGCAAAGCTCTTTTGCTGAACAAAATCTTACAGAGGAGCAAAAAGACTAGATCAAAAGCAGGCAGTGCAGCTGTGACAAGGCTTGGGCCTAGAAACATTGTCACCTGTCACCTGCTCAGCCACACTTATGGAGCTGGGCACCCTCAGGGAAGAGTGTTAACCTCTCTGGAAAACGGGGATCGTGAGGCTCTGCATCTCGGGAGGGACCGGGCATCTAGTGACGGTGAATTACACCTGTCACCTTGTCTTCAGAGTGTCAGTGTGGCCGCTACACCTGCGTTCCACACACTGTCACATCTCCCCAGTGTCCCAGCAATCCTGTGAGTTATAATTAGCATGATTGGGATTAATTTAATGGGGTTCTGGTAAGGAGTATTACATTCTGCCCTGAAGCCCAGCCCTTCTTCCCTGGGTCCTCCAGAGGGAGAGATGACCAGGGTAGCCTTAATTAGGGAAGGACCGGCATGTTCCTTGCCAAGCTGTAAACCTCCCACTGTGTCCTTCCCCAACCCCAGCCTGAAGCTCAGGAGATAGAAGAGACAAGGAGAGGCTGTCCAGTGCCTTCTTGCTTTCCAAGGGTTGGGTTGTGGCTCCCGAGGGCCACTGAACTGATTCCAGGCCACATGGACGGACATAGCTAGAGGTCAGCTCAGGTGTGCTGCCTGCACCGCTCTTTCTTTGCTGGGATGGCACTGGTAAGAAGAGAAACTTCCAGGCAGAGGTGGGAGACCTCCCATCACCAGGAGCATCCAAGAAAAGCTCAGGGATACAGGTGATGATTTCCCATCATAAAGCATGAGGTCCAGCTTGCCCTCAGCCTGCTCCATCTCTGCAACTCAGCCGGGACCGAGCTTCAGGTGTCATTGAGTTTTAGAGGAGGTTGGACCCATCTTACCTTACCTGCTTCTCATCCGAACCCAGCTTTGCCCTCTGTTTTATGCCTGTTGAAGAGGCCATGACCAGGCCACCACTGGGAGGACTCTGGGTACAGAACAACATGCACCCTTTCTATCAGGACACACCACCTATTTGGTCACTGTAGTCTCCTGCAGTGTCTGTGGGGTCTGGGAAAATCCCCTCCAGAGCCCTCTTCTTGAGAATAATGTCACCATTTCTTTCCCAACAAGAAGGCAGGAAGGAACTGACAAAACACATGGCTGCCACCACTGCCACGTTCAAGGACTACATGATAACATTAGAAGTCACGCCTTTCTGTGACTACCAGTCCCTCAGTTTTATAACCACTAGTGAACAGAGCTACCAGCATCCCATGATTGCCAGTTGTTAATACCCCACCACTGGTTATCAATATACAGACACCAATATTCCACTACTGACGAATGCCTTGAGACATCAATAGCCTACCATTAATATTCAGTTGACTCAGAAACACCACACCACTGCCAGAGACCACGGGCCTGCAAGACAACACATCCCGCCACTGACAACAAGGCTCAGATGCCCCACCCTGCCACTGACTCAGAACACCCATGATGAGGCTTGGACATAGTGACACATACAGAATGTCAGCAGGAGCTTCCATCCTCACCGTGTTTGAGCTTTGTGTGGTACTGGCATATCTGATTGGTCCGTATCCCTTGTCTGCGCACCATCGCTCTGCCTCCCTCCCTGCCTTTGCCATGGAGAAGACACAAGCCACACATGCAGCTTGGTGCTTCCCTGTCACACAGCTGCAGCCGGGAACCTCCCCACAGTTCCTCCCAGTAGGCTCAGACCTGCCTCTCCCATCCTTTCTGCAGCTCCCAAGCTCCAGGCTTCTTCCAGCACCATGGCCTCCTCATCACCTTGCTGCTAGATGGGTCCCCTGACCCCTCTGCTCTCTTTTGTTTTGTTAAAACTCTTCCTGACAGCATGGGGCCTCCCAACTCCCCTTTGTTAAGGGGCTGAGTCCTCCTTTGAGTTCACATTGCTTGCTTCTACCTGTCTGCCATTGCCTGTCTGTCTGCCAGTCGCCCTGTGAAGCCAAGAATCTTGGCGGCACTTACTCTCTAGTTCAGTTAAGGTTGGCCACAAAGGGCTGGAGGGCACCCCGTGTGTGTCCTTTCTCATCTCTGTAGGCGGGCGGGCGTCAGAGTGACTGCCTTGCTTACTTCCCGGCTCCACATTGCCAGACACTGTGGCAGGGATAGGAGCTGCTGTCTCCGGGACCTGGGCATTGCTGTCTTGAGATCCTTGAAATTAATGGTTTTTAAGAAGGGAAAGTTTGTGTGGCTCACTTTTGCCATAAGCTGCTGCAAACCTGTTCTGACTCGATATACCATCATAGGAGCTTATGGCAAAAGTGGTTTATTGACCCCGTGGTGGCCAGGAAGCAAAGAGAGAAAAATGTAGAGCAAGGGCTTGGATCACGTCCCCTTCAAAGTCAAACCCCCCTCCACGAGCCTTCCCTCAGGTTCCACCACTTCTACACAGGGTGGGGGCCAAGCCTCCATCACACGGGCCTTAGAGAGGTCCCTATCTAAACGCCTGCAAGGACTGGCTCTCTTCAGTGGAGCACCATTTAAAAGACACAGAAAGCATTCTGTCTCCTCCTGGCGCACAGTGAACGACAATGAGGATGTGACTATCCTGGGTGTGGCCGAGGAGTAGGTGTTATCATAGATATGAGGGAGAACACAGCCGGAGACATCTGGAAGAGTCCATACTGAACATGGTCTGCAGAATGGACCAAGCCATAAGAAGAGAGAAAGAGGGAGAGAGAATAGAAGAGAGAGGAGAAAGAGAGGGGACCAGGAGCCTCTGGTAGAGGGTCATGAGAGAAGCCAAGGGCAGAGCCAGGACAGCACATGGCCAAAATATATGAGTTTTATAGGAATCAGAAGTTGGGGGAGGAAAGTGAAGCTCAGGGGCTGGAGAGGTTTGGGGGAGGGATAGGGGCAAGAAGTCCCTGCGAGAAGCCAGGACGCTGGAATAGATTCTTCTGTGCTACTGAGAGAAACTGGCAGCCAGATTTGATATGTTAGCCGGCACCTCAGTTAGCCATTTGTTCCCAGGTTCTTTGGGACCAATACACAGTAAGCATTAATCCAAGCCTGATTATTTTGTCACCTGTGTTGTCCACACTGAATAATCAGTGTGTCGCCGCCATGTCACTCAAGGTATCGGCTGTGGCTGGAGACTGGGGTTTCCTATGTAGGGTTCTTTCCCTGCCATTCAGGAAGCTGCCGCTGTGAGGGCCAAAGAGAAAGCGACGGTGAGAGCCAAAGAGGGAGCTGTGGTAAGAACCAAACAGGAAATTGTAGCAGTTGGGCAGGAAGCTGCAGTGAGGGCCAAAGAAGGAGCTGCAGTGCGGGCCGTTCCGCTCTATCCTCACTGGGATCTCGGAGCAGACGATCAACAGTTCCTAAGGGAACGTGCAGGGCAGGGCAAGTGGCTCTGAGGTCACCACCACCCACCCCCAGGGACAATGACCAGAATGGTCGAGCTGAGGAAGCACTTTAGCCCCCTGGACTAGTGGTGACAATGGCATCCTAGCCTCTGGTTGTGAATGTTTGACTAGAAAGCCTTAGGGACCCTGCCATTCCATGCCGCCCCTACCCAGGCGCAGTCAGCTCCGCAAAGTCAGAATACTAACGGTGCTGCCATGCGTTCCCTCGCCTTCCGTTGTTCAATTAGGGCAGATGAATGAACAAATTGTCCACTGATCTAATCTTACACAGTTAGCACAACTGTCCTGATAAAAGACAATCTTGCAAAACACAGTCACTCCCGAGAATTCACCATCCTCTGCACTCTGCCCAGGCGAATGAGCTTCTTTGCATTGCCGGCGAGATGCCTTCAGACAGGCAAACAAATGCAATTAAACCACATTCCCTCCAGGGCCTCCATGCCCAGCCCCTCAGAGAGCAGAGTTCTCAACAACGGCCCTGCCTCAAGTTTCATCTTATTGGCAAGATTACCCACAAATCAAGGTTGTAGAACGTGAGGGTGAGTTGCTTTTATGTCTCCTGAAATGCGTCTTCCGTCTTCGATGACTATCGATCAGGTGCCAGGTTTCACAGTAGACCCTGGCCAAGGGGAAAGCAGGCCTCTCCTCTCAGTTTACAAGGGTGCCCAGGGACGTTTCTTGGCATTTCAGCAATTGTCAAGCCAGTAATTAAAGCTGAACCAGCCCTTAGCTGGCAATCAGTCCTGTGATGGTGTTTGAGTGGCTGTTCAACTAAATCAGCCCTGAGTGCTACTCACCAGTGCAAGCGTTCACACAGAGGCAGGATGGCAAGACAGCAAGCAGAGCCCCCCATGCATCAACATGGGAGCTTATGGGTGTGTGGCCCTGGGCAAGTCACTTTCCCTTCCAGGCTCCCGCTCCTCTGCCTGGAAGAGAGAGACAAGGGCGCCTCCCACCCAGGCAGCTGTGAAAGACTACGATTTGTGTTTGTGAACACATTCTGTCCAAAAGATGAGTTTGAGGGTGGGGATTGTGGTCTCTCGTCTCCATGGCGATTCCAACACTCCACATAGCCCTGATGTAGATAAATAACAGGAATCCTGTGTATGGGGCCTCCACAACCCCAGCACCCTGCATCCTGTCAATCACTACCTGTGGGCCCAGTTCTCCGTCTCTCTTCCTTCATAAGCTCTGAAGTAACTGTTCTGCCCAGATTACAGAGTCCCCCAAAGACCAACAAGGAGTCCGAATCCGTATGCAAAGCCAAAGAGCCTTTATTTAAACTCGTGTTTGGACCCTTCGTGTGTCTGACACAAAGTTCAGAGGGTCTCGAGCTCAGTTGGGGTGGGCTTTTTTTTTTTTTTTTAATCATAGTAGAGGTTAGGGTGAGGAATTTCTAAGGTTCACGACCACTGATTGGCTGACATTTGTCTAGGGGTGTCTTGTTGAAAGGGGATGGGTGTGTGCTGGGCTAAGGGACATCTGGTGATCCTATCTACAATGATTGGAACATTAGGTATTTTCCCCTTGAATGCTGATTGGTCGGTTCCTTGGTGGTGCCTGGGTGGTCTCAGCTTGTGGTCTTTCCTGGAGTCAGGTGTTATGTTAGGGTAAATCAAAACTCAGGCCTACTTTCTGGTTGGTCTCTATCTAGCCTATCATGGCAACAATGTTGCCAAGCTGCCCTCCTACAGTAACCTCTCTCCAGGTTTGGTGGCTTGAAGGAGAAATCTCCCCCATAGTCTCAGGCACTTGAATACTTCATCTCCAGTTGGTGGCACAGTTTAAGAAGACTTAGGAAGTGGGACCTTGTTGAAGGAAGTATGTCACTAGAGGTGGGCCTTGAGAGTTTAAAGACTCGTGACACTTCTAGTTCATTTTCTCTGCTCTGTGCTTGTGGTTCAGGTGTGAGTCCTCAGCTTCCTGCTCCTGCAGCCAGGCCTTCACTCTCTCATCATGGACTCTAACCCTCAGGAACCACGAACCCAAATAAGCTCTTTCTTCTCAAAGTTGCCTTAGTCATGGTATTTATTACAGCAACAGAGAAGTCACTGCTCTGCCAGGTAGGGGCAGTCGGGGTGCCCAGCTGAGAACCAAGTGTGTCCCGGCTACGAGATGGGCAGGCAGTACCATCTATCCATCTATCCACTCTTGCTGTAGCCTGCTAGTACCTGGTGGATGTGTTTGTTTGTTCATTCTTTCCTGGGGGTGGTGGGCACATGTATGCCACAGTGCACATAGAGGGGTCTCGGGGCAAGTTGATAGGTTCTTTCCCCCAACCGTGGTCCCAGGGATTGAACTCAGGTCATCGGGTTTGTACACCAAGTGCTTTCATGCCCTGAGCCCTCTCATCTTGCCGCACTCCTGGTAAATTTCTAAGGCAGCACAGCAGTTCACAGCCGGGGGCCCAGGGCGCTCTGATCCTGTTGTGATGTATTCTGCACAACGGGAGCTCAGATCTCTTGGGAATCATGCTGTGACCAGGTGTCATCTGCAGCCCGCCCCAGCAGATATTTCCATTTTGTCACCTTGAGGCAGGAACGAATTCTCTAGCTCACAGCAAGCTCACGCTGCTGGGAGAGCTTTTCGTGAGGCAGCCAAGTCCTGGACCTTGTAGGTCAGAGATGAGAAGTCAAAGACATGAGCACCCAAGACAGGGCTCTGTACAGAGAATGCTCTAGATGGAGTGTGCGTTGTTCAGTAAGCAAGGAGGGAGGGAGTGGACCAGATCCTGGTATGTGACGGGCAGTATAGTTCTAGATCTATCCATCATAAGGCTTTAATCAGAAACTACAGCAAGTATGGGAAATGAGTTTAATATTGGGCCCCCAAGGCTTCCCTAAATGATAAGTAGAACAGAGAAGTGAAGGTCATGGGCTGAGCTGAAGGTCACATGTTAAGTGATTGCCCCAGGCTGGAGGAAAAGTCACAGACCTGAGTATAAGAAGACTGGAAACTGCTGTCCATTGTCTCAGCTGTCCTCTCGTCCTGTGCTGGTCCTGGGAAGGATGCTGGTGTTCTGGTGGGAGCTCTACCCCAGTCCCCAGCATCCATATACCCAAAGAGTCTGGAATGTTCTGGTAGAAGCTCCACCTCACCTTCCTTCCCTCATCTCTTTCTCCCCAATCCCTGCCTCATCTCAGAAAGCCCACCAAACAGAACTCCTCCCCGAGAGATGCCTCAAGACCACCCCCACGAGGTATTTAAACTGCTCCCCATACAGATAAGTGGTTTTTCGGTCTCTTTTCCCCATCTTCTGGGGGGATTATCCGGGAACGTTTTACCTGTTAAACTTGGGCCTTTTCTAATTTGGTTTGCTTTGGTCTGATTTGGATTGCTGCATTGGCGGAGAGGCTTATCAGGGTGCAGAAACTTTTCAACTGGGAGCATGACCAAGGCCCTGGGCCAGCCCAGAGAATCTGTGGAAGACCAGCAACCTGATCTCAGCCTGTCAGCTCTCATGTGAAGACTGCTTGGTCTAGCATGTCATGACGGTGGGGGATGGGCTGGCACTCAGGCGGTTCTTTTCCATGGCACACTATCTCAGTTCAAAGCAGTCAAGAGAGCATACTCCAAATGACCTTCCCTGGAGTAAGCCAAGCCACATCTGGTTCCCCACCCATGGGTGGGCATGCCGTCACCAGATGCCTGCCTCCAGGCCAGCTTCCTGCCAGGCTCAACTTGAGGATCTCTCCCTCCACTGGGCATGTCCCAAGAACCCTGGGGGCTCAGACTGACCCCTGGTCATCTTCCTAAACCAATCATCCTGTCTCATATCCACATAAATGTGAATGACACAGCCATACACATCTGCCCATGCCAGCAGGTCAGAGAGTTCTATGGGGCCCATGTCACTCAGTCCCTACCAAAGCCCCCGAATCCCAACTACAAGGCATCTTTAGCAGCCATCCATCCTCTCCGGCATGCTGCCTTTGTCTGAAGTCTCATTTAGCTAACCCACCTAGGCCCCATCCTTTTGTTTACCCAAGGCCATATCTCAGGCAAACTGTCTCTCAGGGGTTACCAAATAGATGACCACTTCTGCCACTCTAAGATCCTGTGGGTACCCGTGCCTCCCCCCCCCCCCCCCACTATTTGCAAGTCTTGGGGAATGAGAAAGGTCTGGGCTGGAGAATTCTTATTTCTCATGACTCACTTGGGTCCAGATGAGATTCTAGCAGGTTCTAATTTCAGATCTGGGGGTGGGTGCCTCGATGTTTGTCTCCACTGTCTGCATCTCCAGCCGTCAAAACCAAGTTTCCTGAGTTCCCAGCTGGCTCCATCTGGCTGGCCAGAAACAGGTTGACGAGTGGCGAGGCGAGCCGTGTTCAGTAGACAGGTGACACCAAGTCTTGAGCTTGGGCTGGCATCCCTGCCTCCAACACATACACACAATCACACATACATACATAATGGAGAGAGAAGGTCTGGGGGGCTGCCAGGCAGGGCTCTGGCAAACAAAGACAACGTATACTTTCCTTGGTTTTCTGTAAGCCCCACACAAGTGACTGCAATCCAATGTGTGCCACTGGGGCAGGCTGGGTGTTAGTGCTACCTTTTGGAAGGGACAGGCTGAAAGTTTCATGGCTGGAAGTGGACCAGGGAGATGACATCTAGCATCTGGTGGTCAGAGAAACCACAAGAAGAACCTTTAAGGGAAATGGTCACAGGGATGCATCAGACCAGGAGGTGCAAACTGGTGCCCCAGGGACCCCAGCAGATAGAAAGGAGGGTTGACTGAAACTGGAGCCCAGAAGAAGGCATGTCGACCCATAAGCAGCTGGGATTCCTGATATGGCCAAAACAGAGATCAAGCCCAGGTGCCACCCAACCTACCCCCACTTCTGCCAGGAGCCCACCGAGCCCTTCCTACGTGGCTACACTAACATTCTATAGAAGCCATCTGCCTGCTGCAGCAGGGGAGCGGGGGGGGGGGGTCACTCATGGTCAATGCTCTAGAACATGGAGGCCGTCTCTCTGTCTCTGCAGGCCTTAGGATAGAGGTATTTCGGAGGAGAGGTTCACCACAAAAGGGACTCAAGACATGTGTGTGCACTGACAGTGATCTTAAAGAAACCCACTGACCGGGGTGGGGGTGGGGGAGGGGTCCATGGAGCCTTCATGCAATCTGAAATCCATCCCTAACATTTTGGTGATTTGTAGAGTTCTGGGAGCTATTTCTGGCCCTTGGAGTAGGGGCCTTCGAAGAATCTTTTGTTGTATCAAACTCCCTGGTGCTTTTTAGTTGCCTTCCAGACAGAAGCAAGCATGTCCTAGGCCTTGGGTGGTGCAGGGAAACATCAAGGCAGGGAAGTTGGTGCAGCCAAGCTAGCCATGAGCTCCATACACCAGGCCCTCAGCCTCTCTGGCCTCAGTATCCCCTCTGAGAAGGGAGGGCAATCACAGTTCATTGGCTGGAATGCTGAGTACTATAAGTGCCCCATATACCTGTCCCTGTCCCACACCCCTGCCCCTGTGCTGGGCCCTGCTAGTCTTCCGGAGGCTCAGGCTTTAAATTGCCCAGCCATCAGTCAAAGGAACATGTCAGACAGTTCAACAGCGTGATTGAACATGTTGCCTCTGATTTCAGGAAACCCAGCCTCATGGCCCCCAGGACCTAGCTCAGGTACCATATGTCTCCCCCAGAATAGAAAGCGGTAAAAATACACCGTTGAAAATAGAGTCTGCCTCTCAATTTGGAAGTGCAATCTGCCTGCAAGCTACTAATTGATTTGCTTTTTGCCCCAGTATTCCCATCATCCTTGTCAGCACTCCCCCCCCCACACCATCTTTCCTGGCTCACTCTCCTAGCCCAAAGGCTGAAAATAGACCCTGGTGAGATTATTGGGCCCTTGGTACCTCTCACCCTAGGGTCACCCCAGGAAGAGCCCTGGTCCCACCTAAGGGTATGGTGGCCCCTGTCCAGTGCTCTTACTCAGTAATGAAGTCACATCTCCTACTTGGTGTCAGTTGAGGTGTCTGGGCTGGGATGTGGCTACCGCAGATGGACCCAGCTCTGCCAGGCTGTGGGGGGGCTTCCCTGGAGAGAGCACAAGGGGTCACAAGGTTAGTGGTGCAGGCGAGTCCGGGTGAGGGTCAGGGAACCTCACTGACTCTGTACCAGGGAGGGTCTCCAGAAGAGGCAGTCTCTGGAGAGAGCCTTGGTTGGACAGGAAGCTATTTAATAAGCAGATGTTGGGGCAAGGCCCTGCCCCCACCCATAGGTTGACTGGTGTGTGACCACCTGCAGATAGGGCTTCGTTACCTGGGAGTTTGCGCTCAAAAACTTTTGAAGTTTTGGCTTGTTCATATGTGGTCTTGAATCATGGTAGAAGTTCAAGGCCAGCATCTCAGTCATCAGTGGCAGAGTTGGGGCATATCCATCCTCTCGGGTATCTGTGCAGAGAGCAGCACATGCCCAGAAAGGCAAGGTGCCTATTGTGTCAGCCCACTGCAGAAATACAGAACTAGGGTGGTTGACTGATACAGGAACCTGGGATGGGGATGGGAGGTGGACCAGGGACCCTGCTTTTGGGACCTTGTCCCATCACCTCAAATCTACCAGTCAAATCTACCCCTTCAAGACCCACCTGTGTGCACCTCCTCAGAGAAGGCTCCCTGGATCGTAGTTCAGTAGCCATAGAAGAATGAATGAATGAATGAGCCTTCACTAATATGTGCTGCTGGGAGCAGTGAGAAGGAAGAAGTGAATGAGACTTTCTAGGTGTTGGCCTCTAGGCTACTTGAATATTCATGAGGATAGTCTCCCAAAGAGAAAAACAAACATGGGATCCTATGGGAGTCCAAGTGGAGGTGGGGCTAGCTATACTCTCACCCTTGCATGCATTACATCCCCTATCCCGGGATGGAACAATTGCCAACCTCACCCACACCTGTGCTGGTGGGTACCAGAGGTACAACACAGGAGTTGCTCAGAGCGTGCAATCCAAACAGGAGGCCCGTGGCAAGCAGTTGCAGCATCAGAATACATCATGGGAAAGATGCATATGAGGGGCATATGGATTCTGAGAAGAAGATTGGCCAAACCAGGGGTGCACCCAGAGTCTGGGGTGGAGAAAGGATGCTAAGTGGCTGTGAGCCAAACACAGGGCTGTGTGGCTTTTGCCATTTTTCTTCTTGTCCGGGTATCTACACGTAGTTTGAATTATCTTTGGAAGGACAAAAGGATGTGCCAAAGGGACACAGGGAGGAGCTGAAAGTTCCTGAGAGCTCCAGCTGGATGCTTTGAGGAAAACAGTTTATGAATTACAATGCAAAGTGTAAAATAAATATTCATGAGCCCCCGGCGATATAACTGAATGATTAAGTAAATAGCAGGGGAGGCGCGGCCAGTTCTAGTGCAAAATTCCAGTCACTTCATAGCTGCTTCACCCTCGGGGAGGCAAGATACTGTCCCACTCCAAAGAGAACAGGCAAGCAAGCCACAGCAAAGGAGCCTGGCAAAGGCCACCTGCCAGCAGGGCACAGGCACCACAGCGTGTCCTGGTGACAGTGCCTCCCTCTGTGATCTTGAACCAATACCGTTGTGGCGGTGTTTGTTGGGAGATCACAGGCAAATGTGGGAAACACACTAGCCGCTGCTCCCTGGAGGGGCCCCTGCAGGGACCAATCTGCATGCCTCTCCACAGCCGTGCAATCAAAGCAGGCGAAGCTAAAAATGTCCCCAAAGGGATCCAAGAAGACCTGACCAGCTAATCACATGGTGTCTGATGTGAGGTCCTGGGACAGAACCAGGAAGTCAATGGCATCTGAGCCCAGTGTGGTGTTTGGATAATACTAACTGGCAGACCTCCGTGCCCTCATTGTGACAGTGGGCACATCTTCCACCTGGGACCATTACAAATAAGTTTATTTAAGTAAAATCTAGGATCCTAAGTCTTCACTTTAAACTGACCTCTGCTGTGGCTTCCTCTGTGGCCTTTGGTGGTCTCTGCTGTCACTCATTCCTGCTTGCTGCCACATCACTTACCATTGCAGAGTGCCACATGCTTCCTATAACCCAGCCACTGTAACAAAGGGCACAGAATCCATCACCCTGTTCCCACCCTGTATCCGTTCTCAATGTCTCTCTGCAGCCCTTCCCTGAGTTATCTTGCTCCTCTGCACCCACAGGCTCTTCTCTTTGCCCTGTTACGGAGAGTCTCTCCCATGCCTTCCTGAACAGACATAGTGGGCTTTATGCTGGAAGAGACTAATTAATGTTCCCAGGGAGCTCGTTAAGATTCCTCAGAAAGAAATCACGAGGGGATTATCATCGGCTCACTTAGAGCGGAGCAAATGCTCTGTGCAGCCCACTGATCCTCATGGGTTCTTCATTGTCTCCTCCAGATAAGCTTGACCTCTGAAAGGCCATCGTGGCAGCATCCAGACAGAGGCTGGTCTCTGCCCTGCGCCCTCCTGGAGCTGTGTGTTGCTCAACTATGCTGATTCCCAGCCAGCCCCAACCCAGCTCCAGGCCCAGCAGAGGGTCTTTCCCACCATAGTGCCCTGCAGAACATGTCATTGCAATCACCGCAGGGATTACAGAGCCAATGGCTCCAGCACCCCTTGCCCGGATGCTGTGTGGTGGGGTCACTTTCCCAGCTTACCCAGGCCTCCTGACCCTAAGGTCTGGCTTGTAAGGAGCTCTCCAATTGCCCCTTTCAACTCTGAAGCCCTCCTGTGACCCAAAGTGTGACAATAGGATCTCAGCTACTTTTCTTGGCTACGCCATGAAGTAGAGGGGAGTCCCAAGAAGCCCAGAGGAGAAGGTATCCATGGAGGCTCTGCAGCATAAAAAGTTTAAAAGGTGGTGGGCGGGTGGCCTTCCAGTGCACGGGGAGGGAGGGCTCACA
Source organism: Myodes glareolus (assembly GCF_982192425.1). Classification (NCBI taxonomy): domain Eukaryota; kingdom Metazoa; phylum Chordata; class Mammalia; order Rodentia; family Cricetidae; genus Myodes; species Myodes glareolus. The sequence continues at coordinate 69,912,294 of NC_142033.1, forward strand.
CCAGGGTTCCCCGAGGGTCCTGGACACCACAAAACTGGGTACCATGGTGACTTCCTCTTGGGAGGCTTTGATGAGGCAGAACACAGTGTGGAACCAGAGGTTGCTCCAGTCATGGAGTTTCATTAGCTAGTTTCAGAGTCACATAGGACCTGATGCTCATTCAGCCTGTGAATCTCCTGTCACCTCATATGCGGCACAGAGGGATATGGTGTGCGCATGAAAGGGACGTGGCATTCCCCATAAGACCAAACTGCCAGCCTCCCAAATGGCCCACTTTACTCAGCCTCTTGGACACCTGCCTCCAGCAGAACAAAATTCATGTTGTGGAACTGTAAGACAGATGTCCCCCATCCCGTCACCCTGGGCAGAGCTTCTACCACAGCTAAGGGTGTTGTGACAGGGGCCGAGTACGGACTGTTCTCTCAGGGTGAAGGCTGGGCATCCAAGGGAGGGTGTGCTGGATTCCACTCCAGGGAGGTTCAGGGGACCACTGCCCTCTGCCTCTTCTAACGCCATGTGTCCAGCAGCCCCATGTCCCCATCTCTGTGCCCTTGTCCCCTCTTATGGGGACACTGCTGGTGGACTTACCCTAAATCTAGGATGTCCTTCTCTTGAGGTCCTGCACTTGTCACCAATGACCATGCTTCCAAGTAAAGTCCTTATTGTGACTGCTACGCCAGGAAGATGGGCAGACGTTTGTATCCTTCACATAGAACGTATTGACTAGTATTCAATTCACAGGCCACTGCAAATCTATTGGCCATAATTGCCAACTAGTGCCGATTCCCTTGATGGTCAAGATAAAAACTGACTCTTTATATTCCATTATTTTGTTTGTTTGTTTTTGTTTTTAGAGACAGGGTTTCTCTGTAGCTTTGGAGCCTGTCCTGGAACTCACTCTGTAGACTAGGCTGACCTTGAACTCACAGATACCCACCTGCCTCTGCCTCCCAAGTGCTGGGATTAAAGGCATGCACCACAACCGCCCAGCTGCCAATCTTAATTACCAATATAAACTCTCAGATCACGGTCGCATAGCACACAGAAGATGTATGTGTGCACACATGTGCACATATTTTTGTTCTCGTTTCTTTTTGGTCATGTTGAGAAGAAAGACTCTCAACTGAGAAAATGCCCACACCAGACTGGCCTGTGGGAACTCTTCTTCACCAATGGTTGGTGTGGGACAGCTCAACTCACTGTGGGTGGTACCAACTCTGTGCCGGTGATCCTGGGTGCTGTAAGAAAGCAGGCTGAGCAGCCAGTGAGCAGCCCTCTTCTTCCTCCGAGGCCTCTGCTTCAACTCTGCCTCCGGGTCCCTGCCGTGTTTGTGTTTGAGTTCCTGCCCTGACTTCCCTCAGTGATGGAGCGACCCGGAGGGTTGTGAGCGGAAACAAACCCTTCCCTCCCCGAGATGCTTTTGATCGTGGTATTTAACCCAGCGATAGGAACCCTCCATGAAACAGTAGGCTACAGCACGGTGACAGAGGACTGAAGAGGCCACAGCTGAGTTCGAGGAGTTTGTGAGACCTAGCTGGGGGCAAGCAGACAGCCGACAGGGGACTCACTGTGCGAACAAGATAATGAAGCTTGCTGGGGGCTGTGCCGCCAAGTCAGCCACGGGCTCAGAGCTGAGCTGAGCTTCCGTGCCAGTCACACTTCAGGAAAGAGGTGCAGAACAGCACAAACTGTGAAACGGGGGGCAGGACCAGATCCAGAGGGTGAACAGATGTCAGGTCATATGGGCGAACAGGGAGGGGGACGGCAGTGGAAGTAGGCCCTATCAATCATGGGAACCGAATTAAGCCGACGCCTTCAAGGCACTTGGGAGTTCTCGGCTTCATGCTCCTAATGCTCATGTGAGTCAGAGGACAGGTCACCATCAGGGTGTCAGGTGACCTCTTCTTTCCGGAGTCCAGGTAAGGGTGTTTCACCCTTTCCTCAGTCTGCTGTGTCTGATAAATCCCTGGACTGTTTGTCCTGGTGTGATTTAATATGTTCATTTACTCGGGGGGGGGCAGTTTACTTTGATAAGTCTCAAGGGTGACCCCCTGTCTGCTTTTAGGAATAGGTCTTCGCTGGGCAGGTGGTCTTGTGTACATGCCCACCGAGGTGCAATCATCTACCTCTGTGTTTGTGCTCAACATGGGGCCAAAGGCTGCTGGTAAAATGGACTCTCTGCAGGCCAAGAAGAGACCCAAACCCACTGTTTACACAACATGGAAGGTCTTAGAGCATGACGTGTTCTCAACACTTGCCCTCCCAGGGCTGAGCGTACAGAGACATCTTTTCAGGGGACACTATTCAGTCGGCTGCGGTGATCTTGCAGTAGCCCTCCCACCCCGTCAGCCCCTCATCCCACCTTTGAGTTCTAGGTTACCCCATCTAACTCATCCTTCTCTTCAGGCAGATACCTCCACTCCCATCACCCACTTCCCACACACCCACAGCTGTCTCCCGTATGGCTCACACCTTGAACTTCAAGATTCCAGGTCAAGCCTCAGCTCTGCCATGGGGCCTGCTGGGGTCTCCATGAAAGAGTGGGGGCAGTAAGGGAGGACAGCCCTCTTGGCAGTGACCCCGATTTCAGCCTCACACGCTGTGTTTCAGATCATCCTGGTGAGCTCGTCCCTTGGTGACCGGGAGCAGAGCCTCTTCCTCAGCACCGACGAGGGCACCACCTTCCAGAAGTATCCTGTCCCCTTCCTCGTAGAGACCCTCCTCTTCCACCCGAAGGAGGAGGACAAGGTTCTTGCCTACACCAAGGACAGCAAGGTAAGAGGACATGGGATATGAGGTCACATGACCCGATCAGACAAATATCAGGACAGAAGCAGATTTCCTCTCAGGGTACTCTGAACCCCCAGCTGGTGAGGCAGAGCCTTGCTTGAGCTGGGAGGCATGAACCTCAGCATTGCCCTAACTGACACATACATGGCCATCTATCAGCACAGGAGTCTCACATCAATGGTGTGTGTTATAGTAAATGGAGGTGGCAGTGAGTGATCCTTGGAACACAGAGGCCTGTGGGCTGGATAAGGAGATCCTAAAGGATGCTGGGCCCTTGCCCTCTGCCCCCCCCAATTACTTTAGGATAGTAGATGCTCAGGTGTTTATGGGGGAGACACTACATGGTTTTCTGTAGCCATGGTGGCCAGTGACTGCAGATCTGGGGATTTAAATGACAGAAATCTGTTTTCCCACAGGCCAGAAGTGTAAAATTAGTACTCTGAGCTGAATTCATGTGTTCCTGAGATTCTAGGGAGAGCTGGTGGTCACCATGTGCTTTTTTTTGTTTATTTGTTTGTTTGTTTTGCTTTTTTGAGACAGGGTTTCTCTGTGTAGCTTTGGAGCCTGTCCTGGAACTAGCTCTTGTAGACAAGGCTGGCTGACCTCAAATTCATAATGATCTGCTTGCCTCTGTCACCCAAGTGCTGGGATTAAAGGCACGTGCCACTGCCACCCGGCATGCTTGGGTTAAAGTGGCATTGCTGTATCTTCCAGGACAGCCTGGTGAAGTCTCTGTCCATCCTTAGAATGCCCCCTATATGTGTTTGTGGACATCCTTGGTGTACCTATAGCCTTGACTGAGTCAAGTTCCTCCCCAAGTTCCTGTCTTTCATGGAAACAGAGGCAGTTCCACCTCAGGCCCACCAGATAATCCCCATACCTAAAAGCACTTCTGGAAAGCCATTTGGGGCCATATGAGGGCACGGTCACCACCAGTTCTAAGGATCAGAATATACCTGTCTTGGAATGAAAGGATAGCCTGCCACCATGCCATATAGCAGGCAAAGGAATGGTCCTGGGAAGGGTATCTGGCCCTGGTGACAGATATGCAGTGCCTGCCACATTGTGGCTATCAGGGAGAGCAGCAGGAAAAAGAACCACAGCCCCTCCCCTCCTGCCAGCCAAGCTCTTCTCCTGTCTCTGTACCCAGCCAGAGGCCGGAACAACAGTCAATGGAAACTAATGCACATCAGCCTCTGGAAGAGAGACATATGTGATGGCCAGCGTGAATCCATTATTGGATCCATCCATGGATGGGTGGACGGATGGATGGATGGGTGGATGGCAGTTGTTTGGATGAATGAACATATGTAGCTGAAGTACAACAGCATGGTCCCACCTTCCATCTTTTTCCAGGGTCCTGTGTCTCTTCCTTGGTGCTAACACGCAGTTGTGTGTTTCTGCTAGTGTTTGATCACAGTCTCCAGATCACACAAACTAGGGCTGAACTCTGGGAAGGTAGCCGTGTTAGATCTACATTTCACCATTTTAATCTCAAGTGTTTGCTGAAAATATATGCTGGGTGGATCGATTATGAATGAGCATAGGAAAGGATAGATGGATGGGGTGGGTGGGTGAAAAGGTGGATGATTGGGGAAGGACATTGGAAAGGATAGATGGATGGGAAGGTGGGTGGGTGAATGGGTGAGGGAATAGATGGATGGGTAGGTGGATGGATGGATGATGGATGGTGGATGGATGGATGGATGGATGGATGGCAGTTGGTTAGATGAATGAACATGTGGGTCAGTGACAAATTCCTACTAAAAGGGATCAGTCAGATAAGAGAAGCCCCAAATGGAAAAGGGTAGTGGCCAAGCCCAGCTCTCCCCAGAGCCCAGCCTCCTTGGCAAGGCCTAACACATATTGTCTAGTGTCCCTGGTCTGTGGCTGCCTGTCTGTTCCTATCCCTTTCCCTCAGGGCTGCACACCATTCTGGGTATTAATAGTGCTACTTAGCCTTCCATGTAATTAGACCAAAGCACAGCTACGGCGAGTTATTTTCCTGAAGAAATTGACTGTGTTGCAATTGCTCTTTAATTTATGGTGCCCTGAAAAATTAATGGAGCTGAAACCTTGGTTATTTTCCTTGGCTCTTTCTGTGATGACAAGGAAAGAAAGGAGAGGAAAAAGGTTTAATTGCTGTTATAAAAGGAATGAGAGATTTGGGGAAATTAGAAAGTAATGACCATCTTGAGTTTTGGGGGGGCTTGGTGGTCTGTCAATTCTTTCAGCTGCCCAAGAAGCTGGGTGTATAGTAGACTCGTGCCAACTCTGACTCTACAGACCTGCTGTTAGTCAGGCATCTGGACACCGCGTTGAGAGGTGGAAATCACAAAGTCCCCTGACTCAGAGCAGTGCACTGGAAATTGGTCCTGGGTCTTCAGGTAGCTGGGACTCTGCCAGTTTTTTCTGGAATCTTCTGGATGTGGTTTCTGGCTACTAGGGTGCAGGCTTCATATGACTCTTATCTGGGGAGAATGCTGTCTCAACACATGGGTGGAACAGAACACAGTTTCATGCAACAAGTCCAGAACCACTAGGGTAGGCACAAATATGTGAACAAGATTAAGTTTTTTCACTGCCTGACTTTTCCCCTGCTCTGCCATTCCCCCACCTCTCCCCCTTCTCCTCTCCTACCCCTGTCCTCTTCCCAGGTGACTGCCCTTGTTCTGACAAGGGCTCTGTCTCACTTGGGGTATCCTGCCTCCCTCCGTTCCTTTCTCACTATATTATAAATTGGGACACAATCTAAGGTACCTTACTGCAGTCTGGCCAAGCTTCCTGGGTAACACCCAATATGTATTCCTTCCAAGTCTTAGGATGCTCCCAAGGCTCCTAGGACCAGGAGGCCCTCCTTCCCAGCTCTCTGGGCCCCCCCCACAGCCTCATCTCCCTGGGCGTGAGCTGCGGACCTGCTCACTGGCAGAGCTGTGGTTACTTATTTGTAAGAGAAGGTCAGATTCATGTTGTTTGTTTTGCTTTGCTTTCCCTTACTTTTTTCCCCCTCTTCCAGTCAAGACCTGTTCTGAGTCTGGGGAAATGGCTCAATCTGCAAAGTGCTTTCCATACAAGCATGAGGACCTGACTTCAGATCCCCAGCAGCTATGTAAAAGCAGAGTGGACATTTGCCTCTGCACCCCAGAGTTGAGCATGCCCTCTGGGACATGGTGGATAGCAGAAGTACCCCAAGAAAGGAAGGAAAATGCCTCATCTTGCTTTGGCTTTCTTAACCCTGTGAGTTCATTCCTCCTCTGACCAAGCAGTCTAGCTGCAAGGGAGTCAGTGCTATGGCAGGCATTACTGTCCCCACCTATGAAGACAATAAGGCGTTCTGAGGAATAAGGGATGAAAACTGAGGATCTTTAACAGTGATGCCCTCACAGCCCAGGGCAGAGCTGCTGCCCCTCTGGCCTCATATGAAAGACACTGACCTGCACTCCTAGGATACACCTTCCCTTGATGTCATCTTCTCCTTGCCTTGGCTGCACTTTCTCACCTTCTCAGGGCAGCAATGCCTTAAAAGGGCATTCCACTACTCTCCTGAGATATACCCGCTGGAGCTAACTTTAGCTACAGGAACTAGGGTGTCCCTTCAATGTTTGTTATTGTTTATTTTCAACGTTTATCTTTTATTAAGCAGAAGTGTTCTGTTTCTGCAGCAATTGATGGCAGATAGTAAAAATCACTGCCGCCCCCCTTGAGAATGAACTAGAAAGGCTCCATAAAACTCTGGGATGAGCATCATAAACACAAGCACACTGGTGGTGATAACAATGATAATGCCACTCATTTATGTGGAAACTTTGTCACCAGGCCCCTAAACACTTGTGTTCTTGACTGACTGGCTGTGACTGTGAGCAATGCTCTACCAATTGGCAGATGGGTCTACTGACCATCTGATGATGGTCATGAGATGGAAAGGGGCTGCTCCCAGTCAGTCAGATGACACAGAGGGAGGAGCAGAGAGGACCAGACATCCTTCCTAGGGACACTGCTTCACCACTGACATAGTACTGTGAACTCGGGTCTGTGAGATGGGAACTGCTGCTCTGTGTGAATGCTGTGTTACACTGATTGATGCTTATCTCTCTCAGCCTTAGTTTTCTCCTCTTGTAAAGATAGAAAAACTGTTAATCTAATGGCTGTGTTGGTGAGTGTGTATATGCATGAGGGTGTGTGTTGTCTGTATGGGCTTGAGTTGTGTCTGTGTGGGCTTTCAGTGAGACAGTGTTTGATATAGATCACAGCCACAGTGAGTCATGTGCCTTGGTGGTTGTTGAGCCTTAGGCCATGCCAGGCCCAGGTCCAGGGACTTCACAGGGCACAAGAGGACCTTGCCTGGCTTTCAGTCATCCCAGGGAGGAAGACTCCCCTTTTTAAAGCGATGTTTTCTTATCATGTGAAACAGAACAGGTGTCCTAGCATAATGTCCAGCTACCTGCTAAGCTGTTTGGCATCCAGCCATGCTTCTGTGTCTAGCTTGCACTCTCTTAGCTTCTGCTCAAAAGGCAGAGGTGAGCATTCCCACAGAGACCACTCAGCCCACCAAGCCAGAAATACTTAATCTCTTGCCCTTTCTAGCTAGCCCTTGCCCCACGGCCAAATGTGCTCATTCATTCAGAAAACTCAGGCGTACCTGGCAGACAAGGATGCTTTTGGCAGTGGTGCAAAAGGTGAGCCAGGCGAGTGAGTGCCCCAGGCAACCAATGCTACAGGGACCAAGGCTACAGGGAGATGGGAAAAGGAGTGGAAGGAAGTGAGCCTGAAGCTGGGGCTCTACACCCAGGCCCAATTCCCAGTGCACTGCTCAGAGGTGAGGGGCTTCCACTGCACATTGTCCAGATGCTACCTCTTTGTGAGGTGACTGAGACATCCCACCACACCTCTTTAAGGCAAGACTGTGGAGTAGTTTTTAAAACAGGAAACTGAAGCTTAGAAGAGCCTGGAGCACAGGCATGATCCCGCAGCTGTGGATGAAGGGCTCTGACAGAAACCATGCCTGGAACCACAGGCTCCCCCTTCAGAAGATCACTGCCAAGGATGATGTTTGGTGGGAGAAGAAACCAAGCACCACACGGGCACAGGGAGCAGAGCCACAGGCAGGAATTCCCTTCCCGTCCAACCTCCCTCGTCAGCTGCAAGTAGCAAATAACACGACACAGCTCTGAACCTAGTTCAGATGGAGACAGGCTTCCCCATGCAGAATCATGTGGGACCAAAGGGGCTGCCAGTGTCCGCATGTTTCCAGGAACAGAGGAAGGGCACAGTTATGAGATACCTACAAAACCCATGAAATAATGCAAGTGAAAAGTGCCCCGGGGACAGTGGAGACAGACTTGCCACATCCATGCCTACTCTCTTAGTATGTGAATGCCACTCAATAAAAGACATGAGATTGCAGGGCCAGGGACATAGGAGAATGAGGGAGGCGTATGTTGGGGTTCACTACATCTCTCACGTAGCAAATGCATGCCTGGACTTTATGTTCTACAGCTGGGCACCTAAGCTGGCCAGCTTCGAGTGGGACTGACTGCCTGGGGTGAGAAAGCCAGTCTGTCTCAATCGGGTCCTTCCTACTGCCCCACTCCCATCCTAACAGGCAGAGAACCTGGTCCGCAGGAAGTCAATGCCACGCTGCTCAGAACTTCCCCCTGACCCTGCCTGAGAGAATGAAGTCACAGCCCACACTGGCTGTGCTTTGTCACCCTCAACCAATAGCCTCTTACTCAGTTGCCTGCAGACAGCAGCACTCCTTGTCCAATGGAGTCACCGGGGCCTGTGCAGCAGTGTCCCACAGAGGGAGGTGTACTCAGGGAAGTCCTGAGAAGGGCTGGAAGAGGAAAAGAAGAGGCAGGGTCCCACAGGAATGCACAGACTGCATGTGCCAACCCAGGCTAGAAAGGGAGAGGGAACCCACCCTGGGGACCCTTGGGTATTTGCTGTTTGTCCAGCTGCTGTTGGATACCCCAAGAATTCACCCACCAGCCAGCCTGAGTGAGAAGACCTCCGTGTGGAGCCCCCTCTTTGATTCCAGCCCTTGGTGGTTGGCCTGCAACTCTGCGTACCTGCAGGACAAGGGTGACACCCCTTGAGGAAGCCTTGCAGCAGATCACTGTCACTCCCTGCCAAAGCTCTGTCTCTCTTTTGTCTGCCCTGCAGCTGTATGTGTCATCTGACCTGGGGAAGAAGTGGACACTTCTACAGGAGCGGGTGACCAAGGACCACGTGTTCTGGTAAGATCCCTTTCCATGGAAGTTTAAGACCCCAGGGGAACACTAGCCTCCTCTGGGTGCTCCTGGGGCTGCCCAGGGCTCACCATGGCTTAGGCCTTGTTCCCTGGTGGCTATGAGATGTTTAGGCCCTACCTTGTCCTCTGTATCCACCTACTTAGAAGAGGTAAAACACGGGGACCCTGGCACAGTACAGCTCAGGGTAGCTCAACACTCTTGGCTGCCCTCCTCCCATTTGCTCACCAACTCAGCCCCATCTGCTCCTGAGAGGTGCCCTATGTCACCCTCGCATGCCCCAGGGATGCCCAGGCTCTGTCTGCCTAGGCTCGCCCTCCTGCCCCACTATCACTCCTCTGGCCTACAATATCACAATGTTCAACCCTGCCAGGAGCCAAAGACCCAGCAGCCTCCGAGGGATGAAGCAGGGGAGAGGGTGAATGAAGGCGGAATGGGCCTCAGCCTCAGGTCTCAGACAAAAACCAGGTGGTGCTGGCTCCCCATTTGCATCACCTTCTGGGAGCCCTTTCAGGGACTTTGGCAGCATTCCAGCCCCCCACCCCAGTCAGGCCACTCTAACGCTCAGGAATAACATGCTGGCTGTTCGAACAAGACCATAGAGAATAGGCATCTACATAGGGTCCCAGACAGTAAAGAGGGAGCAGGAAACTAGGGTATCTGGCCCAGAGCCCACGCCATACCCAGCTGTGACCATGATTCCCATTCTAGACATACACCTACCTGCATGGGCTTTGTCTTGCATGCACACACATGTATATACATACATGTACTTTCATGTCCTTTCTGTCTTAGTGCATATGGACACAAAACTTTGTACTGGCCTCCCAGCCAGGCCACAGTCCTGTCTCCAATGGGGATGCATGGTGAAAATGGCCTCTTGCCACCCTCTTGTGACTCCATGCTGTCCTCACAAGGATTCAGTGCCCATGTACTGGAAGTTGATTCTGAACACTGGGTTCCGGCATCTGTAACCTCTGCTCCTGGGAGGAAGTGATGATTGTCCCTCTGCAGCAGCCCACTAGAGTACCATGCCTGAAACCAGAGGGCTGCTGTCAGTCACAGGCCCAACTCCTCTGTCAGGAGCAGAAACCGCCAATGGAGTCAGTCCCGGGCTGTGGGGACTAAGGTTAGAAAAGGTGATTTCTGACCTCCGTGGGCATGAAGACCTAAGGGAGACTGTAGCATTGCCACCTGTCCCAAGCCAGGCTGAGGAGTGTCCCAGCCTGGCTCATGGAAACTCTCTGACTTGAAAAACCAGCCCTGGGAAGCAGAAAGAACAGGCTGCATTCAAACTCCTATTATCTTAGACAAGTCAGACTGGCTCTGCCCGCAAGCTTCTCCTGTGGCATGAGGCTGTGCCTGTTGTGTGAGAGAAATATAGGATGTTTGGCAATGCAGCTGGTTGGATTCCTTCTGGAATGTGGTGGCAGATAAGGGACGGCCCCTGTTTTGCGGAACAGAGAAAGCTGTTTTGACAGCTTTGTCCTTGGATTGACAACGGAAAGCACCAGGGCTCCTGCTCTGTCACAGGCCTGAGTCACTAGCAGTGCTGAAGCTGCAGCGCACACTGGCTCCTTAAGGAGACCCTGAGGAGGGTGCAGCAAGGTGCCTGTGCTGGGACTGTTGCCTCCCGTCAGTGGTCAGCAGCCTTGGAGCAAACACCACAGAAGCAGACACCGGCCGATGCCTTGTTATGTGTGAGCAAATGAATGAGTGAGTGAGTGAATGCAGGGGTGAATGAGGGCAAACAAACGGACTAAGCACATAGTGGGTGGATGAGTATTTAAATGGCTGCCAGAGCACCTAGAATGTCCCCTGCTCTCAAGACCAGCCAGTGTATGTAGCAATTACCTGGGTCCCAATGCTCCAGGAAGAGAACTTCCTGCCCATGTTGCCCTTCTCCATCTCTCCCCTCCCCATCCTTTCCTCTCCTTTTTCCTCTCTTTTCTCTTTCCTCCTGCACAAATGAGCTCATCTGGAAGTCTGGAAGAGGGGATGGCGCTGCCTGGGAAAGTTCCCAGCCTGAGCTTGCTGACCCCTTAGTCCTCGTGTCTTATTGATCTCTGTCCCCAAGGCCTGGGATGGTGCTGCCAGAGTGGGTTTCACTGGTTTCCGGAGGTACTGTGGGACTTCTCTGGATGTCCCGTGGCTGCCTTCTCAGGATTGGCACAGGCTTTTCAATAGTGTCCTAGGACATGGACCTTAGGAGTAGGGACACATGGGCTCTGAGAGGAGCATGACTTCTGGGTCAGACAGACCTGGTGTGAGCCTCGGGCCTCCCTGGTCAGCGCCTGTGTCCTTGGGCAAGTCACACAGTCCCTGGCCTGTGAGATGCAAGACTCAACCATGACCTAGGGGAGTCTGGTGTGGGTTAGCAGGGGTGTTATGAAGGAACACTGTTCTCATAGCGTCTCTGCCAACACTGAGGGGTTGGGATAAACATGGAAGGGGTTTTTCCCAGCATCCCCTGTGACGGGCAACTTGACCACTCATCTAACAGGTAAAGAAGAGACAGCCACTCAGATCTGGGTTCTAGTTGGAATCCCAGTGAACCTGTTTGGGTTGTGTAACCATGGCATGTCTCTATGCACCCCGAAGTTTTCCTCTGTGCAGATTTAGGCCAGAGGTTCCAACCTGTGCCTCAGTTTGCGGGGAGACCCTGGGGGAGGAGGTGAATCTTACCAACAGTTCCTTGAACAAGCAGGTGCCAGCTTCACCAAGCTTTGTCCAGTTTCATCCAGGCTCCTGTTGGAGCTTCTACATCTAGTGGGGAGGGCTGTGTCTTCTGGACCCACAGAACAAGACTTGTCTTAGACCAAGGGAGGCCATATGGTCAGTGGAACCCCAAGAGAAGGGCTTTAGCCACACTTTTTTTGATGTTACCCTTGGCCAATTCTTTTTCAGGGCTGTGTCTGGAGTGGACGCTGACCCCAATCTGGTCCACATGGAAGCACAGGACCTCAGTGGAGGTAAGTGGGAGGTGGTCACTCACAGGTGTCCCTGAGCGTCCATGTCCAAGGGCACTGCTCAGCTTGGCCCTTGTTCACTGGTGCATTCTCCATGGGCAGCCCTATGGACCGACCTCACTATTTTCTGATGTGTCATAATGAGAAGCACGCTTCTTTCCCGCTGGGGATGAATTGAAGCGGAGGAGCCCTGCTCTGTGGAAAGTCTATTAAAAGGGCAATTTGTTCTGGCTCCTGAGCATTGAGTGTTTCCTATTGCATGGCCCCACCCAGCCTGGCTGAGAGCTGAGTTGGCTCAGGGTCTCTGTTGCTTCCCTCCGCAGGCAGGGCTGGGTCACCCCAGCCTGTAGCTTTCTGTCTCTTACAGCCCTCGCACTGAGCAATCCACTCACTTGTGTATGTGTGTTAGTCTCTTGTGTTGTGAAGGTGGCAGAGGTCGTTGCTCTTCCTGGCAGTCCTATGCAGTTCGCAGGCACCAACCAGGTGGAGCCCTGCGGGTCCTGGGTAGTTAAATTTGGTCCTCCTGCCTGTAAAGAAGGAAGGGTTGACACACGTGTAGTGGCAAACAGTGGGGCCACACGGGTTAGTCGTCTGTGCAGGCAGCTGCTGCCAGATGATGACATGTGCCACTTACAAGTTATCCGTCAGGGCTCCGAACCTCCAAGGGTGGGACCACATGTTACTGCAGCTACTATTTTGGTAAGCAGGGAAGAAAGCTCAGAAAGGAAGCCATTGGGATGGCAGGTCTTAGGACACACAGTTCAGGCAGGGCTGTACAGAGGTGACTCCCGCAGGTTCCTCATGGCAACAGGCCTGGCTGAGGGTCAGGATGTGCTGCATCCCAGGGGTAAAGATTAACTGAGTCCTGGATTGGGGCTGTTCAGGTCCTTCATGTAGCCTCCATCCTAGAGGACACAGAGCCTGTGTGCAGCAGCCTGGACACTGCATCTAGAGCCCCTGGATCAACCTGGCACATGAGTGGGACCCTCACCAGCTCCTGAAGCCCTCACACCCACCAGCCCCTGCCTAGAGCCTGCTGGAGCTGTCTCCAGAGCCTGGCTGCAGACCATGCAAAGTCCCAAGGTCCAAGCTCCTAACCTGGGGTCTCCATTATTCACTAGCCAGCCAGGCCTTCCAGAAGACCCTGCTCCAAGCTCATCACACTCCTGTTAGCTGGCTGGGACTGCCTGCCCCCCTTTATCTATCACTGGGTTTTCCCCATCACCCCCAGACCACCTTTCTGCCAGCTACTCCTCAGGATCCCACAGCACGCTAACACCCAGCTTTCCCATGCGTTCTCCTGAGAGCTCCTTGAGACTGAGTGCCGACTGACTCTCCTCAGTGTCTCCAGCAGAACCGTGGAATGGAGCCAGACACCCTGAGTACACCCCTGTGTGGGCATTCTGCCTGTGGGATGGGTAGAATGATGCTCACGACCCTCGCCATCATGTAGGGGCCCCATCCATTTATCCGCCTCTCTCCCGAGCAGCAGTTCTTACTGCTCCCGAGAGCCAGTCCTCCATGACAGTCACTCACTGCTTAGGACCTTCCACCAGGCGGCTTCCTCATGAATAGCACATAATTGAGAGGGAGAGTAAGTGAATGAATGAGTAAGCAAGTGGATGAATGAGTGAGACAGTGAGTGAATGAATGAGTGAGGGAGAGGATGAATGACTGAAGAGTAAGTGAGAGTCGATGGATGGATGGATGGATGCATGGATGGATGGATGCATGGATAGATGGATGCATGGATAGATGGATGCATGGATAGATGGGTGCATGCATGGATGCATGGATATGTGAGTGAAGAGTGAGTGAGCAGATGAATGACTGAAGAGTGAGAGTATATGGATGGATGGATGCATGCATGCATGCATGCACTTATGCATGGATGGATGGACGGACGGATGGGTAGGTGGACGGATGCATGGATGGATGGATGGATGGATGGACGGACAGACGGACGGACAGATGGATGTATATGTGAGTGAAGAGTGACTGAGCATGAGCAAACAATCCAGGGCTCACGTGAGCGGAATTTCCTCAGTGTGTCTGTTTCCACTGGCCCCAGAAACACCTCTCAGGTTGGAGACAGCAACTTCTTTACAGAACCCAAGTGCTGTACCGGAGCTTGTGAGGGCAGATAGGAGCTGTAGGGGAAAGAGGGCCGAGAACCACCTACTTCTGCCCAGGTCTGTGAGAGGGTGGGGCAAGGCTGGGTAGGGCCTATTGAGGTTTGGTTGCCCCTTCCTGTGAATAATGGCTCTCTGGCATGCCCGCAGTCCCTCCCTGAGAGCTAAATAGATCTTGAGTGGCCCCTGGCCCCACTGGATGGGCAGGCATTCTGGCAGGCAAGGCCCATTAAAGCATTAAGCTCCAGACCAAGTCAAGGTGCTGGTGTTACAAAGAGGTGGGAGCCCGGGAGGCCTGGCTGCTCCCAAGTCTCTACTGCCCTCAGTGGGGTCTGTATGTCCTCGCGGCTCTTGTCTCCTGCAGGCTGTCGGTACTTCACCTGCCTTATCCACAACTGCTCAGCTCAGCCCTACGCCGCACCCTTCCCTGGCCCCATCGACCGTGGCTCCGTGACTGTGCAGGATGAGTACATCTTTCTGAAGGTGAGTGCTCCCAGTTTGTGCCTGTACTGTGGCGGCAGCATCTAAGAAAGGCCCCCGGCTTGTTAGGACCTTGGCTCAAGATTGTTCCTGACTCCTCTCTCTGCTGCTCGCCAGGCCTCTTGCCACCAGCTGGGGCCCACAAATCCAAGTATACATATTTCTCTTGGTGCCTTTCACGCTTTGGGTCTTATCCTGGGTGCTCTACTCCGCCGTGACCAAGACTCCGCTGCAGTACCCCCTCATATATATCTCGGGCCAGTTGGGAAATGTTAATGAATGCTGACAGGAAGGCTTCTTGACCACCTCTCGAGGGGGAGGCCTGTGCCTTGTACAGCATAGACCATTATTGTCTTGTTTATTTCTGTGCTCAACCAAGGGCTGGCAAGTTCACCCCAAGGATGAAGGGTTCTTCTGCTTCACAGGGCACATGGCAGGGGAGGTATGGCGCAGGAGCACCAGGCAGCTGTTGGGTCGCACACAGTCAGAGAGCAGAGGGAGGATGCTGTGCTAGCTCACCTTCTCCTCCTTGTTCAGTCCTTGGCTCCAGTCCATGGAAAGGCACTGCCTCCATTTAGAGTGACTTTCTCATTTCAACCAGCCCCCCAAAACCTTTCATAGCCAAGCCCTGGGTTTGGTTTCCATGGTGATCCTAAATCCCATCAAGTTAACAACCAAGACTGGCCATCACCATCTCCGAATTCACCTACAGAGATAGGCCATTTCTTTGGATTCCAAGGCTGGTCCCCGCTCAGCCCTCTGGAAATGTGTGAGACAAGTTCAGAGCTTCTTGTAAGAAAACTCCTGCCCAGTGTCCTGTCACCAGGGGGTCCTCCAGATTCCCATACTTCTCCCCTGCCCAGTCTCCATGGCACTCCTCCCTCAGCATGGGCCACCATCTTCCAGCCTGGCAGTAGGCCCTGAGCCTACTGACCCTAACTGTATCACCAGTGGTCATGTCTGCCAAGTGGTCCATGTTCTGCATTTGTCCCTATGGGTTCTGGGACCTGTCTGTTTGGGTAGTCACCGGTTCCCTCTTCTGCTCTGTGGTAGTTTCTGTTGCTTGAGAGAAAACCAAACCCCAGAAAACACAGTAGCCCTATCAAACATGGCACCTAGGACTAGACAGCAACCCACCTCTTCTCTGGACATTCTCCTGCTGGGACTGAGATGGGACTGGGGCCCCACTGCTTCTCCCTGCTTGACCTTCCAACAGGGACAGCTGGCATCTGGAGTGTTTCTTGTCCCACGGTCACATCTTTGGTCTGCCCTGGTCGAATGGCACTAACTTGGGAATCAGCAGGACTCGGAACCTCTCTGGCAAGCTATACTTGGGACACACCCAGAGTCTCACCAGGTTGGGTAGAGTAAATGCAAGGTTACCCCATAAGGAATAAGTGGGGGATCTGGGGTACGGCATCTCTTTCTGGATTTACCTGGAGCAGGAGAGGTCACAGGGCTGAGACTGGGCTGGGATGTTGTTGGTTCCACAATTCTGAAGCTACGCTTTTCGAAGGCAATGGAAGGTGACAGAGGGGGACGGCTATGGAGGACTTCTTACCAAGCCATACAGGTGTCAGGTGCAAAGTTACCACTGCTTGGCTTCACATGAGCCATCAGACCTCCTCTGAGCCTTGTTTGTTCCTCCATGTCATGGGCTGATGGTCCCTCCCCAGACATCAGAGCACCCACACAGATAAGCAGTCCTGCTGGGCCCACAGGTGACACTGAGACTCCAGCCTTCCCAGTTCCCAACTGGCCCCAGCCTGTCAGAGTCTCACCACAGTGTGGTCACCCTGGGAGGAAGGAATGGCATGAAAGGGGCTGTGTGGGCTACTAACATGCCCCAATTTTGCTGCTCAGGACAGTGCAATCTGCTGTGCCTGTCCCTAATCCACTCACCAGGCAAAGACAAGGCTCTGCCTTTCAAAACCTCTGTGCATTGCCCTGTCCCCAGCACCTGCAGGTAGGAGGGAAGGACTTGGAGATGAGGTTCTCTTTCCCACCATGCTTCATGAAAGGTCCTGCTGCCTTCACAATCAGTTCCCAGCAGAACTGGGGGTGGCCATGCCCTTGTATGCTAATCCTCCACCAAGGTGCCCCAGTGGCCTCCCTGGGAAATGAGAACAGGTGCAACCTGGCTCTGCTTCTGGCCCTCAACTTATCTACCAGACAGGCTCTGGGAATGAGCCCATCAACTTCTTTGGGACACTCTGTTAGGCATTGCATCCCTTACCTGTTGAAGATCTTCTGTCTCAGTGAGTCCCAGGGTGTGCAGGTTTCTATGCATGTGGCTGTCTGGTGCGAAGCTGGTGTGCAGGCAGACAGCTTCAAATTCGATCTCCAAGAAAGGCTCGGGGCTCTCTGAGGGAGACACCAGCTTTTGGAGCTCAGTTTCTGTGGAAACGGTATGGTACTCTCAGAGAACCCCATGGAGCAGTCCCGGGGGGCTGTCCCCCACCTCAGTGAGTAGCTGCTGCTGTGGGGGAAGGGTTTCAAATCTTCCTGCCACAGGGACCCTTCCTCCAAGTCCCCGGGACCTCTGTGTCCAGGCCATAGCAGTTCTGCTGAGACCTGGGCACCTCCAGACTGCGGAGTCCCTTCCTTCACAGATGAAGTCTTATCTAGTGATGCTTTGTCATCATTGCAGAAGAGGAACGCCCCTGGGCATGGCCACTGGCTGAGTGGTCTGCCTTACAACTGAGAGTGGGGCTCCACTGGAGATTCTGTCCCTTGACTCTGTGCTTCTTCCCTAGGCAACATCAACAAACAGAACCAAATACTATGTCTCCTATCGCCGAAGCAACTTTGTCCTGATGAAGCTACCCAAGTACGCCCTGCCCAAGGTGAGGTGGCCCATGCCCACCCTGTGCCAGATGCAAAGACTTTGAGGCCTTAAACACTGGGGTTTGGGGTCCCAAGGTCAAGAGGGACAGAAACTAAGAATGGATGTGGCCACGCCTCCTCAGCCCCTGCCTGTCCATCCACCGTTCCAGCCACCGGGCCTCAGCTGTGGCAACTCTGTCCTCTGGGCACATAAAATCTGAACGAGAAATTTGGGAATAAAACAGCTTTGGGAAGAGCAAGAAAAAAGTGGTTAGAGAAGGCAGGGCATATGCAAAGGACCTGGGGCAGAAATCACAGTCAAGGGCAGTGTGGAGTGGCAGGGGGATCGCGGCCTCTAGAACCAGAAGCTGTATATCTTTTTCATTTGACTTAAGTACCTCAGATTCTTCTGAACCAAAAGGAAAAGGCTGTTAGGCCTTTCTTCAACATTCTTTTTTTCAAAAATAGAGAAGATGGGAGGAAACTAACGAGCTCACTAAACCAGCTGCAGTCCTGGCTGAGTAAGCAAGTTCAATGCTAATGGTTCCATTTCAGCAAAGGCAGGTGTCCTGGTGGTGAGGGGCTTTGCTAGGTCTGCTGGGGTCATAGCACATCTCTAGGGATGTGCACCCTGGTCCTCATGTGGAGAAGACAGCACACCAGGGGGGCTCTAACAAGGAGCCTATGGCTAGAGGTCATGGTTTTTTATGACCTTGAGTATGGCTCTCTGGGACCTCCCAGCACCTGAACCCTCTGCCTGAGGCCTGTGCCCTGCTCCCTCCTACTCACCCAGCACAGCAGAGCACAGAAGAGTGTCTGTCTCATCAGCAACCCACAGACCCACTAACCGAATTTTCCTAGTCAGATTCTGTTGTTTTATGGTGAATTTGCATCTCCTTCCAGCTTCCCCCCAACAAGATATCTCTTCTCGCTTCATTTTTTTTTCTTTTTTAAGTGGCCTGAATAATGTCAAGAATATGAAAGTGGCTGGCATAGCATCCGGGCATCACCTGCTTGAAAGTCCCTTCCCCCATTCCTGCCCTGTCCTGCCCCCCCCCCCATTCACAGAACAAATTGACTTTACTGTGGCTAACTCAGGAGCAGGACTCCCCAGCCTCCTGCTTAGAGTGACAGTGTATCTGGTGGGTTTTTCTAGATGGACACATGATCACCGCAGTAACAGGCGGACTGCAGGGCCTCGAGCTGAGGAGTCAGCTCAGCCACAGTCTCTAGTCCAGACATGTGGATGTCCCTGTAAATGAACCCCCTACACTGTGGGGGTACACTGCCATTGTTTTCAGGAAATGGACTGAACACACAGACCTTCAGCATCTTAGTCGATTTCTATCAGAATCACATCCCATGGAGTTAGATCATGCACAGCACAGTGTGGTCTGGTTCTATGTTGTACCTTGCCTCCCCCACTCCATGTCTAAGGGTATGGCAAATTATAATGAGAGGTGGCTCATTCTGCCGTTTTGACCTACCCCACTCCCGAACTCTCTGAAAAGTGGGCAGCTGCTAGAAAGAGCCAGCATCCTCCGTTTGAGGT
Source organism: Myodes glareolus (assembly GCF_982192425.1). NCBI lineage: Eukaryota > Metazoa > Chordata > Mammalia > Rodentia > Cricetidae > Myodes > Myodes glareolus. The sequence continues at coordinate 69,931,291 of NC_142033.1, forward strand.
ATTGTCTTGTAATGTCTGTTTTAAAAACCTGCTCCCTAGCAGAGAAAATATGCTCACGAGTAGAATCTACAGAACCACAAATTACATAAAAAGCATTCATGGGGGTGAGGTGAATGCAAATTTACTTGAAAAAAACCCATCCAGTATTTATAATGAATTTATTTAAAGTAAAACAAAATGCATATCACACATAATAGAGAAGAGAGTGACGCCGAGAAGGATGGCCCAATTCAGGTTTCAAGAGCTCCTCTACCCTCCTGCTTTGGCAACACCCAGCTGCAGAATGTAGGCTCAGGACTATTCTGGGTCTCTGAGCTGTGTTCTAATGCCTCCAGCATCTAGGTATCAGATGGTATAGCAAGGTCAGTTTTGATAGGTTAAGTCTTCAACCTTGGAGCAATATCCCTGTCTGCTCTCGCCTCACAGCAGGTGAATGTGTGCACTTTCCTGAGCAGATAGCAAAGAGCCTGTGTGGCCAGGTGGATGCTATGGGCCAATGTTCTGATGTCAGTAGCCACCATCAGCTGAAGCAGAGCCAGAGTCCATCTGCCTCCCTTTTCTTTGTCCTTTTTTTTCTTTGGGAGGTAGACTTTTAAGGCCCAGTGTATCTAAATGTATGGAGATGGGCATAAAGTCACCCTGCGGCACACATGCTGGTCTGGGTCTCAGTGTAGACAGAGCCTTTGGAGATCAGAGGAAAAAACCAGACTGTCTCAGTAGAAAAGAGACAGTTGAATTTGCAGTTAGTGTATCTTACATTCAACTATCCAGTTTTAGGTGGGCATGTTGGAACATGCCTATAATCCTAACAATCGGGAGGCTGAGGCAGGGGATCATGAACTTGAGGCCATGGGCTCAAGTAGGACCTTAAAAAAGTCCAACACACACACACACACACACACACACACACACACACACACACACACGAACACTTTCCAGTTTCAGTCATCAAAAATCGCAAGGCACACAGAGAAACTGAAAAACATGATCTGCTCAGAACTAAAAATCGTGCCTGAGAAAGGCCAGCTGGTCGACCTGCCAGATGAACTGATAGAATTGTCTCAAGATGCTCGGAGAACAGCAGGAGGAAACTATGCACAAAAGAAATGTCCACGAAGAGATGGGAAATGTTAAGGTGTCTGAATAGAAACCATGGAACTGTAATTAGAAAGAAATAAGAAAAGTAATAGCAAGGAAGTCCATGAGAAGGGCTCCAAAACAGATTTGGGCAGACAAAGGATGAATCAGAGAACCTGAGAAAAAGACAGAGGAAGTAACCAAGCATGTGGCCTTCTTGACCCTGTCATCAGAGCAACACATACTCCGCGAGAATCCTGAAAGGACAAGAGAACAGGGGCAGAGAGGTTGATTTAAGGAACAGTGGCTCCCTACCTCCCAGAATCATGAAAGTCGTGGATGTGACTGTCTCCCAGGCTGGCCAGTCCTAAGACAAAGGCACATGCAAAGATGCATTCTAATCAGGAGATAGGCCAGGAAGAGGAAGAGGGAGTCTGGAAGGCAGCATGAGAGATGCAACTCGTCCTAGACGGGATTCCTTGCTTAGATAGTCTGCAGATTTCTTACCTGAAGCCCCAGAACCAGAAGGCAGGGAACCAGAGAAGCCAAAGCACTGAAAAAAAATAGGAGAAAGGTGCCGGCTCATGCAAGTACCTTGTGAATTTCACATAATAATCTATGCTGTGGCTGGAGAGGTGGCTCAGCAGTTAACAGCACTTGCTGCTTTTGCAGAGGGCCAAAGTTTGATTCCGAGCACCTATGTTGGGAATCTCACAACCTCCTGTAGCTCTGGGGATCTGACTCCCTCTTCTGGTCTCCATAAGTGACATACATTCACACAGACACACATACACATAAAAACTGTAAAAAACAAAAAAAAAGTCTATGGAAAATTTCTGCTGAGATTTCATATGAAGGTCCGTGAGAAATTTCTGCCATCATGCTTATTAAAATGTCCTCAAAACCTTTCTTATATGTATAGTATATTATAATTTATACATAGTTTATAGTTGTAGCTTACAAGTTTTAATTTGTATATGAACCTGGGCACAAACGTATAAGTGATGTGACTGACAGACATTATCACTTCCATCTGCTTGCCCAGGCCTTCCTCCATTTTCCATCTCCTTGCCTCAAGATAACAATGCGGAGAAATTCTTGGGGAGTCCTCAGTATCCATCCTACTCTTTGTCTTAGATTAGCCAAACTCATAGTCTAGCTGCTGCCTGGCGCCCCAGGGAAAAGGCTGCATTTCCCATCTTTTTCTGCAGCTACAGTTGGTCAAGGTCAGCCAATGAGATGTTAATGAAGTTCCCTTGTGAGACTTCTAAAAACACCTGAAGGAAGTCCAGCCTTCTCACCCTCTTCTCCCTTCCTCCTGCCTTGTAGTCGGTGTGATGGTGGAACTCCAGCACCTGTCCTGGGCCCTAAAGACAAGCACCATGTCACGAGACAGTAGAATGGTGGCCCAGAGGAGCCCCTGCCCTTGGTGACTTTGTAGGACTTCTCCACTAGCCTGGCCCACTGGACTTCTCTTGCAGGCAGGAGGGATGAGCACCTGCCTTCCTGAAGCCTCCTAATCCCCTTTGATAAGAAATATTCACCAACTAGTGCTTCCCTTCTGCAGATCTCTCCAGGCCACATGTGCCAACATAAACACGTGAAGGTTTTGTGCTTCTAGTAACAATGGAGTTAAGGGATATTTTTAGTTGCTTCTTTAAAAATGAAAAGAGTGAGGAAAGTAAATGGAATTTTATGAAGGTGAAAAATATTTGTCACACAGTCATCGAAGCTTTTGTGCGACCCTTCTCAGTCCTAGCCCAGGGGAAGGGACATAAGCAGCCTGCTGTGGAAGGATCGGAGCTGACAGTCCCAGCAGCAGGTTGACAGCATTCAACAGGCTTTCTAGAGACAGTCCCTGCCTCTGCTATGGCAATCTCCCTTCTTAGAATTTATGGGACAGAAACAAGCCAAGAGGCAGGGAGAGACCCGGGTTTGGAAACACCCGCTGCAGTCCTCCAGAGCAGGGACAGGACTCGGTGAAATACGACTGGGCCACAAATGCGTATCATGCGGGCATTAGCAGTGGTGTTCATAAATAACGTTCATGGCAGAGGAAGAGACACCCACGTGGTATGCGGAGCAAGCTATAAACCAGACGAGGAGAGTGCGTGAATCATGCTTGGGAGAAGGCCTGAACATAAACATGTTGAAGTGTTAATTCCAGGTCTCTCTAGAGGGGCGCTGTGGATGGCCCCACGCTGCTTCATAGCTTATAGGAAGCATTTGTGCAGGACGTCTAACCAGCGTATGTAAGTGGTGTTGAATCGGGACTGTCACCTGAATTACTGCAGCCGCTGTGCAGGCTCCCTGTGATCACCCCCCTTCCCCATATGCTTGCCCCTGACAAGCCTTCTTGTAGGAAGGATCCTCACTTGGCACCCAGTTCTGGTGCATGTGTTTATCCACCGTGGCCCAAGCTAATGGACATGACCTCCTTGAAGGGCAGAGAGATGGCCAGCAGCCAAAAGCGGCACATCCCGCCTCCTGCCCACAGCTCAGAGACTGGAGGTGGGCATGCCGGGTGTTAACCAGCGTGTTCCCACAGGCACCCCACAGACTTCCATCACTGTGCTGACCATAGGACTGGGCCCTGCGAATTCCTTCCTGGGTCACACACCTCTTAGTCCATCATTTCTGTGTGTCAAGTGTATGTGTGTAGACTCAGGGCTCAGATCCGGCGCCAGTGAGGTCCTCCAACTGTGAGGGCCGTGATAAGTGCTTCACACACCGAACCCCTCCTCTGAAAAACTCGACCACCTCTGCATTTTTTAAGGTCCTTGCTTTGTAGTCCAAGCTTGCCTCAAACTCATGATTTTCCTATCTCGGCTTCCTGGGTGCGCTGGCGTTCTCAGCTCAGAAATGCCCTTTTGGTCACATGGCATAGGGAACAGTCTGTGGGTGAGGGGAAAGGGCTGAGTGCCAGCACTCATGAGCCCAGTGAGCCTGTCATCAAAGAGACACAAAAATCACTTCCCCCAAGTAAGCACACCCAGAAGGACATGAAGATGTGGGGGGGGGTCTTCATGTGAGGGTACCCCACACCCTGCATCTGTCTCCGCTCCTGTAGTCCGACTGTCCTGTGTTAGAGGGTGGGAAGCTTCAGAGGTGGAGAGCAAAGGCATGGAGGACATGGAGTGACATCTGCTCAGCTGTGAGGTGGGAGTGTTCCGGTCCCCAGGCACAGCCTCCCCAGCTGCAGCTGCCCTGGTTGCCGCATCTCTGGGCAGTTCACACAGGCTTTGACAACAGGGAAAACAAGGAACCGGGATCAGCCCATCTTTGTCTTTCACACGATGGGGCTCTCTTTCTTCTGAATTGTACAGTTGTTAACAGATCTTGAGGTCTGCCTGACCCACAACGGGGAAACTGAGGCCTGAAGCCATTGCCTGGGCTGCTGTTCTTCTAGCACTTTTGCCTCATGGTGCTGAGGTCTGGGCGCAGGGAAGAGTAGACAAGTAGAGCTTGTCTGTTGAATGCTGTGTGGGGTGCCATGCTCGGATTGCTAAGGCAGGTTCTCCATTTCCAAAGCTCAGAGCAGAGGCAGGGCCGGCACCAGATCTGAAAGGCAGATGTTTCATGAACACGTGCTGGGCAAATGAAGGGTTGCTTGATTCCCAAGAGCCTAGCCACTCCTACTGATCATGTGGGGTACTCGAGGGAGCCTTTCCTCATTGTGAGAAGATGGACAGTTTCCAGTTGGAATGGGAAAGAGGAGGCACCCCCAGGTTACCCCCTCACCTGGTATGAGGGGTCCAGACATCACTCCCATCTTAGAGGTGTGACTTTGAGGGTCATAGAAGTGACGCCACTTATCCAGGACCTGCTGAGCATGACTAACCAGGATGCCAGCCTCCATCAGTGGGTCTCCAGGGCAACGGGGAGGTGGCGCCTGCACTCCAGGCTACCATCCCTGATGGCATTTCGGTCCCCAGGACCTGCAGATCATCAGCACGGATGAGCAGCAGGTGTTCGTGGCCGTACAGGAGTGGAACCAGGTGGACACCTACAACCTGTACCAGTCAGACCTGCGCGGAGTGCGCTACTCGCTGGTGCTGGAGAATGTGCGCAGCTCGAGGCAGGCCGAGGAGAACGTGATCATCGACATCCTCGAGGTAGGCGCCAAGCAGGGTAGGAACAGCTGCTCGTGCTCCCCTCCCCCTCCTTCGCGTCCTTCTTCCTAGCCCAAGGGTTACAGATCCCTCAGAAGCACCAGCTGTTTCAGGCTTTGGTGCCAGTGAGGCTGAATCACGGGGGCTTAAAGACAGAGAGAAGCTGATTTTCTAATGAGGTTCGTTGGAACAGTATTTGCTAACGAGAAGTAAGTTCCTAGTGGGTGATATCTTGCGGAAGTGGACCCAGTCTTTTCGCATGGCAGGGCTTTCCCTGTGCAAAGGCAGCCACAGCCCGGTGTGGTCCAAGCAGCCAGCTCTCCTGGAGCTGAGAGAGGCTCTCTACTGTTCCTCTTCTCCCACCCCACGGCTCCTCTTTCCTCTCCCTCTCCTGAGAGCTGGAGTCTGCCACTTCTGTACCACCCCTCCTGCCAGTCCCCACCCCTCCATTGTCCAGACTGTCCAGCTGGACCCGCTGTGACATGACCTCACTCCCTACCTGCCTGAGATGTCTGTCCCTGCCTCACCTCAGCATAAGTCCTGTGGCCTTGCCTGGCCACACACAAGATTCCGAGGGTTCTCACTCATGCCGAGGCACTGATCCAAGCTTCTGGAATCCACGTCAATGCTCTCCACTGGTGAGAGTGGCCTGGTCCTCAGGTCCAATGCGCAAAAAGTCCATTAAGCATCTGACATGGGCCCGGCCTGGACAGGCCACTCACAATTCTCTCTTTTCTCTTGTGGATTCTATGGCTCAACAGACCCCTCACCCTCACCCAGCCCACCGCCACTGACCTTCTGAGACAGACCAGATCTGAGCAGAGAGCTCAGAACCAGCCCGGCCACACTGTCCACCAAGATCTTCTCTCACATCCGCCCCAGGCCAGTGGAGACAGCCGCAGGAGGCCTGCTGGTGCTTCTGCTGGCTATTGAGTCTGGCTCAGAGAGTAACCCTTGGCAGACAATGGGCTTTGTCCCTGTGGTTGGGAGGGGACCTCCCAGGTGGAGGGGACTTCAATGTATCTCCAGCTGTCTGCAGCAATGTGGAGCCATTATTCCCGGCAAAATGATGAATGTAATCGTTTGTTTGCGAGGAGAGCCCATTTGTCAGTGCTACCTCCCAGCTGGGGCCGCAGAGGGACAGGGCTATCCTGCAGCCCTCCCCTAGTGCTCAGGATGTCTCTGGCAACATCTGTGCACTGGAGCACTCAGAGGTGGGGCTGTGGCCCCAGGCCAAGCTGAGCAGTGATCGATGGGAGGGTGCCATGGACAGGTCCGATGGGGGAGGTGCTATCTACGCTCTCCAGAGATATGCCACGCTCATACTGTGTGCAACACTTGGGGTTTCACCCGCAGTCACTGGCAAGGATTCCTCACAAGCTGCCCATCCTCCAGACCCCTGCCCCCATAAAGAAGATGTCTCCTGGCAGTGTCCTTAAGCCCCCCACCGTCAGTGCTCCACAGTGCAATGCCTTTTGACAAACCTAAGTGGGAGTCAGGGTGGGCCTCCTGGAGGAGGTGGCGTGCAGCCCTGAGATGGGGGAGAACAGGAGTCAGCTGGGTGAGGAAGCAGTGAGCTGAGCCATGCCTGGGACCGCCAGGGAGAGCCTGGAGGACATGAAGCAGTTGAAAGACAGCCTTCACTGCCCATCCACTGGGCCTCCAAAGTGACTTATCCTCTCTAGATTCAACCAATGGGGTAGCGACAGGCTCAGCTCTGGTCCTGTATTGCCTGGGCTCCTATCTAGACTCTGGTATTTGTCTGCTGCTATGCTGTGCTGTGCTGAGCTGTCCTGGGCAGGTGACTTAACTTCTCTGGGCTTGGTTTCTGGGCTCTGAGGCACTTTGTTGAAACTGACAACACCCTCTTTTAGGGCTACTGCAAGGACTCAGGGTTGCTTTTCTTAGGAAACAGCAGGGCTCCATCCAACACCACTCCATGTTCCCAGTGCCACCTACTCTGGGATTAGAAATGGTGGATGGGAAGGGCTTGTCTTGGCAGCTGGAATGTGAATCTCCTGCAGGTGGCCAGTATTGTTACTATCATGGTCATAGAAAGCCAGTAGCGTGTCCAAGATGTCCACTGTTGAGTCATGGGGTGTTTCATCTGTGTGTCTCCTGGTTGTGTGGCCTCTTTGGGTCCTATTGAGTTCTGACAGAATTTTTGTAAGCTGCTGTCTATGTTAGAGTTAGGAATATGGCTCAGGGTGTCACAGAGTGTCTCAGGCCAAATCGCCCCTGCTTCATGGATCATGTGGTCAGACGGTGTGTCATGGGAGGCTGTCCACATACTTCCAGGGATGTGTCTGCCTCTGTGGAGGAACAGACCGTCCAGTGCAGCAAATCCTGATAACGTGGGCAGGAGAGACACTGGGGTCCTGAGAATGTGCTAACAGCAGAAACACAGCAACTCTGACTGCAGGGACAGAGGGACGCATGGCAGAAGGGCATGGACCCAGGCCCTACAGACTTAGAAAACGGCTGGGCTGCCCATCCTAAACTGGGAAGGGAGTCAGAGAGTACAGCCCTGGAAACAAGCAGTCATTCCCACCCGTGGCACCAGGGGGCGCTCCCTGCTGGATGGCAAGGTCACCTGGCAGTGGGGCTCCTGTGTTTCCTTCTTGGTCTCAGTTTTTAACTGGAGTGTCCTTCCTAATCGCCCTAATTGATCTCATATTGTAGTTCAGAAGCCCATAGCTCACTCTACATAGCTCGCTCTCTGGTTTCACAGGTCAATGTGTATAATTATACCTGTTCAATAAGATTTGCAGCCTTTGAGCTGATAAAATTTAGACAGGGATTTTTAAAATTATTTTTTAACTTATACTAATATAATAAGAGGAAAACTTCAGACGTCTGAATGGGGGAATGTGTTTCACATGACAGACCCATGTGTATGCGTGGAGATCAAATGGGACATTTACTAAGCAGAATGAGGCTCACCCAGCCATCCATCCCTTTCCTGATCCCCAAAGCCCATGCCTGTGTGTTGTACCACCTGGTAAAGGGGAATCAAGGCTACAGACAGGCTTGAGGCTGCTACTCCAGAGACAGCATTGCTGTTCACTGTCTACAGAGCCTTGTCATGGAATCCTTGGAAGTGCACTAGGGGGGCAGTTAGGGTCAAAGGAAAGCTGTAATGGTGGCCAGACACTGCATTGCTGTCTTTGAAGATGAAGGAAAGAACCCTGGAGTCAAAGACTGTCAGTGAGAATCAGATTTCTCCCTACAGCCTCCAGACAGGAGCACACTCCTGACAATGGATTAGAGACTCCAGTCTGAGCTCTGACCACCACAGCTGTAGATGAGGAGCGTATTGTTTGATGCAATAAATTGGTGATGCTGCAACACCTATAAGAAGTAGAGATACCATCCCTCTGTATACTAGTCTACCCATCCATTCATTTATCCATCTATCCGCTCATCCATCTACTTACCTCCCCAACTAACCATCCACCCATACACTCATCCATTCATCCACAGTCACCCATCCACTCACTCATCCGCGCATCTACTCATCTACTTATCCATTCATCCATTATCTGCCCATCAATCCACCCGCTCATTCGTCTACTCATGCTCCCAACCAACCATCCATCCATCCACTCATCCCCTAACACATCCTCTCATTCACAATTCAACCCATTCGCCCATTCACTTACTCACCTATCCCACTCCTTCATCCTCACCATCTACCCCTCTACTCATCTACTCATCCATGACCCACCCACCCATCTACACATCAGTTCATCTACCCATTCATCTGTCTACCCATCTACTCATCCACCAGTCCATTCACCCATCCAACCATTCATCAATTCCTTTACCCAACCACCCGTCTACCCACATGTCCATCAATCAATTCACCTATCCATGCATTCATTCACTGATCCACTCAGCCATCTGTCTGTCCATTCACCCACACGTCTTTCCATCTATGTTTCATCCCACCTACCCATCCATCTACCTACCCAGTCCTGGATCTGTTCCTATGTCTGTAACACCACCTCTCTGGTGGACTGTCCACCTGCAAACATGCATGTCAAGAATGACTGTACTGACTTTTTAGACTCTCAGTGCCTGTGTGGAGAGAGCACCAATGACCTTGGTAACTGTTTCAGCCTAATTATAATCCTTGTCTCTAGAGTTCTGAGTAAAACGCACAGTTGTCTGAACACCAGTCCCTTGAGGAGATTTGAGAGCAGCGGTACCATGATTTACAGGAAGCAGAGATACCTCTGCTGTGCGGCTTGGATGAAGGTGCATCCCTGTGCCTGCCTTGCTACCCTAAAAGTGCTCAGTAAAGTCTTTGCCAATAAGGGGCTTGAAGAACAGGGTGTTCCTGCAAGGGCACCTCTGGGTTTAATGTGATGAAATGCCCAGCTCTTGTACTTTCTTACGAATCAACACAGTGACCCCTCTCGAATGTTGCAACCTCAGCTGGGGACCTTGTAAGGCCCCTTGAGAAAAAGAAATTAAAGCTAAGTGGAGCCCTTTTCAGTGCATGTCAGGAGAAACAGAGACCTCCCCATTGTTGTCCATTAAGCTGCAGGGCCCCAAGGAAAGCCGAGGAGTGTTTGCTGTGGCCCAGAACCTGCCCTGCAGGTCTAATAGACCCAGCAAGTGAGGGGATCCTGGGATCCGGAGTGGGATGGGGAAGGGGAGTCCTTTCATCAGATACACTGGTTGGTGAGGGGACCAGGGCCCTTCCTGGTATCTGATGTCCAGAGGTCCTCAGTAAAGTGCAGTGTCTTACAGATCCCCTGACCCTGGAGTAGACGGGACTCTTCCATGCCAACCTGGGACCAGTATTCGTGTGTCATGCTGCATCCAGGGTGAAGCAAAGTCACATGCAGCATCCTCAGTACGGGACAGTGCCTGGATACTGTGGCTCTGGGTTACCTGTGCAGAGCCTTATGGTCCTTCTTGTGTCTCCTCAGGTCAGAGGTGTGAAAGGAGTCTTCCTGGCAAACCAGAAAGTAGACGGCAAGGTGACAACACTTATAACCTATAACAAGGGCCGTGACTGGGATTACCTGAGGCCACCCAGCACCGACATGAATGGGAAGCCCACCAACTGCCAGCCGGTAGGTAGCCTGCCCTGTCACACGCCTCCAAGTGAGTGGCACAGATGCCACTGCTAGGGTACCCTGGAGACTCACAAGCCACCAGTTTCTCCTAGGCATAGGGATGCACCCAGAGGGAAACATGGACATCATTCTTTTCCTTGAAATTACAGTGTGAGAAACTGCCCCAAACCCCAGTCCCTCACTCATTCTCAGTTCCACAGGCCAACCAGATGGCTCCAGGCCAGGGAGCCACTGACCTCGGTCGACGCCTGCTATCTACAGCTGCGTGTCCCACCAGGCTAAGTGCCAGTGTGACCCCATGCATGGTGCCAGCAGAGATCCAAGGAACAGGAGGAGCAGAGTCTTCCAAGCCTGCTTCTGGGCATCGCTGAATGTTGCTGAGGGCTGGGGCGTGATGGAGGAAGTGTGTAGAGGGGCAGGTACTGCTAAAGGCAGCGTTTTCCACAGTCACCAGGTGGCCACCGAGTGTGAGCTGCCCTGAGGAGCAGCTTTGCCTGTGCAGGCATGGGCGCTATGGCCTGAGTTCTCTGTTCCACGCCACTCTCAGGTCTCTTCTTCAGACCCCAGTGTAGATGCGGAAGGCTCACAGCCCCTGCCCACATGCATGAGAAATGGATTGTCTGCCATTTATAAAAAACCCTCTTGGGTTCAGAGCTGCTATGACAGGCTGGTTTTCGCATCATCTTTGGGAAAGTTAAGCCACATTAATCTGCCCAGGCAGCTTTCTGCTAAGAGAAGGTTCTGGTCTGCAATTACTCAGCTCAGTGAGGAGGCAACCTCTGGGAGATTTTGCGTCCCGGAGCAGGGGGTACAAGGACGGTGGCAGGAGAGGAAAGTGGCCAAGCTGCCCAGGCAGGCAGAAACTGCACCGGGGACCAAAGCAAAGTACCTGGTAGCCAGAGGGCCACAGATACATCAATGACAGTCCGAAGCCCTGGTTCCCACCTGAATGCCTGTAGCCTCCATCCAGAGAGGGACAGCACAGACTGAATGGTGACCAAGTCCAGGCCTGACAGTGTCATTCTCTCAGCCACTCGGGGCTCATAGTTCAGATGGCAGGGACAAGGTTCCTAGGAGTCATGCCACCCAGGAACAGCTGGGGCCTTTGTCGTGGCCTTAGCACATATGATGATGCTGTCCTTGAGCCAGGGGCAGGCTAACGGTATTTCTCTGCTGCCTTTCTGCTCTTACTTTTGGTCATGCGTTGGCTCCCAGGCTCCCAGGTCTCTGACTGGCTTGGTGGGGGGATGTCTCCTTCCAGCTATGGGGAAATAGATACACTTATATAACAGAAAGGTTAATCAGATCTCTTAGTGTGTGTGTGTGTGTGTGTGTGTGTGTGTGTGTGTGTGTGTGTGATAGCATGTAACTGCACATTTATATAAGCACATGTCAAAACCATGGACTAAGGGGTGTCTTCCTCTGTTTTGGGCCGTATGTTTTAAGATGGGAGGGGTGTCCCTCCACTAAACATGGAGGTCAACAATTGGCTAGACTGGCTGGTCATCAAACCCCTAGGATCCACCTGTCCCCACCCCCACCACCTTACGCTAGGATTTCAGATACACACACAGCTTTGTCTGGCTTTCACGGGCATCCCAGGGACCGACACAGCAAGGGCTTTACCCAGTGAACCATCTCCCCATCCCTGATTAGATCTCTCTTAGCAGGATGAATTTCAATTGGGAAATGGGTTTGAATCTGATGGTGTCTGGGATTCTGAATGGAAGCCCACAGAAACCTATGTATTCAGAAGTACCAGCATATCAGAAATACTTCTAGACAGAGCTGGGACTGGGGCTGCCACTTCCCTCTGTCTACCCAATGATCCAAGGTTTGAGTTGCTGTACAATTATGTGGAGGATCTACCATCTCCCACATGTAAGAGGGCTAGAAATGGATAACTCACCTGCCAGCCACCTTCCTGGGCTTGATGTACAAGTTCCTTGGGGGTCCTGCTTGCCTCCTGGCCCCACTCTGGGCAGCTTCAGAGGACCTTCCACCTCTGACCCCTGCAGAGCCTAGGCAGGCCAGGACTAAGGGAAGCCTAGGAATTGAGCCTCAGACCAAGATGCCCAGTAAAGGCTCTGGATGGAAGAATGAATGAATGGATGGATGAATAAATGAATGAGAGTATCACACACATTCTTTGGCCCAGCAACCCATGCAGTGGCCATGTAGGGAAGCCCATCCTGAGGGGAATCTGGGCCACAAGGCCCCTTCCTTGGAGAAGTTGCAGCCACCTGGAGGCCCTCTCTCAGACCTTGAGTCTCTCTTTCCCAGCAGACCATGTCTAACTGGTCCCTTCTGCACCCCTCAGCTCCCTAGGCCCCAGGTAACTGCTGCTGAAGTCATCCCCATCCTTGCCCATCCATCACCCAGCAGCCGAGTGAGCACAGCTTACCACCCTCTCTCTGTTCTACCAAGGCACCCCTACCCAGCCTTGGCTGACGAAGGCCGTGGGGTAGATCTGGCTGCAGAACTGGTTTTCCTAGGATGCTCACACCTGCTGACCATCCTTTCTTCTTTCCTCCCCAGCCGGACTGCCACCTGCACCTACACCTGCGCTGGGCAGATAACCCCTATGTTTCAGGCACAGTGCACACCAAGGACACGGCTCCTGGCCTCATCATGGGTGCAGGTGGGTAGCTACAGCAGCCTTTACAGCCTGAGGGAAGCTCCTGTCTCGTGGGTGGGAACTGAAGGTCATGAGCCTGGAACCTTGGTGTGTCCATCAGAGGCGGTGTATCTCCTCTCAGGAGACAGAAGCCCCCTGGAAACCCTAATGGTGGATGTGGGATGGAGGGAGGGAGGGCTAGATCAATGAGTGGATGCGTGCATGGGTGGATGAGCATATAGATAGGCAAGTGGATGGATGATGGATAGATGGATAGATGGATGGATGGATGGATGGGTGGGTGGATGGATGGGTGGATGGATGGATGGGTGGGTGGATGGATGGATGGGTGGGTGGATGGGTGGGTGGGTGGGTGGAGGGATGGATGGGTGGATGGATGGATGGATGGATGGATGGATGGATGGGTGGATGGGTGGATGGATGGATGGATGATGGATAGATGGATAGATGGATGGATAGATGGGTGGATGGATGGATGGATGGATGGACGATGGATAGATTTGTAAGTAGAAGGATAGTTGAATGGATGGGTGGGCACCCAGGTGCATGACGGTTTATCCTGACATAGCCAGCTGGTTCATCAGAAAGCTCCTGTGCTCCAGGCCATGGTGGAATTCTGGGGAAACCAGACCCGGTTTGTGAAGCCCTGTGTCCTATGCTGTGAACCTACAGGGTTATGCTCCTCATTTAAAGCCCTATTTCTTCCATAGCAGCCCACATGAAGCAGAGCATCTCTGCTCTGGACTGGCCTGCATCTTGGAAGGGATGCTGTCTATTCAGGGATGTTTCTAGGCTAGGGCTCAGCCTGGCTGCCTGTTTCTTCTACCGCACATTGTGACTGTCCCCTCCACAGGAATTGACTGTGAAGCTGCTGTGTGCTTGCCTTTTTCCCATGCACATGGCCTCCAGAACACTGTCCCCAAATACTCATGCAGTCCTCTCATCTCTCAGGGACCACAAGCCCATGCTGCCCCACCTGACTCATGTCCTTCGGCCTGACCCCGACCACCATCACACACTTTACCCTCAAGTAACACCTGTGGGCTTTCTGAGGCACTGAGCCTGATCACCTTGGAGCCAAGGCTGGAGCCTCTTGTGATGGGCTCAGCTGGGTTGAGCTCGTTCTGCCGGGTGTGTGTGTGGGGAGGGGAACCAGCTCGAGCCCAGCAGCCACACTGGGCCACTGTCTGGAAAGGAAGCCAGCCAGGGCTTGCTGTAGGTGATTATGGTAGAAATGCAGGCCTCGGCACAGTTTCCTTTTCAGGGGTCCTTCAGATCTCGATCAGGGGATCTGCCTGGTCTTAAAGCAACACAACCTTTTCTGTTGGCCCAGGTAACCTGGGCTCGCAGCTGGTGGAGTATAAAGAGGAAATGTACATCACCTCTGACTGTGGGCACACCTGGCGGCAGGTAAGGTGCCAGTGGTATCTGGTGTTCCTTAACCCTCCAGGGCTCTCTCTGTTCTATGCCCCTCCTTTCCCGGGAACTCTCTAGAGACCTGAGTGAGATGTCTGCCCCTGACTACCAGCCTCAGAAGCAGCCAAGGCCTCAGCTGAGGGTTAGGACCTATGGGGATGGGGCTAGTCGGGGGTGGGGCCACCTGGCCAATGCTTTGTGGCTTCTGCTAAGTATTATACATCCTAGAAGTACAACCAGATGTGTTGCTGGGGACATCCGGGAAAGGGGACTGAAGTCCACATGGACACCTCCTACTTGGCTTCAAGCTCCTTTGGGCCAAGAGGTTACAGCAGTGGAGACACAAACAGAAGAAGTTGTGAAAAGGGCAGGTGTAGGACCCTGGGGGACGTCCCGTGTGTTGCTGTGATGAGGGGTGTAGCCCAAGATAGCAAAGGAAGGAAAGAGAATGAGGAAAGCCTGCCTGTGGGAGCCATCCCCTCAGTAGCAGGACCTGTGCAGTTCCAACCCACAGTTCCACATGGATGTCACAGCCACTGGTTAGAGGGATACTGGCCGCCATCAGTCCTTAGTACAGGAACAGTGAGGACACCAACAAGAGGCCTGGCAGGCCCCACAGAGCCCAGGACACATAGAAGCTGTGGGTTTCTACCCCGAGGGGTGCCTCAGGAGGGCCCTGCCCTGTGAGACAGACACCAGCTACCTTCTGGGGTGAGTGGGGTCCTGGCCGAGTTGGTCTGCCAACTTCCCAGAGAGGTGATCTGGCTGTAAGCTCTTGAGAAGATGGCCTGAGCCTCAGAGTCCAACTGCTTGCAGACAGAGTCCTCTCCCAGGTCATCGCCCCCATGCCTTGCCATGCAGTCACCTTCCTGGGAGGCACCAAACCCCACGGCACACAAAGCTCGCCTGCATCAAAGACCAAGGCTGCTGCTGGCTTAATAAGCTGCACCAAGCAAGGCATCTGCAAAGGGCAGGGGAGATTTATTGCATTAAATATTTCTATTTTGCCAAAGCCAGTGAAGTCGTTCTAGGGTTATTAAAGGTCACCGTCTGACCACTTTCACTAATGACAGCACTGAAGGACTTCCTCACTCAACAGACATGTGAGGGGTCACTTCTGTGAAACCGTTTGCTTAGGTTTCACTTGGAGGCCTTGGGACCAGGGTTACCGGTTAGGGCTCACAGATGAGATGCCTGATGGAATAGCACCTGTGTGCATACGTGTACACATGCACATGTATGTGTGTCAGGGAGGACCAGATGTGTACAGTGGTTGCTGGCAGTTATAGTCAGGGAGAGGGCTGAGGTATCAACGGCTCCAGACCAGCGGGGCACTCGGGGCTGCTCTGGTGTTTCCTCCCAGGCCAATGAGGCACTGGCAGATGGAGATGGGTCAGAGGGCAGAGCAATCCTGGAGTGACATAAGCCTTAAGCCAGGAGCCACCAGCCAGGCCTGGTGGTGCTCACTGCAACCCCAGCATCTGCAAGGCAGAAGGAGGAGGTTCTTGTGCAGGGTTGGCAGAGCAAGATCTTGTCTCAAAACCTAGATAACAAAGGGCACGAGCTCCCTGGAATGATCAAAGACCTCACTAACAGTGCTTGAAGTCCCTGCTAGGCCTCTGAAGGGAACAGAGAAAGGCTGAGCAAGGGATGGGTCTGTGTCCCATAGGGGCTGCTTAGGGTACAAAGAGCTGTAGGATGAGGCTACTCATTTTTTTTTTCTGACTGCTCAGACCTGAAATAATTAAACAAAACTGTATTAATTAAAACATTGCTTGGCCAATAGTTTAAGGATATTGCTAGATAGCTCTTATATTTTAAATTAACCTATTTTTAGTATTGTATTTTTACCATGAGGCTCGTGGCCTACCGGCAAGGTTCCAGTGGTGGCTTGCGTCTTTCTCCTCTGGCGGCTACATGGCATCTCACTGACTCCGCCTAGGTGGCCTTTGTCAAGATGCCTTTACCTCCTCCTAAAACCTTCCGTGGTCATTCATTCCTTTATCCTCAGAGCATCCATTCACTAATTCATCCATATGGTGGCCATTCATTCATGTATTTGTTGACATGCCAGAATCCCGGGTACCCAGCTCAGGCCTCCACTGAGATGGCCCCAGAAGGCTCAAAGTCATCTGTCTCCCAGTAGCTTCCTGGCTGTAATGGAAGATGACACTCATGATCCAGAATGTGGGGAGCCAAAGTCTGGCCACTTCCACCTGGTATCAGAGGTATCAAGGAGCCAGGCTCTGTCACTGCACCCCACATTGGCCTGGGGTTTATCCTGAACTCACCTCTGAGTACACTGTGCTTCCCATTGCTGGACCATTTGCTGACCCGAGGCCCCGAGGGCAGGATTCTGAGGGAGCATGCCACAGCTTTCCCGGTCCCCAAGGGTAGATAAATTGCCACTGTCCCCAAGCCCCACTCCTTCCTTGTGCACTAAACCATGGGTGGAAATGGGAGTGTTAGATAGAGAGCTGGTATCCCCTCCTGACCAGGCTCTGCTGCCCTTGCCGGGGTCTCACCTGAGTCTGTATCACCCCCACAGGTCTTCGAGGAAGAACACCATGTCCTCTACCTGGACCACGGTGGTGTCATTGCTGCCATCAAGGACACGTCCATCCCCCTGAAGATTCTCAAGTGAGATCATGGGCAGAGGGCACCTTAGCATTCCAGAACAATTCCCTGGGAGCCTAACCCTGGAATGACCCACACCTTCCAGCCTCCCTGAGGTGCCCCAGAGATGGACCCATATGACTCCTAGGCTGAGCAGAGACTACAAAGACTAGTCAGGGTAACACGGAGAGGGCTGAGAGCTGAGGAGTCCAGAGAGGTAACCTAAGTATCAACAAGAATCTGTTAGTAGAGGATTGAGGCCAGGGTGTACAGACAAGGGAGCCAGTGGGTACCCAGATAGGAGTGGGCTAAATTGAGGGCAGGGAAACATTGGTATTTAGGAGGCAGAGTTGGGCAACTTCCAGGAAGTCAGTGTCACTGCAGTCTGAAAAAGAGCTGTATATCCTGGAAGGTAACATACCTGTAATATTAGTCACGTCACTGGCCCAGGAACCTGAGTTGGGTTCCTAGAGCATGCTATTACTGGGTATTTCCAAGGCTCAGATGTCCCCGCTATTCATAAGGAACAGTGTCTGTGTGGTATCCCGACAATATGTCTAGGGCAGCAGGCCATCACATTGCTAATTAGTCAGGGATGCCACCTGGTGCTGGCAGGCATCTGCTGCGGTTTCATCTGAGAGAGGGAGGCTGCGGTTCAGCTATGACCTGGGTGTGGCGATAGTCCCAGAGCTTTCCTCTGCTGGATACAAGTCAGGCCTGAGGGTAGAGAGTCAAAGAAAGGAGTAATCTCATGCCACTCTGTGAACACTGGTGGCCTTCCACAGGTTCAGCGTGGACGAGGGCCACACTTGGAGCACACACAACTTCACCAGCACCTCCGTGTTCGTGGATGGACTTCTGAGCGAGCCAGGGGACGAGACACTGGTCATGACGTGAGTGAAAAAGGAAGGTGGGAGGAAGACTCAGGTCAGAGTCACCCAGGCAGGCTGGGTCTGGTCATTCTGAGGTGGCCTCAGGCTGGGCCCCTGCTTGCGTGCCCGCCATCTCCCTGGACTCCTCTTCTCATCCTGGCCGGCAGGTGGGGGCTCTCTATCCCTGCCCACCACACTGACTGGCCAGGAGGGGAACAAAACTTCATAGGCTTGTCCCTGGCCAGTGCATTCTCTCTCCTTTCTAGCTGACAGTATGAGAACAGTACATTTCTTGGCCCTGTGGCACAACAGGGTTATGCAACAGGAGCCTTATTTGATGCTGGTCCCAAGTGGTCAGGCCAGCCTGCATCCCATAGACTGATCAGACAGACCGGGTGACCTCAAACTCAAGCTAGAGTGGGCTCTGGCATCCTCGCGGGTGTGGCCTTGCTGTCTGTGGTGTGGGTGTGAAGGGCCAGCTGGGCTCTTAGTGGTTCGCACCCCACCTTTGTCTTCCATGAGCTCACGGGATGCTCCCATAGATGTCCATGCGGAGGAGCCCCGAGAGAACCTGACTATCTCCCATCCCTTCATACTCACCCCTGTTGGATGATCACGAGCTTCCCCATGTCCAGTGGGGTCACGGCTGTGACTCTGAGCTCATATGGATGCTTCGGGATCAGCTGTGTACGCCAAGCTGTTCCTGCAGAGCAGGAAACACTTAGCACAGCAGAGCTGAGGCTAGGCCACCAGGGTGGGGGAGAAGGGGTTTGCCCCTTCAGAAATCTTGCAGCCCATCTAATGTTTAAAGTGCATTTATTGAGCACCTATTGTATGCTGACACTGAGGTCCCAGGAGAGCTAGCTAGAAAACATACCATGGACTTAGGGGCCTCTGAGGACAGACAAAGAAACCTTAATTTCTATTTGGAAACTGTCCTTGTGTTCCCAGCTCCCCACCAAGATGGCTAGGGACTGCACAGGACATCAGACTGAGGGGAATGTGACTTTCAGGGCACCTGGAAATGAGCTCCAACTAGGCCAGGGGTGGGGGCAGCCTCCTGGGAATGAACAGAAGGTGGATGGTGGATGGAATGGGGCAGGGGGACATGAAGCAAGCCTTGCACCCTTTCAGGCATAGGAGATAAAGGGTCACGAAGCTACACATTCCTCCTACCTACCAGGACAGTGGCCTTGTCCTCACTTCCTCAAGAGCTTCGCGCCTGTCTGGGCTCTACCCAGTGTGTGGCCTTGCTTACCTGACCCTTATGAGATTCTGGGGAGGGGGTGTCCTTCAGTCTATGTCACTAATGTGCCTGGCTGGACAGCACCTGATCTGTGGTCGGAGCTCAATAAACAAGCTTTTGGTGAAGTCACAACAGCAGACATACGGATGACAAGGATACAGTGACAACCTCCACATGCCAGGAGCTAAGGAGGGCTCAGAGATGGCCAGGCCAAGTGACCCCTACCAGGGACTGTTTGCCCAGGAGCTAAGAATGGCTGTCAGAGATGGCCAGGCTAAGTGACCCCTACCAGGGACCAGGGCCTGTTAGCCCCAGACCTAAGGAGGGCTGTCAGAGATGGCCAAGCTAAGTGACCCCAGCCAGGGACTAAGAACTGTTGGCCCAGGAGCATCTGCTGCCCACAATGGCCAGTGACTGCTAGGAAGAAGGCTCGGGAGGGAGTGGGGACTTGGCCTGCATGCTTCTCCTGACTCAGGGTCCCAGAGAGCATCCATAGAGTTCCATGAAGGATCCATGGAGTCCCCTGGAGCATCCATGACCTCTATGGAACCCACAGAACATCCCAGTGCCCTGTGGAGTGTCCATAGCCCTAGGGAATCCCTACAGAATGTCCATGACTCCCCAGGAGCAGATGGAGTCTCTCCCCTCCACAGTCAGACTGCCATGAGGAAGCCCACTGTAGTGCTGGCCTCACAGCCTCCTTCCTGGGTGACCAGGGGAAAGGCCAGGGCAAAGGTGGCGTGTGCATCCTGGAACAGCTGAACACTAGGCATGGAAGGCTGAGATGGTCCAGGTCTCCCTCTGCTTGGCTGCCTGGGGGGTAGGCAGGTTGTTCCTGGTCAGGTCCTCCATGATGCTGTGACCTGCCAAAACCCTGCAGAGGCTCATGCCTCATTCTGTGGGCCATCCACTTGAAGGCTGTGGCTTGAGGCAGGAAGGGAGGTCAGAGACATGACACTTGGCGTTTGTCAAGAGAAACGTTTGGGGAAGTCTGGCTCCCTGACCTGACTGCATCCTGGCTGCAGCAGACTCAGCCTGGTCCTTGGTCTTTTTACAAGGATGAAGAACAGTTTGCAGGGCTGAACCCACAAAACGAGAAGAGGGGCTGCCAGCAAAGGTGACAGCCCTGACAGGGATCTCAGAGCTCCAGAAAGCCAGCATGGTTCCCAGGCCTCAGCTTCTGCAGCCAGGCCCCACCATGGGGACACCTTCCACCCTGGCACCTCCCTGCTCCGCCTCTCCCCTCACTTCATCTTGTAGTCTGCATTTTGTAGCTGCTTTGGGACATTAGTTCTTTGTGTAGCCAAGGTCCTCAGATCTGGGCCTGGACCCAAATGCAGCTTTCATCCCTGCAAATGGCATTTCATCCGGGGAAAGCAGCAAGTTCACAGGCAGGCACATTCATGTTTTAAGTTTTTAAAAAGCTCCGTGAGGTTCCTACGGAGCCTTTCACCAAGCTGCGTCTTCAAACAGCTTCCAGTTTCAGCGGACACGGAGATCATTCACACGCCTCAGAGGAGACACGGGCTGGCGGAATGAAAAGCTTTCCTGTCTGAGTCTAGAACAGGACCCCACCCATACGGCACCTTTATCCTCATCCACCCAAAGTCCACATCTAAGCTGACCACAATCACTTTGTCTGGACATTGTTCACCGCGCTGCCCACAGTTGCCTCCCCCAGTACAGTATATGGCAGAGGGGGCCCCAGGCCTGGGCAGTACTGTGAGGGCTCTCAGCCAGGAAGAGCTGTGGGCTGTACACATGGAGGAGCCAGCAGTCCTTCCATAGTATGGCCCACATTTCCTGCTCTCTGTCAAGCAGCCAGTGGCCCTTTGACCTCTCCTGCTAGGACCGCTCAACTAGACGAGAGATATTCACAGTGGGAGTTGAGGATCCGGCTTTCTTTGCAGACAGGAACTGAAAAGCACAGAGTAGATTAGCTGGACCGGCCTGCTTCTCTGTCTGAGCTCAGAATGCAGAGTATAGGATGTTCCCATATAGGGGGCTGCATGGCTGTCACACTCAGGATAATTGGTTATGCATCTTAGGCCAAGTCTCACAAATGTGAGTTGCCAGGCCCAGGTACGGGAATGCCATCCTGGGTGAGTCCCTTCCTTAGCCTGTTTTCTCTCAGAGGTCTGGGGTGATTGGCATGCATCCCTCACAGGATGTGGTAAGGCCTAAAGGGGAGGACAGAAATGTGGGTCCCCCTCTCCTGCTGCCTGTCAAGGTGACAATGGGGTCACGACGAGAGGAATGCCAGGTGCCCCGAGACAAAGCCACCCATGGTCTGCAGAGAAGATGGGTGGGAGGAGTAGAAGCCAGTGTGGGGTGCTGGTCTCAGTTCACCAAGCTGAGCACGCTTAGGCTCCATGCGTCACTGGGCTTCCTGTATGTCTGGCCTCACTTTGTCCCTCCCTCTGCCCAGTGGGATGCACTATGCAGTCACACTGACCCTTTCATCCCACTGTCCAAGTCTTACACTGACTTGTCATCTCTCTGGAGTGCCAGCTCTGCCTGGGGTGAACAGCTTGGAGCCCAGTTCCACATGGCAGACCCAGGGAGACCATCAGAAAGACAGGGAGAGCCCAGCTAACACTAGACATGGCCCCGGCCCACACTGAGCAAGTGCAAAAGCCTGGTGTGTGAGGCTTATGGAAGGAAGGGCCTGTGGCAGCCAAGAAGGCAAGGAGTCTGCCCACCTAAGAGCCTGCTCCTGTCCGGAAGTGGGTTGCATGAGTTGGGTGGAGGACCCGCGCTGGTGCAATCAGCAAGCCACAGAGAGCGATCCCCCTGAGGATGAGAACATCAGGCCAGGTGCCAGGGGAGGGCACACTTCATCACTGAATCTTCCGGGGCGGGAGAGGTTTCACTGGTGCTAGTACAGGGGAACCTGAGTCTGCACACCAGGGACTGATGGGTCTAAAGTGGTCTTCCTCGTTCCTCCCCTCAGGGTCTTTGGCCACATCAGCTTCCGCTCTGACTGGGAGCTGGTCAAGGTGGACTTTCGGCCCTCCTTCCCCCGCCAGTGTGGTGAGGATGACTACAGCTCCTGGGACCTCACTGACCTCCAGGTGGGTCAGGTAACCTGCAGTCCCTAGGCCTTTCCTTCCTCCAGGTGGGTCAGGTAACCTGCAGTCCCTAGGCCCTTCCTTTCTCCAGGTGGGTCAGGTAACCTGCAGTCCCTAGGCCCTTCCCTCCTCCAGGAAACCTCATACACGTCAACCTCTGGGCATCTTCCCTCCCAGGGATTTTTCTGGGCCATCCTTGTGCCTGTAACTACTTGATCTATGGCTCTTTATGACCCAAGGGTCTGCAGGGTCTGAGCCCCACCCTCTCAGAATAGAGGTCTCATGATAGGACTTTTCTGCTTGTGGGGAAATTGGCAAAGACAATCTGACATCAGGGTCTGGGACCATCTGATGTCACAATCCATCATCAGTGTCTAACCTTGATATTCAGGTTGAACAGAACATGAGACCCCCACATCAGCTCCGGTGGGACAAGAGAAACTGATACTTCAGTGGGTACTGGGGACTGTGAGCAGGTCACTTGTGTGTCACTAAAACAAGGGGGAGTTTGTAGCCAAGGAAGATCAGAAGCTGGAAGTTTCCTAAGGGGAGATACCTGGGGTCAGGCTCTGACTGAACCTCTAGCTGGGACAGTAGCTGAAGTCAGCCAGCAGCCAGATATCTCTGGAAGTGGAGACCCAACATTGAGAGTTCACACATGGAGAATGGTCGGAATACTGGCTCAATGGCCCTCTGCAGAAACTGGTTTACAAGAAAGTGCACAGATGGGCCTCGCGAAGGTTCCAGAACCTGATTCACTATGGCACTTAGAGTTCCTGCCAGTCCTGCCCTATCACTACAAGGGGCCTTGTTATTGGGATCAGGGCAGTGTTACTCCAAGCACAGTCTGAGAATCTACTGTGTGTCCTCATGAGCCCTCTGGGCATGGCTCATCCCCAGATGGTCGCACACCTGACCCGTGTAGGCCCAGATGTTCTGTGACCAAGGGCCAGTCATATGGCTTAAAATGAGGGAAGCGGGGCCAGTTGGCTGACACGTCAAGTTCTTTTGTACCTCAGTTTCCCTGTTTGTCAAAGGGGGGCAAACGCCCCATCCCAGCTGCCACCAGGGCAGGAACAACAGGACAAGCCAGTGGTAGCTTTGCTGGTTCCTCACCCTGGTGTTCTTGCTATAGGGTGATCACTGCATCATGGGCCAGCAGAGAAGTTACCGGAAAAGAAAGTCCACGTCCTGGTGTGTCAAGGGGAGGAGCTTCACATCGGCACTCACATCACGCGTGTGCAAGTGCCGGGACTCTGACTTCCTCTGGTGGGCACTGCACCTCCCTCCCTCCCTCCCTCCCAGCTGCTCCAGCCCCTTTATATCATGTTGATCTTGTTCCCAGAACCAGGGTGGAGGCCACAGTGTCCTTCGAGCATCATGGAATCAAGCTCTGCTCCCCTAGTCCCTCTCCTCCCGCTAGGATTATATTCCACTCAGACACAATGAAACTATGGCAATGTAGTTCACAAAGCTTCCACCCCCAGCCTGCCTCACCCTCCTTACCCTGCATTCTATACTCAGGCCTCTGTGCCCTTTCCAGGGCCATTGGCCCTGGCTGTACAGTCACTCCTTGCCACCCTCTATCCCCCCACATCCTGTGAGCGTCACTGGCTTCCCCAGAAAACCCTCCAGGTTCCACCTCATTTTCATCCTCCTTGTTCTGGAATGAAGCTAGTATGCCCCATCTGTTCTCCTCCGACACAAACCTGTGGATTCACCCATGTCCCCACAGTTGGGCACGTCTAGACCTGTGGTGTCAGTTTCTCCACCCTAGCTGTCTCCTCTAATCTCACCTTTTAACCCAGCTTTCCCTTCCCAGTGACTACGGGTTTGAGCGCACACCTTCCTCTGAGTCGACTGCCAACAAGTGCTCCGCTAACTTCTGGTTCAACCCCTTGTCCCCTCCTGAAGACTGTGTCCTGGGCCAGACCTACACCAGTAGTCTTGGGTAGGTACACCAACCCAGCCAACCAGCTAGCCACCCTGCCGTCCACCAGCCGTCTACCTATCTACCCATCCGTCTAGCCTTGCCCCTATCTGTCAGCCAGCTCCAGAAGTGGAGCCCAGGCAAGCCCTATACTGGGCTTCCTGACAGCTTAGAAGGAGAGACCATGGTCCTGGTGCTGGGCTCAAGTATGCAGGCAGGGCTTGGCAAGTTACCAGACGCACCAGACTGACCAAGTGGCCCACAAATCCCACTGAGCTCTTGGGGCCAGTGTTAGACAACCACCTTGAGTTGAACAAGAACTTGAGTTGCCCACAGAACAGAGGGGCAGAAGTGGTCCCAAGTCTTCCAGCTACTGTGGGGCTGAGACCCCAGAACAGCTTCACCCTTCTCTGGGCCTCCTGAGTCTTACACACTGTACTGTGTTGGTACCAGAGACATTTTAAAGCCTGGAGGACTCTACTTATGCCAGACTTCCAGGAGGAAGCCTTGGTACATCACTCTCCCAGCTCCTACCCCCAGGTTTCCTTCTGCTGTGGCTGAAATCTCAGCCCTAGGCTTGAGCCCATGGCACACAGTAAGTGTCCCTACAGTCTGCTATGGTGGTCACGGGCTCTGTGGGATGGGGAAGTGGCAGGCAGGCCCTGGTCCTACCCTGGGGCAAGCTGAATAAACTGCTTATAAAATATCAACTTTATGTCGAAACACCAAGTCCATAGCATCTGTGGACCTTCAGCTTCAGTGGGACCCACACGCGCCATGTGATGGGCCCATTTCCTCATCCTTTGTGATGGATTCCTTATTGCTTATGGAGAGCTAGAAGAAACAGAGGCAGGACCAGGAACGGAATGCTTTAGTCTTGGCTATATATAGCCTGACATCAGTCATCCATCCATTCACCTATCCAACCCCGTCCATTCATCCATCCATCCATCCATCCATCCATCCATCCATTCTTCCACCCATCTGCCCACCCACTCATTTCCATCTATCTCCTATCTATATATTTCTACCACATGTCCATATTTCATCCACCCATCTACCCAACCTTAAATCATTTATCCACCCACTCATCCATCCACTCATCTTTATACCCATGTACCTCATCAACCTCCTATTCATCTATCCATCTATTTATTTCATTCATCTCATTTATCCATCATCCACCTATCTACCCACCACATATCCACCCATCCTCCCACCAATCTATCTACCCATTCTTCCGCCCCCACAAATACGCATCTTTCTAAACTCATGTACTTTTGATACAGGTCCTGCCTGACACTTCAGATAAGAATTCCTGCTTGCCAAGCCCTGGTGGGGCTGCCAACGAGGCCATTGTGCCACTGTTGGATGAGTGGATGGATAGACGGGTAGTGGGTGGGTGGATCCATCCCAAGAGGAGCAACATGCTTGCTTATGGTCACCCAGGAAGCCAAGGCTGAGCCCATCGCAGCCAGTCAGCCCTCCATAGTTCTCAGCATGACCTTGGTTCTAGACTGACCCCTTCGATCATCTTTAGCAAATAAAACAAACAAACAAAAATAAAAAGCAGTTATTAATCTAGAATATAATCAGACCATGGATGCTTCAGCTTTCCAAAGCAGATGGACATAGCCAGTTCCTCTATCCTGATGCTCAGTGCTCTCAGCTTTAAGGTAGACAGAAGCAGCCATGAGGAAGCATGGGGAGCAGGTAGCAAATGCGGCTGTAGAGGCTGGAACCTTGAGTTGCTTCAGGAGCGGAGACCATCCCTATCCCAAACCACTGTCCGTCCTGGACCTGACCCTCCCTCACCTACCCAGGTACCGGAAGGTGGTGTCCAATGTGTGCGAAGGTGGTGTGGACCTGCAGCAGAGCCCGGTGCAGCTGCAGTGCCCCCTGACAGCACCCCGGGGCCTGCAGGTGAGCATCCGCGGAGACGCAGTGTCTGTGCGGCCAAGAGAAGATGTGCTGTTTGTGGTGCGGCAGGAACAGGTGAGCATCCACCCCAGGCTGTCACTGGAAGGGCAGTTCCAGCCAGGCATACAAGGTTGAGGCTCTGGACAGTTTGAGCATGGCCAAAGAAGCCAGCCTGCCCCTGAGGGGCCACAGGACCAAAGCTGGCCTCTTGATTCAGACTAGCATTTGAAATGAAACAGATACAAGAGTAAGTGTGTGTCAGATGTTCATCGGGAAATGGGCTCCACATCACACATGTACGTACATGTGAGTGCATGGATGTGTGTATGTGTGTGTGTGTGTGATCTTGTGTTTACCAAACATTGACAAAAATCAATATCTCCCCATAGGTGACACTAAACTTCTTTTATTGATTTCTTTCTTCTAATACTGAGGATGGAACCCAGGGCTTTACGTAAACTAGAGAAGCCCTCTTCTATTGAGCCACACCCCCAACTCAGCACTAAAGCAATTTTAAATCTCTAATTATATTGATTTAGTTGATCTGGAATCCCAACAGAGGCATAAAGTTTTTTTTAATGACGTATAATCACACATCCAGAGATAACACCTTCTGTGTGTATATGGGAATAGATATAAATACAAGTTTATATATATGCACACACAAATATATATGTATTTTTTTCTCCACCCAGTCTCCCACTCATTCTATTTTTACTTCAGAACAAGTGTTACATTCTCTTCTGATTTTAAAAATAATATATGCTCATTGTAGTATATTTAGAAAATACATTTATAATTTCTTTAAAAAAAAAACCACACCACCACAGACATAAATATCACCCAAAATTCTGTTCCCGCAGGGAACCGTTGACTTTTCTGTTTCCTTTTGGTTCACGAGACACATCCCCAAACTCTGCTTATAGAAACAGCTAATGATCCTTGCAAGGATTTTAAAAATGACATTCAGAAAACCTAGAGGCAGAGGGAGGACCCCGTTTCTCCCTGGGGTTCTGGGCAGTCTTCACTCACAGAGGCAGAGGGAGAGCCCCATTTCTACCTGGGGTTCTGGGCTGTCTCTACTCACAGATCAGAAGGAGTCCAATTTTTCAGCTAACGGATGTGAAGGCTGATACAGGGAATTCACCATCATGTCTGCTGTGCTCAAACATCCTTTAAAAGGGTTAGAAGCAGATACATGGTCTCCTGAAAACAGGAGGACTCAGACTGGCCATCCGGAGTACCTGTATATTAGGCACTCTGACAGCCACTTCCTGTTGGAAGTACAGTCTTAAACTGTGCACCCTATAAATTTATATTATTGTAGATAAGAAAACCAGGATGTAAACGGTGATGCCATCCTCACATAGTTATATGGTAAAAAGAGGTAGAGATGCGTTGTGCCCTTTAGAGACCTCTGGACTCCAAGCAGACATTGGCCAAGTTTCTGGTCCCCAGGCCCAAGCTATACATCTCCTACAAACACACACACACACACACACACACACACACACACACACACACACACACACTCTTCTTCTCTCCCTTCTTCCCTCTCCCTCCCTTCTCTCCCCTCCCCTCCTCTCTGTCTCTCTGTCTCTGTCTCTCTCTCTCTCTCTCTCTTTCTCTCTCTCTTTCCACTTTCTCTCTCTTTCTCTCTCTTTCCAATCTCTCTCTCTCTCTCTCTCTCTCTCTCTCTCTCTCTCTCTCTCTCTCTCTCTCAGGTGTCACCTTCTGCCCAGGTCCTCCCACAACTGAGACAGCCCTAAGGTTCCTTTGAGCCTTCAGGCAGCCCTAAGTCAGGACTGGGTATCTCTTTAGTAGCACTGTGATGGGATGACAGAAGTACGGAGGCCCTGATCAGCCTGGGGCTCCCTGAACCCTCAGAATGACCCAGCTCTCAAATTCCTGGTCAGATGTCCTGGAAACATGGCCATCTGCTGCCCCCTAAAGCCTGAAACTGAAACTACAGCACATCTGCAGGTGACCAGAGGACAGAGCACCTTCGGAACCCTTGCTGGGCTGCTTGTTAGAGTGGGTAGAGTTAAGGGGAGCAACACAAAGATGCCTCAGAATAGGGAATCCTGGGACAACGCAGGCCTTGGAGGGAAGAGAGTAGGGGCATGGAACTGAGGGTAGGCACATGCACACTTACACTGTGACACAAACTCTCTTACACACGTGTAGACACTTATAGGTAGTGTACACTCTTCTGCTACACACACACACACACACACACACACACACACACACACCTACTCTTACATGCCACTGGACTTGGAAGCAGAGCTGGGTATGGGGAGCATGCGTTTTCTAAGTATCTAAGAATTCACGGCGTAGGGGAATGGAGGCCAGAACAGACCCATAGACACCTGCCTGCTCTCGACAGGTGCAGAACAGCCTGGGAGAGGTGGTGTCTCTCCATCCAGCAGCAGCCCCTCCCCTCAGCCCTCAGATGTGAGCCCGAAATAGATCACACACCTGCAGAAGAAGTGGGAAAGTGTAGACTTTTAGGACCCACAGCGAAGGCAGCTCAGATGTCACAGGCTGGAAGTCCTCATCATGGCTGGGGCCCCAGGCTACACATGAAAACCTTGGTGTGTCAGCGCCATCTAGATTTGGAACCAGTAAAACTGTCAGGAAGATAAAGGCAGTTACAGACCAGAGGGCATTGTTGGCGCAGCCCAGTGGGCAGTAGAGCAGGGCTGTGCAAAGGATTCCCGTCAACGGATGAGCCAGCCAGTTTGAAAATGAGCAAGAAACGTGAGGAGACAGTGCATGTAGCAGGCCTCATGGGTGGTGAGCAAGCACATGGGATGATGTGTATGTGCTGTGAAGGATGGGGACCTCAAAACCACAGGCAGACACACCCACTTCCTGAATGCTACCCAGAACTCACCCCCTCATAGGAATGAATTGGGTGTGAGCATTCTCCTTGATCCTCAACCAACCCTTCCAGGAGAGCAATGGGGAGAGAGTCCACCTCCAGAGCCTGGACCCCTGAAAGCCTCAGTCTTGCAACCTACAAAATGGGCACACGAAGCACCATTTATTCTGTGTTCTGGGAATGCCCCCCAACAAAGCCTCAGCCAGCTTCCGGGCATTCTGGGAGCCCCTTGACTCATGGCTACACTTTCCAGAGTCTGTGTCTGTGCCCAAACAACCCTCTCCTTGGTGTCCAAGTCACCACTGTTTTTTCTTCAAACGTCCTGCCCTTGGGTTTCTTGCACTCTGTGCCCTATTGTGACCTCCTTTTAATGACTTGCATCTTCAGATTTATTTTAAATGTCCATTTCAGAAGGTTCCAACCCAGTATAGTGTATTCAGGAGAAAGTTCAATGAGCATCATTTATATATAAATGTTCTTAGCTTTTGAGGTCTGGAGGGTGTAAGCTAGGAAGATTGCTGATGACCAGAGAGGAGTGACCAGGGGAGGGGGGGGGAGTGTGGGGAAGGAGGGAGAGAGCAGGCAGACTGGGGAGGGGAACTTGAATATAAACACAAGAACTCCATCTATCATGGGCTTGAGAGTCAGGGTCAGCTGGCATGCGGAGTTCAATACCACTTGGGGACAAAATCACAGGATCTCCTTCCTGCCTGTTCACACAGTTGAGTCTCACTTTTGGCACAGTGTGGGTTGAGATGAGAAGCAGGAGTCACCCTGTCATAGGAAGACAGTTGTGTCTTGTTTGCTGTGGTTCCCTGAAGAGACCTCATGGCAGTGACCAGAGCCTTCTCCATTTTCCCAATTCCCCTCCCATCCCATGACTTGGCTCAGGCTCAGGCATCCCACTGGGCCCACACAGCCTTCAAACTGCCTTCCTCACATCACCCATGGGTGTTCTGTTCTAAAGGAGATCCCAGCCTTGTCTCCAGGAGCCGTCTCCTAGCTCAGACTGCTGGAGGCTGGGGCTCTGAAAGCGGTGCCAACCTGCTGTCTGTGGCCCCATAGAGCCTGCATCCAAAGGAAGCAAAGGAAGAAGGGGCAGGAGGAGCAAGGGACAGGAGGAATGGGCACCTAGCCCCAGACACTCACCTTGAGAGTCACTCCTAAGTGACCCTGTGGTATTTCCCTACAGGGTGATGTCCTGACCACTAAGTATCAAGTGGACCTTGGGGATGGCTTCAAGGCCATGTATGTGAACCTCACTCTGACAGGCGAGCCCATCCGGCACCACTACGAGAATCCTGGCATCTACCGTGTGTCTGTCAGGGCTGAGAACATGGCGGGCCATGACGAGGCTGTGCTCTTTGTCCAGGTCAACTGTAAGTCCACTGCTCCTTTGAGGCTATGTATCTTCTGTGGAATGGAGATCCGGGGCTTTGGGAAAGCACAGGGAATCTTGAAGGGTTGTTACAGGTCCTCAGGCCATGAACAGAAAGGCAGGCGGGCTGGGCTCAGACCTGGTCCCAAATTTTATTCACAAAAGTCATGGTGAGGATGGTAAGAGTGGTGGCCAAGGTGCCACAAGTGATAGGAATGACGTTAGCAATGTTGGTGGTGATAGTGATGTTGATAGTACGGGCCATGATAGTGATGATGGAGGTGATGCTGTAGGTGATGACAATGATGGTGGTGATATCGATGATAATGGTGTTGGTGATAGTAATGACGGTGATGGTGATAATGGTGGCGGCTGCATTAGTTAGTTTTATGTGGCTGTAGCTGTAATGCCTGATGGAAACAGCTTAGAAAACTTGAATTTGGCTCACAGTTTTATAGAGCTTCTTTCTATCTATCATAACAAGGAAAGCATGGTATCATCCACAGCAAGAGCAGCGTGTAGGACCCAGTGGCTCCTCACATCACAGTGGTTCAGAAAGCAGAGAATGAGGCTGGAGTGAGCGGTTGGGCTGTAACCTCCAAAGGTCTGCCTCCCGTGGTGTCTAGACCAGCCTCCTAAAGATTCCCCAGCCTCTCTAAAAAGTGCCTCTAGATGATAAATGCAAACTAAAATCATGAACCTAGCGGGGACATGTGAGATTTAAACCACAGTAGCTTACCTCTGGTCCCCAGAAGCACACAGCAAACATCTCTAATGCTAAATGCATTCAGTACAACTTCATGAGTCACCGTGGTCTCAGCAGTTCCAACAGTGCTCAAAAGCCTAAACTCAGAGACTCCATTCATAGCAAAGAAATCTCTTAGCAGTCCTTGTGAAAGGCAATTCTCCACTTCCTGTCTGCGGTAAACATTACCCCTGAAAAACAGAAGAAAGGGGAACAGCAAGAAAAGATTGGCTCAAAAGCAGCCTGCCGCACAGCAAGGAGGCGCTGAGTCCCACAGCTCCGCATAGCTCTTGGAGCATGTGCTGGTGTCGTGTCCTTCCCATTTCGGCACACTCTCCTACACACAGGATCCATTCATTGCCTGCAGGTTTCCTCTACCAACTCCCCATGTTTCTGAAACCCATGCTGGGGTCACCAGTGAATCTTAAGCCTCACCCGCAGAACTTCATCAATTGCCCCGTCAGGGTCTCCCTGCAGGGAATTCGACCCTGCCATGCACACATTGCCTGGCTTAACAAACTTTCCTTTAAAATCTGAGTACAAGCGTGTATGACCCTGGGACTCTTGCCTCCGGTGTGCCTGAAAATCAAGTGCCACTTTTCCAAATCCTTTTCTTGAAACAGCAGCAAAGTCTTAAACCTGCATGGTCAGATTTAGTGACAGCAGCGCCCCCACGTTCCTGCCACCAGTTATTTTGCTTCTCTATGACCACAATACCTGACAGGAAGGTCGTGAGGGAGGAGTGTTTACTTTGTCTCAGAGTTTCAGAGGGTTCATCCATGATGACTGGGAAGCACAGTGGAGTGGTTCAGGAATATGTGGCAGCCAGAGGCTGCTCACACCATGGTAGAACAGGGGAGCAGAGACTGAGGTTTTCATTAGGGAACAAGCAAGCACCACCACCAGCTGGGGATCAAACATTTAAAACATGAACCAGTGGACATGGACCTTAACATCAGTGGTGACAATGGGAATGGTAGTGGTGATGGGGCGGTGAGTGTTGATGCCTGGGATAGGTTGTGGTGAGTGGTGATTGTGACTGATGATGATAATGATGGATGTGGGGTGCTGATAGTGATGCTGATGGGTTGTGATGAGGGGTGGTATTGGCAGTAGTGATGGTGATGGTATTGGTGATGATGGATGGCGACGGTCATGTTGCTGATCATGGTGATGGTGGTAGTGATGATGTTGGTGATAGGGATCATGGTGCTGATGGTAGTGATGATGGTGGTGGTGGGGG
Source organism: Myodes glareolus (assembly GCF_982192425.1). Lineage (NCBI taxonomy): Eukaryota > Metazoa > Chordata > Mammalia > Rodentia > Cricetidae > Myodes > Myodes glareolus. The sequence continues at coordinate 69,963,532 of NC_142033.1, forward strand.
GGATCATGGTGCTGATGGTAGTGATGATGTGATGGTGGTGGTGGGGATCATGGTGCTGATGGTAGTGATGATGGTGATGGTGATGGGGATCATGGTGCTGATGGTAGTGATGATGTTGGTGATAGGGATTATGGTGCTGATGATAGTGATGATGATGGTGGTGGTGGGGATCATGGTGCTGATGGTAGTGATGATGATGGTGGGGGGGATCATGGTGCTGATGGTAGTGATGATGATGGTGGTGGTGGTGGGGATCATGGTGCTGATGGTAGTGATGATGATGGTGGTGGTGGTGGGGATCATGGTGCTGATGGTAGTGATGATGATGGTGGTGGTGGTGGGGATCATGGTGCTGATGGTAGTGATGTGATGGTGGTGATGGTACCAATGACTCTGATGGAAACAATGACTAGCAAGTAGTCAATGAAAGATTCTGTGCCGGACTATCCCCTAACTCTGAACTTCTGGGGACTCTTCAGCCCCCCTGCAGGCCCTCTATCTCGAGGTAGTCCCTGTCATTGGCATCAACCAGGAGGTGAACCTCACAGCTGTGCTGCTGCCCCTGAACCCCAACCTCACTGTCTTCTACTGGTGGATTGGCCAAAGCTTGCAGGTGCGCCCTACACCCCTTCCTGATTCTCCCTCCCATAGATTGCCATCTGGTATGTCGGGTGGGGAGGGCAAGGTACCTGGCCTCAGGGCACAGTATGGGACCACTGGAAGGTTCTGATCCTGACCTTTCTTCACTCAATACCCTCCCTGAGCATCGGCTTGGGGGTACCTCTGAAAAGCCCCTGGATAGCTCTGTGAAAGACATGGAACAGAGTTGACTGGAAGTTCGGGTATGGCATGTATCACTTTAGACTCAGGGGAGGCTTTCCTTAGCGGAGTGGTGAGGGAGGGCATCACTGCCAGGCATAGAAAGAACTTGGCCTCACTCAGACTGTTGTACACTGTGAGCCATGGGGAGTTATGATCTGTTCTTGAAAAGGAGACACAACGAGGCTGCAGTGCATATGATGAGGGAGCAGGAATCTCCATCATTAAGACCTAGGGAGAGGCACCCTTTCCTTACTCTGGGTGCAGTAGCCTTACACCTCCACAGATGCGCTGACACACAGGGCTAAGAGAAGGGAAGGGCTTCAAGTACAAGGTCTTGCCTCTTGCGATGGGAGGCTTGTAAAAGAACCAGAGCTCTTGGTTTGAGGCTCTGTATAGCCTTGCCACCTGAATGCCCCAAGCTCCATACTCAACTCCCAGAGCCTTTGCTCATAGAAGGCACGGCTTGACCTGTTACCCAGGTGATTCCACCACTCCTCCATGATGAGACTATCTGCCTCCTGCCATAGGGCAGGGCCTGAGCTCCTGCTGGGACATTACTGTGGGTGGGACAGTGAACTGAACTAGGATGGGACACAGAACCTGACCTGTGCTGCTTAGGAACCAACCAGAAGGCTCTATATGAGGCCACAGGCAGCCTCTTCTAGAGGCTGTGCTGTGCTATGGAGGCAGGGCATGTTCCCCGTCCAGCTTAGAGCTAGGGTGTGCTAGCATCCCCCACACCTCCCAGACACTGCCAGTGCAGAAACCTCCAGCCTCCCCCTTGCTGATGAAAGCCAGCACAGCCCCAGTATGGTCCTGACAGTGGACCATAGCTCTCCATTCTGCCAGACAGGCCTGATTCTGCTTGTGCCCACAGCCTCTGCTTTCCCTGGACAACTCCGTGACAACGCGGTTTACAGATGCTGGGGATGTGCGTGTGACAGTGCAGGCCGCCTGTGGGAACTCGGTACTGCAGGACTCCAGGGTCATCCGCGTCCTGGGTGAGTCAGCCCCCTCCTTCCTACACAGGACAGCATGAGTGCACAGCTGGAGAGGGCCCGTTCACTCTTGGGTGGCCCTAGGTTGTACAGGAGTTTAGGTGGATTTGGGTTCTCCTGCTGGGTGTATGGCCTTATTGAAGTGCCCCAGACTCTCTGACCTCAGTTTCTCCTCTCTATAAAATGCATAGTGTGTCTTGTGAGACCAGTGCGTCTGTTGCTCAGTGATTTAACAAGAACAGACGAGCATCCGTGTTGCCGTCTCCATGGGCCTCTCCCCTTGCCACTCTGAGGATGATCCTTAAGAGGACCTGGGGATGGTGTTCGCTTTATTTGTACTCTCAGGGGCTGTCAACCCCTCAGTAAAACACTGTCTGGAGAAGGAGGGGTCTCCCCGATGCACACTATCCCTTCAGCACACCTGAAGTTCATTCAGCTTAGTCTCTCAGTCATGGACCACAGACATCAGCCACACAATGCTGCAGGCTGAGGGATGAGGCTGCCCTGGGCTGGTCCTCCCTTCCCTGCCCTTCAACCCACTGACCACCACACCATGCCAATAGTCCCATGAGATTAGATGGCCCATCTTGTCACCCACATTTCATTTCTCAGGGCCCACAGCTCCCTTCTAGAGTCACAGGAGGCCTAGCCCCATATTGTCACCTCCACTAACTTCCTTTTCCCTTCTCTTATTGAGAGAGAAATAGCTACGTTGGGCAGAGGGCTCAGGGGACAGTGTATTGTGAACTGTGACCCAACATGACGTCATAGGGTAGAGCTCACGAAGCAGGTGCATGCTGTGCCATGCTCCCTCCCTGGAAGATAGCCACTGATGGCCACTGTCATCATCAGTACATGTCAGGCACTGAGGGCCTAGCAAAAGGAGGGCTCTTATCTTCCAGACATAGAACCTGGTCCGTGGGGTTAGAGGTGAGGCTATCTGGACCATCTGGCAATGCTACCTTGTCCAGGGTCCCAGCCACACCCCAGACCTCACAGGCTCCATCCTGTCTCTTCCAGCTCAGTTCCAGGTGGTGCCTCTGCAGTTCTCCAGGGACCTGGACACCTTTAACCCCAACACTCCTGAGTGGAGGGAGGACGTGGGGCTGGTGGTCACCCGGCTTCTCTCCAAGGTGCCCTGTGGTTTGGGCTTCAGTTCTATCCTGAGCCCTGGTGTGGTTTGTGGGCTGAGAAATGAGGTTGGGACAAGGCTGGGGCTGCTTGGGTAGTGGTGGGTTGCCCTGGGTCGGGCACTCAGAGGGAGGGACAGGGCTACATTGCCAGACTCCGTCAGTTCCTTTCCTCTGAAGAGCTCTTAAAGCCATAGCCAGTTCCCATCTGTGGGATTTTTTTCCATCCTGGACTCCTTAGACATAGAAAGAAAACATGGTTGATCACTTCTCTCAGGCAACTCATGACAAAGGTAGTGGATTGGAGTGGGCACTGGGATACCTAAGTCCCTAGGTGCCCCAAAAGAAAGAGGCTAGCCCCCTAGCTAAGACTACCACAGGCAGAAACACACCCTGACCATACTTCCTTCATCCTGTGAGTGCTGCTGGCGAAAGAGTTCTGGGTAATGAGGGGTGAGCAGGAACTCAACTCAGAGGATATGGAGTGAAACTCCCAGGAGACAGAGGGCTCCCCAGGAGCTAGGGGCTGTACAGGCATATGGCTAGGGCTGGGCCAGGCTCAGGATGGGGAGATGCAAGGGCAGGCCTGAGCAGGTGGTGTAGTGTGAGGGCCATGGCCAAAACTTGAAGGGGCTGAGAGGCAGGAGTGTGGAGCCGGACAGGTGGCCAGGACATACCTAGGTCAGGAAGAGAGCAGTTGTTGCTGCAAATTTAGCTTGTGACAAAGGATGAGGAACAGAAGAGGACCCAAGTATCCTGCTTGTCCCCACAGGAAACCAGCATCCCTGAGGAGCTTCTGGTGACCGTGGTAAAGCCAGGACTGCCCACCATAGCGGACCTGTATGTGCTCCTGCCCCCTCCCAGGCCCACAAGGAAGAGGAGCCTCACAAGTGACAAGGTACGTCCATGGCTGCCTGAGCCCAGGTGCTCTCTGCACGACAGGGCTGGGTGGCTGAGGGCATAGGTTGAGTCATTCCTGGCAAGCACATCTCCGTGGGACATCCTTTGAAGGTTTATTTCTTTCTATAATGCTGTCTGACCTGGGGTACCACCATCCTCGGGCATCCAAGGTTGGTGAGTTAGCAGCTTCCAGGGGGAGGAGGCTAGGCAGCTTGTGGGGATGGTTTCCACTCTCTAACACCATCGTCTGGAGCTGTCATCTGATCTCAGCTTCACTGCTAGGGGAACTGGGATACACACAGGTGAGCACTGTGGAAGACCCTGGGCCTCAGGGCAAACCAGAAGTTGGTTTAGTAACCCTAGGATATCCTCCATGAAGTGCCTTGAAAGGGGGCACCTTGGGGACTGTCGTTAGAGAGGCCCTCATATGTTGAGGGCTGAGTAGCCTTTGTGCCAATTGGCTCCATTCTGAAAATGAAGACAAGGTCACAGGGACAGTGGTAGCGCGTCAGACACTCAGGAGGTTGTGGGATGACCACCCCCTGGTGTCGGTGTGCAGGAGTATGCTTAATGTGCACCTGTAATGAATGTTCAGGGTGTGGATGGAGGCAAAGCCTTCTCTCCTCCGAAGACTGGGATTCTGTGCCCATCGCAGCTTCTGGCTCTGCTCAGTGGATCTAGCTAAGATTAGGATCTCAGAGACGTAGCCACATGGACATGAGTGCCACTGGGCACAGTTGGGTTTTCATGCTGGGTCCTGGACAGTGGCTGGCAGGTGGTGACGTAAAGATAATGTGGCCTGGACAAGCTCTGATGCGGGCTGTGAGCCTCAGCTCTTGGCCATGTCACAGGGATTGTGTTTCCCCCAGAATTCCCTAACCCACTAGCTCCTTCTGACTTCCCTCTTAGGAGGAGTGCCCTGCCCTGTCTTGTGTTTGCGGTCTTCCACTTCCTGCAAGCCTCACTGACCATTACCAGGATGGAGACTTTAGGAGTACTCCAGGTCTTCCACCCCCTTACACACACACACACACACACACACACACACACACACACACACACACACTGAAACCTGTCCTCTGTTCTGTGTTGAAATGAGAGCTGGTTGATAGTGGGACTACCTGCACCGTCAGGGGTTCCTAGTGAATCCCACTGGTGGGCTCCCCAGCTATTCCCTGATGAGAACACAGAGGCATTAGACAGCATCCCCCCCAGATCGAGGGAACTCTCCAGTGACCCCCTTTGCTTACAGAGACTGGCAGCCGTGCAACAGGCACTGAACTCCCATAGGATCAGCTTCATCCTTCGAGGAGGGCTCCGTATCCTGGTGGACCTGAGGGACACGGATGAAGGTGACAGACCTGTCTTGGGTCCTCTCTGGGTCAGGGTGGGCATGAGCTCAGGCCAGTGGATGCTGGAAGTGATTGTAGGGCTTGTCTGAACCTTTATCTGGCCGCCAGTGATTCTTCTGCCTGGGGCATCCCTGGCTAGATGCATCAACTCCTACACAGCTAGCCCTGGGCCTCACCATCTTGGCATGGTCTGTATGGAGGCAGCCACCACAACCATCAGGAACCTGCCAATTCACCAAAGCCAGTACAGAAGAAGGGTGCTGCTCCCCTATGCAGGAAACCCAGACAAAGTTGGCCCTACTTATAGTAGGAAGAGAGGCCAGGAAGAGAGGCCAACCCTCTAAGGCCATCTATCATGTTCTTTATTCTTCATAACCTGCTGTCCACTCAACCACGTGTCCAAGTCCTGCTGGACAGTATGAAGTCGGCTCATCTAGGCCAGGGCTGGGGACAGCCAGCCCACAGCTCCTCCTCTTACTGTTCTCCTTGCAGGTCCTCAGAGGCCAAGTGGCAGTGGTGGCTACTGGGCTGTGGTGGTCCTCTTTGTCACTGGGCTCTTTGCAGTGGGAGCATTCATCCTCTACAAGTTCAAAAGGTAAGGCCTCCCAGCAGCCTTGACATGGGGCAAGCTGCTCATGGCCCTAGAGGCGGTGGCTTCCATAGGCCATGAAAGAAGGCGGTATGAGTCTTTCCTTGTGCTGGTAACCAGGAGACTCTCGGTCTCCCTTCTTCTCAGCCTTGTCCTCGTCACAGGCTCGGGGCATCTCTTTCTTCACTCATCCTCCCTGGAGGATACACGGTTTGCCCTACAGATGAGGAGGCAGGACTCAAGGAGGCTCAATACTGAGTCCAAGGCTGGTGCGACAGGATTGGCCTCTTGTACCTCTGCCTCCCGGTTTCCCACACCTCAGTTATGGCTGCCACAGGGGCTTCCAGTGACCCGAGGGCACCAGAAACTCCAAGGAGGATTGAGAGACCATGTGTCTCCTGTACAGACCTTTAAAACCTCTTCCTTCTGTGGTCCATCCTCTCAGTACACATGGGATAGCGCCAAGGATGTTGGGAGGCAGCCGTGACCCTCATCTTCTATGCCAGTGTGCTGAGCGGGGCTGATGGCTGGTAGAGTTGAGTCCTTTTCACAGGCTCCACTGGGAGGCAGCTCTGGGGTGGTGGGCATGGGAAGGTACAAGCCCGCTCGACAGCCCCAGCTACAAGGATGCTGGTGATAAGCATGGTAGTGCTTCCTGGAGGCAGGCAGCCACCACCCCCCTTGTGAAACCCACCTGGATTCAGGGCCCTGTGCCTGCTATTTATTACCCTCTAGCAAGGAAACCCTTGAACACTGTGTTACAGGTCAGTGTGACAATACCCTAGTCACCTCTGTCCCCTAGCACCCTTCATATTACAGGGCCAGGACCCAAGTGGCAGGCATCCCTACGGGTGGCCTAGTTTTGAGTATACCTCAGAGATCTGGCCGAATGCTGTCCTGCCACAGGCCTTCCTCAGTCAGATAAAAGTTTCCCCCCTCCCAGCCGTAGCATTATTGTTTATAAAAGGGGATGCAAAGGAAGAGGCTGAGGAGAGGAGGAAGAAAAAGAAGCTGGCTGAGCAGCATTTCTGCCTTGCATGACTCCAGGATGGTGGTACATGAGCTCTGGGTGGAGAGGCAAGCTGCAGGACCAAGCCCTGGGTCTGGGTAGGATGCCCATGGCCAAGCAGACAGATGCTTCTGGACATTTGCATGGGTGGATGTCAATGTCAATATGAGCATGGATTCTCCTCTATACTTGGTCCCATCCTGTGTGAGACTTGCAGGGCTGTGGGTGGTCAGTCAGAGGCCAGCGGGCCTGCCTGCGGTAGATGAGGCTCATAGCAGGGACAGAGTTCTGGTCCCTGTGGGTGATTGTCAGCCTTGCCCTGCAGACTTCCCAAGTGTCCAGGGGTTCTTCTACAAACTGCCCCAAGGATGCTGCCTGTGGTGCAGGTGGCCCAGAAGACAGGACACTTCCTGCCATGTGCCAAGAAGGGGAGGCGCCCGATGTGTCCAGAGCGAGGCTGGTCCGACATCCTCAGGGCCAAGACCATCATTCTGAACCAGCTCAAGCTCTAAAGTTGGAGGGGAGGGATATGTTGCCATAGAAACAGAGAGCTCAGATAGCGGGGGGCAAATGCCCAGACAACCCCAGGGGGAAAAGGCAGAGCAAGGCAGAGGAATTCTGAGCAGTCAGTAGAAGGAAACTTTAGAGTTTCCTCTAAAAAGGAGCGCCGTTTTCCTTTCATCCATCTGGGCTTTACGCGCTGCCTAGGCCGTGGCAGCTCGCGGGCTGGCTGTGTTCTGACTGACGCTGTCCTCCGCACTGGGATGCTAGGTAACAAACTGCTCAATGTTCCCGAGTCTCACAGCCACCAAAAGTCTGTTTCTCCCTGGCACTGAGCCCCTTGTGGGGCTGGCAGTACTGTCACTGGTTACTCAGGTGTCTATAGTGACAGATAGGGCCACCCCCAACATCTAAGTCCATCACTTAGGCGTCCCTTCTTGAAGGGGACATGACTCATACTCCCTCTGGGCACAGCTAGTTACTCTCCTACTCAAGGGACCGAATGTGCCTACCTCCACATGCCTCCGCACGCTCTTGCCACCACCACTCCCTAGGCCTCAGTCTCCATGTCTCTGAATGGGCCTATGACCTTTCTATATTTGGCTGGAGTTAGTGGGGACTATTCTCAACACAGTGGGCCCTGCCTGTGACTCTGAGCCCCAGTCCTAGTAGGGTAGAGTGTGCTCTGTCACCCTCTCTGCTTCCCCCCGGGGCCTGGACTAGAAAGAAAGTGGACAGTGGAGTCTCAGAAAGTCTGGATGGACAGAGTTCAACAACTGCCTCTCAGGACTGCCCCAGCATTGTGTGTGTGTTTGTGTGCTTGTGTGTGTATGCACTTGTATGTGTTTGTGTATGTGTGTGTGTTACTGTCCTGGCTGCTAGGTGCTAGGAGACAAAGAAGCCAGAGCTTCCACAGTCATAGCCTGGATAAAGAATATTCAGCTAATGGTGGACAGCAGAACATTGGGTAGAGGGCGCATACTGGAGGGTGGGCCCCCTGGGCTCACTATCTACACCATGCCCACAAGGGTCTTGGGACCAAGAGCTCATTCAAAGCAGAGCTGTATCTCTGGCCAGCAGGAAACGCCCGGGCAGGACGGTGTACGCCCAGATGCACAACGAGAAGGAACAGGAGATGACAAGTCCCGTGAGCCACAGTGAAGATGCCCAGAGCACCATGCAGGGTAGGAGCCGGGGCATGGGGACCCTGCTGCTCCCACTACCAAGGGGTTCATCAGAGCCGAAGGGGCACAGATGGACCAGCCCTGCTAGAGAGTGTCTCTGGCCCATGAGTTCTGCCACAATAAGGAGAGAGCCTCGGGCCAACAGGGTGAAGTAGAGGCTGCCTGAGGGCACTCTCCTGGGAGAGTGGGTGGTCAGCTTGAAGAGCCCTCACAGAGGCAGGGAGCTCCCTCCCAGGGACGTGAGACTGTCCCACCCCCATCCTTCCTCATACTCCCATTAGCTGTTTACTGAAATGCAGAGTTCAAAAGCATTGTTTATATGGACCCTCAAAACAACGCATTATCATTTACAGAGGATTTCCACCAAGGTAATTTCCTTCCTGTCATGCCCGCAGGGAGAGGACCAGACCTGTCACCTTGGCTGTGCCCTCCCTCCCCATCTTCCTTATATAATTTTCTCTGTCCTGTGGCTCCTTAGCTGGTACAGTGCCCAGGTGTAACCAGAGCCCTACTACCTGAATCCCTGTTCCACACAGGCCCTGCCCATAGCCCTTTGGTGTTGGTGGGTACCTCTGCCTACTCACCCTTAGTGGCTGTGAGCACTCTGCAGAGTGGCGCAGAGGTTAGCTGTAAGGTTAGCTGTCACTTACAGGCATTCATCTTAAAGACCTGTATCCCAGTCTGCTGGTCCTCAGAATCATGATGGCCCCCACCTTAAGAATTAGTGACCCAGCAAGGTCTTCAGTCACCCAAGGTGGCACAAGGGCAGTCTGATCCCATCCTGCATCCTCCAGGCCTTCTGAGCATGAGGGGTAGCTACCCCAGCCCTTCCGGCCACTTCCCGCATCTGCCAGCCCAGGAGCATTGATCAGAGGATGGATGTGCAGTCTCTGGGGCCCTCACAGCACCAGTGACTTACTGAGCACTCAAGAGGTCCCAGACCTAGAACTTCTGGTCATTGTCTGACCCTGGGAGCAGCGGCTGCTTCAGTGTTTGCAGATGGGTAGCTGGAACTTGGCCTTGGAGTCACTTGTGTGCCAAGAGCTGGAGGAAGATAGCCTTGTACATAGCCTTATGCTTAGCCTGTGCTTAAGCCAAGTGCTGCCCAGATAACCAGGCCCCACTCTCATGCAAGGAAATCATAGCCTCTGCTAGGAGGGTGTGGGGTCTCAGGAAGACAGTAGTCCGCTATCCCACAGCCACATGCGACATGTAAGCGCCTAGTTAACAGTGCCAGGACACTGTTAATGGGGACCTTGGTGTGGACTAGGCACTGCTTATGACAGTGCTTCTCCATGGTGCCCTGGCAACTGATGGTACAGAAGATTAACTGGGGCCAGGGGGTGGAGGCCCTGATGGAGAGTCACATGAATAGCTAGGTACAGCCCCTGAGCTGGCCCCCACAGCCTGGGTAGCACCAGCCCCTCCCCCTGACTAGCACCATCTGTTTTGTGCACACAGCAAGAGAGCGAGACAGCTGTGGCGAGCATCCCCTGGTCTCACAATGCAGCCAATGCGGGGACATCTATTAACCTGTCTTTGACAATCACTGTGTTCCCTCTCTCCCCCTGTGACCCTCTATCTCCCTCCCTGCCTCCTGGTTTATACCTCACACCACAGTGCTTTTTGCCAAGAGGGGGCAGAGCCTCAGCCCTTCCTGCGCCCCCTTGCTGCCGATGCCAGGGTTAGTCCTCACGCAGGTCAGTGAGTGCCCCACTGCACAGCCCTCTGGACCACTGCTTGTGGTGGCACCCGGCACTTACTTCCCTCCTGTCACTGCCTAGGACACTGGAGACTCCACCCCCCCCACTCTGCACCAGGCACAGGGAATGTCACAGTACCCACTGCATGTTGGCCCCAGGTGCATCTGAGGTCACGTGTGTTCCTGTGTGGTCCATTTCCCACCATCTCCACTAATGGGCTGCCTCCTTCTGTTCCCTAGGCAACCACTCAGGTGTGGTCCTGAGCATCAACTCTCGTGAGATGCACAGCTACCTGGTGGGCTGATGGCACCAGCTGGCCAGGACACTCTCTTCCTGCTTCCTCCAGAGAGGGCGCAGGACCACCAGTGCAGCTGGAATGACGTCCCCCCTGAGACCCATGGAAAGGCCATCTCCTCTAGCTGTCCCCACTCAGAGGACAGACACCTCTCCCTGTCAGCCCCAGCTGGCCCATGGGGTCCTGGGGCAGCCGACTCATGACCCACTTGGACACAGGCCTGTGGTGCCACACCAAGTCCCCACCCTTGACTCCGAGGCATCACAGCCCTCAGACCTGAACATGCTGCCCTGGCTGTTCCAAGTGCAAATGCAGCTCAGGCCTGGTTTCTCCTGCCTGGAGCTGGACCAGGCCATTCCTGGGGTGACCCCGCAGCCGCCCCCAACACCAGACATGTAGACCTGTCAGCCTAGGCCCACAGTCCCTGCAGAGGACCCCAGAGCCAGGAAGTCTACGGGCCAGGCCTGCTCAGCATCCCCCTCCAGGCGGCCACTCTCTCCACTGCAGGGTAAATACCTGCCTCCGTAGAGGGTAGAGCTATTTGAGTCTGGGGGCTCTTTCTTTTAACTTTCTGTTTTCAAGGCCAGGCAATAGAAGCCATCTAAGATCTTTCAGAATCCCACTCTAAGAACCCCTTATTTAGGATGCCCAGGACTGGGTTTAGAGGGGCAAAGATCCTCTGGTTTTCCCTCAGGGCTATGGGGTAGGGGTGGGGAGGGGCAAAAAAGGAAGGGACCCTTACATGCAGGTCCTGCTCAACCTTCCACTGCCTCTAGGTTGATGACTCTGGCTTCCGTCAGGCCTGGGCTCTAGAAGAGTCCACAGGCTCCAGAAAGACACATGAGCTGCGGGCATCAGGCTTTGATGCCTTATGGTTGGAGAGACCCACGTAGAGCCAACCAGAAGAGGTGTAGGAGGGCAGTGTCTCCTAGTAAAACAAAGTAGAGGACCCAGAGACTGGTGACATTTTCAGGGTCACAGAATGCAAGCAACAGAGGTGGCTCCGGGGTCAGCTCTCTGCTCCTCCCATGCAGGGTGCCTGCTGCTGTCTGCTCCCACTGCCGAGTCAGGGGCCCGGCACAGGCTGACGCTGTGAGCTGGCACAATTCACCTTTTGCCTTGAAGCTGAAGTCAGTACCCCTTCCCCTCCCCTTTTCTTCCCTTCTCCCACCTCCAGACTCTCGTTGCCCCGCCAGAGCCCAGGCTGGCCTGGATCAAGGCCCAGGTGTCTCTACACCTTCTGCTGCTGCTTGGTGCACCCACCAGCACCCACCAGTTCTCCCTGGGCAAGAGATGAGGCCTACATAGGAGGAGAGGGTTAGGACAGACCCTCACGCAGGACAGCTCCAGAACTTGGTCTCTGTTAGGGGATGGGCTGGGTGTCCAAACGTTTGTGTCACAGACGGGACAGCACAGAGCAAGGCAATTGTATGGGGCACAAAGACGGTCTTTGGGCAGTCCCAATTGTACCTCAGCATCCCTCACTTCCTGCCACTCTCTGGGGCTTAGGGGTCCCTCCAGCGGTGACTGTAGGCTGCCCTCCTTGTGAGGGGCTACAGAGGGGAACCCAGTCCCAGTGAAGGCAGCGACCCCATAGGAATTTTGCCCCACAAACCTTCTTGCTGTCCCGAAAGAAACCCAAGCAGAGCCCTTCCCCCCCATACATGTCCCCACGTCCTTGTTTTCCCAGTATCACACAAAAAGGAGATGCTCATGTACCACACAGGCCCCACCATGTCCAAAGTCAGCACAGAACCCCTGGACATAGCCCCCCACTTTAGCTCACCAGTGCCTGGAGTACCAGCTGTAGGTCTTTGCCGTCCGCACGCACGCCGTGCCCCTCTCGGGGACACCTGGGTAGGCTTTCCCTAGCTATTTGGATTTCACGTTACTATTTCTCTTAAGGACATTTGGAGTGTGTAGACCCAAGAGCCTCCCTGGTTCTCATCTCCATAACTGCAGGCCACTATGCAGGCACGGGGTTTCCCTGCTCATCAGCTGAGGTGCCATGCATTGTACAGCCAGGGGCAAAAGCACCCACCGGCAGCCCAGATGCTACCAGCTCAGGGGCTCATGTCACTCTCCACTGGGCCCTGTGCATACCTGGCATGTGGGCATAGCAGAGGTGATGAATTCTTTGTTTTTCCTTTCTAAAAAAAGAAAAAAAAACCAATAAATCATTTGTGATGCTTTTAACAAAGATTAAATCAACAGGGTCTGTGTCTGCCTTACTGTGAAGATCTGCTTTATGCTTTACGTATACAGACACCTCAAGCACATACATCACCCCGTCACACACCATATCACATATATACCACCTCACAAATCACAGCACAGCACAACACATACCAAGCCAACATGGTCCGCGTCTGCCTTAGTATGAAGGCATGCTTACTGCCTATCTCTACATACTTCACACCACAATTTGCACCACACACATACCATGCCACATGCCACGCAGAGAGTGGGGGTGTGTTCCCTTGGTAGGGGAAGGGCCTAAGGCTGGAAGTCCCTAAACAGACACTGACCTGGGTATTTTACAGGGCCCTTGGGTACTCCCCTTTTCTCTATAGGTCCTATTCAGAAACCTGCCTCCCATGCCTTCCCACTGTTTCCTCTCACAGTGACCTCTGGGAATGAGAAGAGGCCATCACAGACAGCCTGCTTTGCATGTTCTAGTTTGCCTATGTCCGCCTAATTCTTGTTCCTTCCCCGCCTCTCAGAGATGTGCACCAAATGTTGTCATGGCAGGGGGAGGGACAATGGCTGCTCTAATTGGTCCATGTTGAGAGAAGACAGTGCTGAGGGAGGTTTCAGTCCAAGAGAGAGAAGATTTCATGGCCTCTCTGAATGAGAGAACAGATGACTGACTCCCCACAGATATGCCTCAAAGCTCCCCAAAGCCTAGCTGAGCTTGGATGGGGACAGGGCTGGGGGGATATTCTCCCTTTTAATCCCTCTGGCCATAGCACTACCATAACCTCCAGAGATGATGACTGAACACCTACATCAGTTACACCAGTCTGGAACTGTGAAATATTCGGAGAAAACTTGGGCAAAACCCAAACATTTAAATAAACTTGGATTAGATGTATAGTTTCACTCTTAAGCCAGTCCGTGTAATTGTTACAGGAAATAGCCCAATAACTCAGTTGATCTAGGCAGAAGCTGGACATCAATGTGCTGACGTTTGAGCTTTACAAACTTTATATAATGTTCTCAGACATTCATAACCTGCTTCCTTTTCAGTTTTCGTTCCTACTCTGGGAAAACACTCATATTATAAGAAGCCAGGACATTAACAGACCAGCACTCAGCAAGCCTTTCTGTGACAATCTTTTGCAAGTTGACACAGGTGATGTCATGGCAATTATTTGGCTTAGGAGATAGTGCTGTATAACAACCCCTTAGCAAAAGAAAAAAAAGTAGAATCCAAACTGCATAGGTAATAAATTCATAATTACCTGTGTAAACTGTGGGTGTCTTAGGGTTTCTATTTCTGTGAAAAGACACTATTTCCTTATAAAGGAAAACATTTAATGAGGGTGGCTTGCTTACAGTTCAGAGGTTTAGTCTGTTGTCACCATGGCAGGAAGCAAGGCAGCATGCAGGTAGACATGGTGCTGGAGAAGGACCTGAGAGTTCTTAACATCTTGACCCACAGGCAACAGAAAGTGGCCTGAGACACTGGGCGTGCCTTGAGCATATATGAAACCTCAATGACATACTTCCTCCAACAAGGCCATGCCTACTACAACAAAACCACACCTCCTAATAGTGACATTCCCTACGAGTTTATGGGGAATAGTTACATTCAAGCTACCACAGCGTGGCATGGCAAGGTCCCAGTAAACCCCATAGGAAACACAAGGCAATCTTCACACGGTACACAGAGAGAACTCCCATAACCAAGCTTCTGGTTTTGAAGGAGTAGAAGTAGTAGATACAGATAAAGTTTTTAATCATATATTGTAATAGTCACAACTCCCTCATTATCTGGCTGTTTGTGGCTCTCCTTTATCCCTGTCACAAAGTTGGAGGGTCACAGGACTCAGGAGAGGTGGTTTTGGAGGACACTGAGATAAAACATGCTTGGGTCTGAAATGGGAAATCCAGACTCCATCTCCAGGGATAGCCTTCAGGGAGCTCAAATAGTGCATGACAAGTTAGTGTAAACACATAAGCCATTTGTTCCTCTGTAAAACTGAACCCAGTGGTTTACACTGGACAAGAGACTCACTGTTGAGTCTAGTGTACCATAAGTCCCTGGCTTGGGGTAACCAATTGCTTGGAGACCTGTAACATCCCCTTTTATCTTAAGGACTCACTAACTAGAGGGCTCTGCGACTGTAGATGGGTCTGGATTCTCCCACCATCTCCTGCAAGGGAAACATCTCAGGGGACGCTGGGCTGTGCCTTCTGACAAAAGGAAATCGGGTTTTCTTGCCTAGGAATCTCATTCTGCCCAGGACTGAGAAAGTAGCCAAGGGACAACTGTGGAGGGATTTTGAAGCCAACTTGTCCCATCTGCAATGAGGTGGAATAGAGAGACGGCTTGGGTCAGGGTTGCCCTCTCCCTCCCTACCCAAATTCTAGTCCACAGAATGGGTGGGTCCAATCTGTCACCAGGGAGGAACTAGTGCAGTCCAGCCTGTCCTGGGAGGAGGCTGGACTGAAGTCCACACCTGCTGATGGTTCAGTGCCTGCCATTTCCTGGTTTTCTCCTTTGGTCTTCAACAGGGTCCGATTGCCATTCTGTTCCCAACTGTGGGGTCTTGGGCCCAGGTCCCTGAAGCCTCATTGTTATTCAAGACATTGATACCACCAGTTCTCAAAACATTTGATTTACCATAAACCACAGAAGCTTCCAGGGGCACAGAAGCACCATTTGCCATGTTCTCTGAGCAGCTGCTCCGCTGACCCTATTACCACGGTGAAGACATTTCCAGTGGGCAGTGACTCAGCCACATTCACAGAGCTGGAGACAGAGTCAAATGCAAGGAGGAGGCAGGGAGCCTCCTGCCCATCAGCCCATTGTACAAATGGTCAAGGGTCTATACTAGCGGGAGTCCAGAAGCCAAGATTTGTGAACCTCATTCTGGGACCCACCCACCTGTCAATTCAAAAATTCTTCAAGTGTCAATCATTTGCAGAAATACCAGAGGAACAATTTGCATTGCATATGTTCTGGTTCTGAGAGGGAAGGCCCAGGACGCAGAGTTAAAACCAGAAAAACTCAGTATTGCGGGAACAAATGACCCCTGATAGTCAGTGGGTGCTTCCCTCAGAATGGCCACAAGCCTGGTCACAACGGCCAGGCAGGGTTGACACTCTGCACAGGTTTACATCTGGTTCCCAGGTGAGCTCCAGGTGAGCAGGCTGGAGACCTTAGGCGAGATAACTCCTGGGTATGCAAGTTTCACACCTATGACATGGCCCAGAGTCATTGAAACAGGTTACATGCAGTTCACAGGTTCTTTTTAACTCAGGCAGCAAGATTTCAAACACGTGCTGAGTCCAATCCATCCATTGCTATTTGTCATCTACCTCATCATTTCAACAGGAACCAGCCATCGATATCCACCCTCCCTATTACATCTCTAAAGAGAGGGTGGATCCTCAACAGCGAGAGGCCTAAAGCCACCCTGGAAGTAGCAGCCATGATTTAACTGGAAGGAAGCATCATAGTCCCAAGGATCATCTGGATAGGTGATGATCACGACACAGCTAGTGGACATCTGAAAGAATACGCTTCACCACTAGGATAACAATATCCTCTAACTTCCATAAAGCCCTGGGTACAGTGACCAGCCTGGGGACCAGCCAAGAGAGTGGTATCTGAGGTCATAAAGCAGCATTGGGAAATACGGCAGTACTGGAGCTAGATGCTGTACTCTATCTTAACTACAGATCTAGACACGGTCCAGGTACTCAGAGCCCAGCAACCTGATTTCAGAGACCCAGAGCCCGACCCATTCTTGTTCTCTTGACCCTCCAACATCTCTGCTGTACCCGAACCCCTCTGTCACCCCTGGGTTTTCCCAAAGGTACTTCCTTTTGTGATAGCACATGGCAGAAACGAAAGTGCTTAGGAAGCACAGGAACGTGTAACAGCACATTGAGCTTCACCCAGTAAAACCTGGTCCATCTAATTTTCAATCTGCACCCAGACCTGCTCACAGCTCTGGAGACTTCCTGCTTCTGATTAGTATTTCCCACGAAAGGTCACTGCTTTATCCTCCAGTTTATATTTAGACCAAGACTGTGTACAGGAAAATATCATGTCTTCTTTCCTCCTTTTTTATTTTTTTATTTATTTTTCAAGACGGTGTTTCTCTGTGTAGCCATGGTTGTTCTGGAACTCACTCTGTAGACCAACTGGCCTCAAGCTCACAGAGATCCGCCTGCCTCTGCCTCCCAAGTGCTGGGATTAAAGGCATGCGCCACCATGCCAGGCAGAGGTGTTCTTAAGACCCGTGAAATGGATAGTTCCTAGGACCTCTGCTGCTGCTGGACCATCTTTAGACAAAGGAAGATAAAGCAGAGATATCCCAGATCTTATTTTTCTCCTTCTTCACAGGGTCCTCTGGAGATTTTACCTACATGGATTTAGGTACCTGTATTCTCTCCTTCCTTATTAAAGACCATGAAAGTAGGCAAGCCTGCTTAGATGTCTGTCCTCATGGATGTGCCTGGGACCCTAATGAATTACTAATCTCATCTTGCCTCACTCAAAAATGTTTTTGAAATGCTTGACCTTTTTCTCAAATTTATAGTCTATAAGAAAGCAAAATAAGCCCTCAGAGCGAACGATTTCCTTGTAATCTAGAGAATACAGCATACTCTTTTTTTCCCAGCCTGTTTGTGTCATAGCAACCGGAAAGTGAAAACATAAGCAGGTACCCAGGTCACAATGGGGCAGAAAGCAAAGCAAGCAGTAAAGAGGAGAAAATGGGAAAAAACATACTTGGGGATGCTGGGCACTCAGAAAGGCATTGAGACCAAGAGGAACTGTCATCTCCAGCAGGCCAATTCTTGTTTGCCTCAACTCACACCACACCACACTAAACACCACACACCAAAATACAATACACACAGCACAACACAACACATACACACTGCAATGCTCTCACACTATACCACAACATACACACCTTACCAAACACCACATGTCAAAATGCAACACACACAAACAACACACTCACACACTGTAACACATTCATACCATTCCATAACATACACACCACACCAAACACAACAGGCACACCATACATACTACAAGACACATACCACTATACACACAACACCAACCATACCACACCAGACACACTACATGTCACACTAGACTACAACATACATGCCATACAGCACCACACACGTGCGCACGTGCACACACACACACACACACATACACACACAAACAACCACAAATGCCCCTAGAATTGTGACCCCCAGGGCAATGTGTGCCCCCAGTGGATATGTAGAAATAAGACAGATGGAAGTCAGGCACACGTTCATGTGCACGCTGCCTCTCTGCCACATTTTCTGGGCCACAGATGTTCTTTTCTGAAGAATCCAGGATGATTTTCCAGATCAACGTCTTCAAACTGTCCTCCAAGCCTTGGACACCTCTGACCTTGAATTACCCCTCTACCTGGGTGCCAGACTAGAGCAGGGCCAGGAGGACAGTGAGACCAAAACCCAACCTTACAGGTGATCCCAGGCTGGCAGAGCATACTGGTTCATTTTGATTATCTACTTGACATAAGCTAGAGTCAGCAGAGAAGAAGGAGCCTCAGTTAGGAAATGCCTTCATTAGATTCAGTTGTAAGGAAGGCATTTTCTCAACCAGTGATCAATGGGGGAGGGCCCCGCCCATGGTGGGTGATGCCATCCCTGGGTTGGGGGTCTTGGATTCTATAAGAAAGTAGGCCAAACAAGCCATGTGAAGCAAGCCAATAAGCAGCATCCCTCCACAGCCTCTGCATCAACTCCTGCCTCCAGGTTCCTGCCCTTCCTGACTTCCTTCAGCGATGAACAGTAATATTAGAAGTGTAAGCCAAATAAACCCTTTCCTCCTCAACTTGCTTAGAAACCCTAATGAAGACAAGGAGGGGGAAGGTGACCCCAAAGAAGCTGATAGCAACCCAGTCTAGGGAGAGGAGTCAGGTTCCCACAGAGAAGCTGTGTTTGTGTTTGTGATGGATGGGAGCTGAAGGCTGAGCATTTGGGAAGATATACAAAGACCAGAGAGGCTTGTGTGTGTGCAGTGTAGGGGCTGGAGAGGGAAGAGGGGGTGCTTTGGAGAGGGCGGGATTACACCATGTCCTCTTCCTGGGCTGTGTATTGATAAGGTCCTTCACTGAAGGTGTGCTGTGAGACCAAGATACGCCGTGGGTGTGCCGAAGGTATGTCCCATGGGAGACATTGCTCCCCGAGAAACAATGCTATGGCAAGATGCTTCTCTGCCCCATGTTCCCTCATTCCCCACAGTCTCTTGGGGTGCACTCTGGGTGCGGATGTGGATACCAGCTCCCAGAAGAGGGAGCAACATGTGGACAAAGTGGGTGCTTGGTTTTTGTTGAATCACACCGCTTCGATCATCACTGAATGCTGGTGGCCTCCAGTCTGATATCAAAACCATTTAGGTAACAGAAAGGCAGTTAGCACTTGCAGTGTTCTGGACAGACTGTATGGGGGTGAAGCCAGGCACTGATAAGCCAGGCAAGTTTGCACAGCCAGTGACTCGGGGCTGCTGACTTCTTTCCAGCATGTGAGCTGACCCGCAGGGCTGTCAGGAAGGGATGCAGGACCATTTGAAGGCTTGTTAGGTATCCAAGAAGTGCCTGGACTTGATCCCAGAGCCACCGCTTCTACAGCTCATGCTGGAAAGCTCTAGAGGATGGTTAGTGCCAAATCTATGGGTGTGCCCTACAGGCACACTTATGGACACTGTTTGTGAGGCAGACAATACCAGCACCTGACTCCAAAGAGACAAGACAGGCACAGTGGTCCTTCTTCCAGGATGAGAGAACAGTAACTCTAGATACGAGAGCCAGAGTGTCTGCCTGTCACAATAAACAGTCCCCAGCACATGACAAGGTTCCTGTAGGAGGGTGACAGGTGGAAACAGACTACACCAGATGTGACCAGTGTTCAGGTCACTGGACAGCCTAGTTCAGTCTTTTGCCTGTCCTCTCACCATCCTTCCTCCCAGGTACCAGAGATGGAGATGATATTGCAGGTAACACCTCCCAACAGCACATCCCTTCAGCACTCAGTCTCCCCCAACACTTCTTCCAGCTCCCTCACAGTCACCTGTGCATGTCCAGGCCCTCACACCTCTAACCTAGGTGTCCAGGGCTCAAGGACTGCAGAGCCTCCTCATGGCTCTAACTGTGCTCTCAGGTCTTGGCCGGGGGCATCAGCAGTGAGTGCCTGGGGACTTACAGGGGGATAGGATTTGCAGGGAAAGAAAGTTCTGTGTTGGGGCATCTGTAGGCACTTCCAAGGCAGCACATGGATGCCTGGCCCAGCCAACCTCCTTCCAAGAGAACTGAGAGGCATCCGTGATTCCTCTGCTTCATACCGGGATCACTGGCCATGGAGGTACCTCATGGTGCATGAATAGCAGCCAAGCATGGTTATATTCTGTGGAACTTGGTGGCAATGCTCCCTTGTCACAGTATAGATGAGACTGTTTATCACAGGCATCCCAGACCTAACATTCCCAGTCCCAGTAAGCCCACGCACTTGGCCTGGTCCAGGACTTGCTGGCTCATCGCTGGGCTAACAGCAGTATTGGCAGCCTGCAGCTGATGTCATTATGACCCACATGTTCAGCTCTGCTAATGACCTACCTAGATCTTGGCTCAGGAGGCAGTACTGAGATGTGCCTACCAACAGGGCAATGATGGGGCAATGACAACCCAGCGATAATGACAGCTTCAGTCTTGGCCATGCATCAATTCCAGCAGAAGGCACATCCCACAGCTCCATGGGCCATTCTGGCAGTTGCCGTGAAGCAGATATATAAACCACTCTATAGTAGAGGGGAGCCTGAGTTGCAGTGCCAGCCAGATCTGGCAATGCTCAGACCACCCATGACCACAGCAGGTGCCTTTTTGACATGGCCACAGCAGGGACTGGCATGAGAAACAAATCCTCACTTCATATTAAGAGCACTGGAGACTCCATGCAGTGAAAGTGATGCAGTTTATGACCTCACAAAGTGGTGGGTCAGCCTAGAGAAAAGGCAAGAAGGGCTAGTTCATAGATGTAGTGCAAAAAAAAACCAAACAAACAAAAAACAAAAACGTGATGTTAGCATGTTCCTAATCTCATTCCCCTTCCCCCGGATTCTTCATTGGCTGAGTTCTTTAGCCGATTGTCTAGCATAATCTCTACCCAAACTCCCCATCCCCCTGAGCCCCAGGATTCCCCATTTCTGCTTCATCACATAGCTGCATGTAACTTTTCAACCCTAGGATAAACAGAGAGCCCAGGCAAGCAGGCACCAGTTGCAAGCGAAGGAAGACAGGGGCCTAGGGCTTCCCCTAACTCCAACTCTCTGATGTGCTCTATACACACCCCATACTTAAAATGGGCCGTAAGGATCTACTTCTTACTTTTTTGGGACCAGGAGAGGTAAGAGGTGAGAAGGGAGAAGGAGCCCTGGTCATGGACGAGATCAGGAAAGGGAAATGGTCCCTCAGACCCTCAGGTCACTCAAGGTCAATGGGGAAGGTAGGAAAGGAAGTCATAACCAGCCAAAGGAGCCCTGGCCACGTGACTGCAGTGTTGACAAGGCCAGTGGAACTCACTTGTGGCTGAAGAAAGATGCCACTCAGTGTCTAGTTTGGGGCCTGAAGCCCTCATGGCAGGCACTGTCTAGGGAGCTGAAGGAGTAATGGGCAGGAGTCAAGCTCCAGAGACTAGACCGAGTGGAAATGAGATATAAGTGCTGGCCCTCCATTGCCTTTGGGCCCCTGTGCTGCTCCTGGGAAGAGGGTTAGCTGAGACAGGACAGCATCCAGCATAGAAGCCAGCGCAGCAAGGCCATGGGAATCAAGTGTGGTGTCACCCAAAGCAGAGGGGCAGAACCAAGGAAAAATAAGGTCCCCAGCCCCATGACAGGGCAATACAGCAGCAGGTGTGAGGTGAGGATACGAGGAAGTGAGGGAAGATGTGACATTATCTGGAAAATGGGGAAAATGGTCATTAGGGCAAATAAGGAAGTCGCCAAAAGTGTGGCGCTCCTCTAAAGGCTTGGCCCCACAGCGCCATGGTATTCTGATTGAGTGCAGTAGCAGGTACTGGGTGGAGACCATCCTAACTATAGTATTCTGATTGGGTGCAGTGGCGGGTACTGGGTGGAGACCATCCTAACTATAGTATTCTAATTGGGTGCAGTGGCGGGTACATGTCCTCAGGTTACTGAAAGCCTGGAGATCTGGACTCTATACATCTTCCTCCTGGGATACACTTCTGCAGGTCCCTTGCAGGCTGTGATCTGAAGTTGGCCCAGAGACAATCTAAGGTAAGCCCTAAAGGTCTGTAGCAATGGGGATATGAGTCTTCCTCATGGGTGTAGATTTAGGGGTGGTTTTTCTGATCCTCTAATTTCCATTTTCAATCTTTCCTGACACAGCACGGCCTGTCTCACTAGACCCCCTAACTTGCTCCTTGGAGACCCAGTCAGCAGAATGTCTTGTGTGTAGCAGTTAGCATCACATCCAGCAGAATGCTGAGACAAACATCCCCTAGAGGAGTAGGCCAAGGCTCTGGACTGGTTAGTCTGCACATGGACATTCAATTGGCATTTCTAGAGGCAGACTGGACCTGGACTGGCCATTCTGTAGGCCAGTCAGACTCCCAGAGGAAAGGTTAGCACCCCAGGAAGGAGGTGCCCAGTTCTGCTCTGACTGGTGCTTCTTGGGAAGGTTTATGAAGGGTATTTGTGGGGGTGCTCTCCGTGCTCCTGAACAGCTTGAGCACCCACCTCCAGCTCAAGAGGAATGCATACCTGTCCCCGCTCACTGAGTTTTTATCCCAGCTGTGCCTCCCACCTGAGTTTTTGACTATCCAGTCCCTTCCCATGAAGAGAGCCAGTTGTTTTTTGTTTTTTTTTTTTTTAACTATCTTATAAAACTGATGTCTGACACAAACTTCCCGAGTCACAGACATCTGATAATGTCTCCTCTGTTTCTCTGGAGGCTCCTGACATGCATCTCTGAGAAGCTCTGTGTCACTGGGTTACAGACCATACCCCAGAGCACCCTGGGGGCCTCAGTGGCCCAGCAGTCACCCTCTCAGTTTTAAATGACACTGAAGAGTCCCTTCATTCTCCAGCAGCACACCAGGACTTCAAACCCTGAGGTCTCGCTTACAGACAGGCTCAATGACTCAGTGGCCAGCCCTGGACAAGGAAGAGTGGGCCCTACCTTCTCAGAGCTCGTCCAGCTCCAGAAACACCCACAGACGGAATGTCCCTGGGGAGTCCTGTGTCCTCGCAGCTGCCCTGGAGCCTGGGTCCCATCTCCAGATCCAATGCAGTAAGACCCCCATCACCTGTGATAAATGGCTGGGATTCACCCAACGCCCAATACCTTAGCCATGAGTGGCTTGAATGGGCCTCTGGGTTTGCTCATGTCCCCAACACCAACACATCTACCACCACAGTCCCCAGGTGCTTGGACCCAATGACTCTGGATCCAGTTGTCAAGCCTGGCAGTAGGTCCTAGACTTAGCTCCTGCCTGGGACCATCATGCTCCCCACTGGGCACTTCCTCCACAGTGCTGGCTCAGGCTACTGACTACAGCCCCTGAGGCAGGCAGGGCCTCCCTGGGTGGTCCCCATGTCTCTTCTGCTCTCTGTCCCCCTAGCCAGCCATCAACTGACAAGGTATCTGTGGAGGTTCTGAGAAGCCTGAAAGGCGCCCTACTCCTCTCTATAGGACCTTTGGCCATACCATTTCCCCAAATCCTCCGCAGCCCACCCCAGCCCTCCCCTCATCACCTGTCTCCTTGTCCCACACTGAACTGCAAGCAGCTACTGCCTTTATTTAAATACCACTGCCCAGCTCACATAATCCCTACACCTCTCAAAACTCTACGAAGGGATTTAAGGTTAGTCACCTCACCTAACATTCCCCCACATCTTCATGGAACCTCCACTGGAGGAGTACACCTATGTTCTGTGGGCTCCCTGAAAGCAGTTTCCAGGGGACTGGCCTCTGTTTCCAGCAGTTGGCACAGAGCCGGGAGGTAAGGCAGTAGTAGTGACAGCGTCTACTAAGTTAAATACTCAGGTCCACAGACCAAACTATTCAAAAATATGCCCAAGGATCCTCTGAAGCAGAGGGATTTCTCGTGTACAGCCCCTCCCACCTGTCCAGTGGCCTCCGATGTCCCCGGAAATGACGACGCAGGCAACTCTGGACGTCTTGGCCTGCACTGTGAGCCACTGTCAGGAGGACGTGAGGCTGGGCCGCACAGCACAGTTTTATTAAAACACAAACGAGTCCCGCCAATGGGCGCCAGTCGATGGGTACATAGTTACAACAGTAGAAAAATCAGTTTGTAAAGCAGAAAAGTTGGATGAAGTGACTACAAAATGGGGGGAATGGGCTGAAAACTAGGATTTTTCATTGCAAGTCTCTCTGCATAAAAATTTTTACTTTCTGCATTAAATACATTGAGCTGAACAATCAAAATATATTTACAGTCATTTCAAATGGGCTACCAACATAGTTAACTAAAAAAAAAACAAACAAAACTTTCTCTTTTCTTTGTCTGTGTCTTTCCAAGATTATTTTAAATATGACTTTAGTTTTTTTTAAAAAATACAGTAAGGAAATAATTACATTCATAACGTGAAAACATTTTACAACTTGGAGCCACGAGCAGTTCATTTGGAATACCTAGAATGTAAAAACTGGGGTTAAAATGGAAAGCAAACCATTGTTAGAAAATCAATTATCATATGAGAAACACCTTTGGTCCCTAAGAAGTATGGATTGAAGACTCCACTTTGAAAGGATAATCCAATCTGGTGTGTGGGAAGTCGAGGTTTCCAAAGCCAGTATAGTCCCCAGCTACTGGCAAAGGGTGTCCCTTAAAAAAAAAGGGGGCGGGTTTCCCATACCAGCGTCGTGGCCACACATGGCTTCCCCCTCTTCCCGGGGCTGAGCTGTGCGTAGACAGCATAGGAGTGCTCTTGTTATTTTCAGTCTATTTCACAGTAGAAAACCTGCCTTCTGGTATGGCTAGTAGTAAGTCAGTGGGGACAGGACCCAGACATTCAGTTAATTTAAAAAATATGTCATGGATTTGAAATGTTTCTGGTTTAAAATGACTTTAGAAGAAGGAAGAAGAGGAGGAGGAAGACGACAGTCAATCATTTTGATGTGGCCACACCCAGAGAATGGACCTTGGAGGTATCCTGTGTGCTGGTGAGGTTGGGTGTGGATGGAGGACTCACTTGGCTCAGGTATCCCCAGAGGGTGGCACAGGGTGGATATCAACAGCAGGGGAGGCTTGTCCCTTGTCTTTGGGAGGAGAGATCAGGGACACTCCTGCTGTACCTGCATGTGACTTCTAACCGGGGGACTGCCAGCCCCACACAGTGGAAGCTAAGCCTTCCTGGGTGGCCTAGGGGCCTGGGACATTGCTTTTCAAAGTGGGTTTTCCGAAAGTGCCAGTTGTCCAGTCCATCAGTGTGGGCTTAGCAACAAGGAAACAGCCAAGAGCAAACTGGGTAAGTGGCTGAATGAGGGGGACAGCTGGGCGAGGCAGCACCCAGTACCAAGGCATGCATAGGGAAGAGACAAGACACTGGCACATGAGGCAGGAGAGCAGCAAGGATTCTGGGAGATTCTGAGTGCAGCGGGTCCATACCCAGCTCACAGGTCATCCTGGCTGACCCATGCTCACCCTGGAAAGAACACTGGTACATGAGACTGTGTGAGAATGAGGGTTCACACCCATGCCCCAGCCAGGGACCACAGCAAGCCCACAGGCTAGCATGATATTTGTATGCAAAGGGTTAGTGAACAGACATCAAAGTGGAGGGGACCATGAAAGCTGGTGACATTTTTCCAAACTGTGACAAAAGTAGACCCCAAGAAACACTATGGTCTTGGACAAAGAGAGATCCCAAAAGGTGGGGCACCTCCCATGGTCCAGAGGTCCCAATAGCTCACAGAAGGAGGATGGCTCGGCCCTCTGCCCACCTGGTTCCACACAAAGCAAACCTGTGCCGTGGATGGCTGGGGTCATGCCTGTGGCTCTGGGAGGGTCATAGAATGAGAACACTGAGAATCCTGACCGGATGTCTCATGGGTGTCCAATATGTACATATATAAATTAAAACTATATTTATTGAACATATACAAATAAATAACTTATTTCGAAGCAAATGCTTTAAACTAGCTTTCTGACCAAATCTAAGAACATTAAGGGGAACACAGGACAGCAGAACCCTGTGTTAGGAGCCTTGCCTTCCCTGGGACCTACTTTAGATGGCTCTGTGGAACTTACAGGATCCACTAGGGTAGAGTAAATTACAAGCCTAGGTTTCTTAGCACAAGATATAAACACCAGGAGCCTGGAGCTGCTGTGTTCACCAGGACAAACCCATCTGGCATATTTGCTGGACATGGTGCTCTCCTAACATCCCCGCACCATTGCAGATGTCCCTCTATGCTGGCCAGAACTGGATGTTAAGTTGGGCATGTTCTCCTTGTTTTGGTAACAATCAAAGCCTGGCACAGCTTTACTGGCAAAGCAAGCTGCCATCAGAGTGGTCAAATGAACGGCTCTGAGACCCACAGGCAACGGATTGTGGCAGGTCAAACTCTCTTTCCTCTGAGAGCACCAGTGTCATGTGATGTGAAATGGTCACAGCTCCCTGTGATGACCCAAGGGCTCCTGCAGTTGCTGCTCTGTGAATAGGCTACATCTCTCCTCCTGGTCCTTCTCCACAGTTCCCCGGCAGAAATAGTCCACACAGATGCTGGTGTGAAGAATCCTAACTGCCCCGTGGAGGAAGGCACGAGAGTGAAGCACCGTAGGACAGTTGATGAGGGAAGACCTACAGCTGAGCAGCTTCATACGTCTGGTGTGATGTCCCTGCCCACTGGTGACCACCTTGTTGCTCTTTGGTGACTCTAAGACAGCTGTATCAGGGCTGAAGCACAGAGCATGGACCCTAACCAGGATGACTGCCCAGAGAGCAAGCCCAAAAGGCACCTCTACAGAGTGCCTGGGAAACTTTCCTCCTGTGCCGGCTAAGGACATTCTGCACTGGAATGGGAAGGCTTGCTTCTGGCATTGCGTCACCAGGTTCTCAGTCTAGGCAGTAAGCCCATTGCCTGTGTATAACTGGCCCTGAATTAATCTGTGGGATGGCTAACTCTCCCTTACTGCCTTCAACTCCCCATGGTGGAAAGGTCTGGACAGTATCCTGGAAGCCCAAAAAGCCAGTTTGACTCTCAGACCCCTAGGATAGAGGCTAGCCCCATCCACAAGTTATAGGCTGTGCATATTGAACAAATGAATTATCCAAGAAACTGCACGGAGGTAGGCAGGGGAGTGGAGGAGACCCACACAGTCAGAACCTGGGCACAGGAGGGCACCTGCGAGCCGTGCTGTCAACTATAAAGAGGAGGGAGGTGCTCTGAAAGGATCTGTCTCTGTTCAAAGATGGTCCAGACTTGACTATGGGTTTTCAAACCTGCTCTGTTTCCAAAGAAAGGTCCAGCCTACAGGCAGACGGTGACCAGTACACCTCCTGGGCTGAGGAGTTCCTGCCCGGCAGTAGGGGAGGCAGAGGTCTTAGGTCAAGGCAAAGGGGCAACTGCTAGCCAAGGACTGAAAAGCTCAGTGCTGCCTCTCAAAATACATCATAAAATGGGAAACAGGGCCTCTGAAAAGTCCCTAAAATCTAAGCTTAGCACATGACAAAAAGGGACATTTTCTTTAAAAGAAAACACTAGCAAAAAGAATGACTTTTCCATCCTGGTAACAAAAGTGTCTGCCCCAAACCAAACCAAACCAAACCTTAAAAATCGCTTCTCAGCACTATTCCTCATGGCTTCACCTCCAGTGACAAGGGGACAGGCAGAGGGGGGTGCTGCAGAGACACAAGAAGTTCATGCTATTGCAGAGCAGGACGCTCTGGCAAACAGGGTGATGCATGGACTCTGGCCGCACATGGGGAAGGCTTGGGCCACTCCATCTCCCAGGGGCACATGATCCATGGCTGCAAGGTAGAGTTGAGCTGAGAGCCTCAGAACCATGCCTGCCCTGTCTGCCAGAGGGTACTTCAAAACAACTTGTCAACCCCTTTTGTTTCTGCTTTCTAACAAGCAAATTGACACCAAAGTCTTAAAGTAAATTTTCCTAAAGGGCACCGTCATACAGTAGAGAGCGTGCACGCACGCTGGCCAAGGGTCAGCGTCAGACTCAGTCCAAACTTCTGAAGTCGTGCTCAGGCCACTTTGGGAGGCACACGTATCACACTTGAGGCTGGTGGCAGTGCGCAGTCTCTGTCTGGGTGCGGCTGGCCTCCCTCTATGTCCCATTCTTCAGCTCCCACTCCTGGAGAAGAGAGGTGTGTGAGTGCAGGTGATTTGATCCTGGCCACCACAGGCCACCATGGCCCTACACAGTGTGGGGGCTCAGTCACAAACAACAGAATGCAGGCTCCCCCTGAACAAAATAATTATTAAGCACATCCATTTCTGTGTATCCAGTCAGAGATAAACCCAATCCAAGTACCTGACAGGGGCAAACAGGGAAAGGTGGCCTCCAGACATGGGACACTTATCAAGCTGAACAAGGACACTTATCAAGGGAGTGATGACCCCTGGTACATCATGGGTCTCCAGGATACCATGTACTTAAGGACTTCATAGAACCTGAGTCTATTTATGTGCAAGTCCAAGGTAGTCAGGTTCACAGAGACAAAAAGTACCATGGTGGGTACCAGAGGATCAGGAAGGAGGCAGTGTTGGTCTCTCGGGGACAAAGTCTAGGAAGATGAAGTTCTGGAGGTGGATGCCAATGAGACACACACTTGGAAATGGTCAATAGGTCAGGATGGCTTTGCTTATTTTACCACAAGAAAGTGAAGGTTGGAAAGTGTAGATGGATGGGCGGGTGGATGGGTGAGTGGATGGATGGGTGGATGAGTAGGTGAATGGATGGTGGATGGGTGGGTGAGTGGATGGGTGGATGGGTGGGTGGGTGGATGGATGAATAGGTAGGAGGAGTGGACACAGTAGCTGCCAAGGGTGGCATCAGCCCCTAAATGCTATCCTCAGACATGGTTCTCTCAGCACCTATCCTCAGTCACCATGGAGGTATCTGGGGAGACTGAGATGGGGAATCTGGCCAGGCATATCCCTCTAAAGAACCAAGCTACCAGCCAAGCCTGCAGTACCCCCATCCCCCATACTCCACCTTCTTGCGTGTATTTCTGTTTTTGCCAACAGCTCCATTAGGGTTCTTATTTCTGCCAATGCTGTGCCATTAGCCATTAATTACACTTGAACTCTTGATTCTAAAAAAAGGCAAGAAACTTTTCAAACTAGTCAGTATGTCCCCAATCCAATCTCGTGTCCAGTGGGGCCCCTCAGACACTAGGGCATCCTGCTCAAGTCCACTCATGAGGCTGTGTCAGAGACTAGCCGCAGTGACAAGACCATCCACACCTCCCATCTGTGCACTGGCTGCAGCTGTGACCAGAAGCAGTGACCTCCCTCCTATGCTGTACAGCGCTGGCTGGAGGTGGCTGTGTCTCACTCTGGCAGACATAAATTTCATCTTCATTATCAGAAGGGGATAAGGCTGAAAACCCTGAGCCAAGGAATCATTTATTTTTATTTTTCACAGCAAAGCTTGACTTCTCCCTGCCTTCTCTGATGGTAAAGAAAATGGGAGGGGAATTGCACAGCCCCATTCTAACATGGCTCAGGCAAAGTGGTCCTCTGCAAAGGAGAAGATGGCTACAGACTAAGAAGGCCTGAGGGATGCTCATGGAAGCCACTGGAATGCCAGCTCAGTAACCTTCCCCAACTAGCCCATGGAGCCTTCTAGAAAGCATGCTTGCTGGGGAAGCACACACACTGAAAGGTTGGGCAAGCGCAGTTCCTACCACCATCCCAGGACACCCTAAGAGCATAGCACACACAGTCCTCGCCCTGCATACAATCTGTCCTGCTGAAAGCAAAATGCTTCTTGTTCCTGAGCCAGGGGCTTAGGCTGCTGAAGGACACATCGATGCCAGCTGTGAGATCTTGAGACTCGCAGGGTGCGTGCTCAGTCTCCTCCGTCTTCAGAACAGAGGGACACTATCTGGACTCATGTCCCACCCCCAGGCCAACTCAGTTCAACCTACAACTGCTTCCATCACCATGGTGAGAAGTGCTGGCTCTGGTCATCTGGAAATTATGCTTTGAGAATCCCTAGGATTTAATCATGGCAAAGATTGTTGGTGGCTCCTCTCCCTCACTGCAGGAGAGGAGGGACCCTGGCTGATGGCCAGGGTGCTGGGGACAGCCTGGAAAGAGAAATACCTTTCTGGTTCTTATCTTTCTTCTTTGGAGAATCACAGCATGTAAGTGCTGCTGGAAAGGACATTGTGGTCACTCAGCCCAGTTTGTGCTGCCCAAAGGAGGACAAGCCCAAAAGGATGGAGCCTGTCTACTTCTGAGGTGACCTAAAGCCCTGTGGGTTCTGGCTTGGTGGTTGTCTTTGAACCCCAGTCCCTAAGGATGCGTGTGGGAACTGGAAGAGGCTGAGTGCCAAGTGCAGTGTGGTTCACTTTGAGCTTGGGTATCCGGCTCTGTGGGGAGGCTCACCTTGGCCTTCTGCAGCACGTGCCCACGGCAAGGGGAGTTGCCTGAGGATGGTTGGCTCTTCTTCAGGACAGCTGCACTGTTCACAGGCAGGGGCCCCTCAGCATCACTTGTATCACAGCTGGAAATGGGAGAGTTTTCCAGAGTCCGATGCCGAAACACAGGAGACTGTTAATAAGAGGAGAGCCCTGTGTGAGGAGTGGTTCTCAGCCACTGGTATTTCTCAGGGAGAAACGGTTTGGTAAAGAAGAAATTGATTTGGAAATGGGCAAAACTAGGCCTGAACACCTTTTGACAATGCATTTATAAGAGAAAAAAAAAAGCTGAGGCCAAGGGATGGAAGACTAAGAGGCAGGATTCTGGGCCCACACTACTGCCCTCACCACCTCTCGCCTATCCATCCACGTGGTGCTTCTTCCTAAGTTTGCAAATATTTCCTGGAGTTGCCTGCTACCAAAAGGGTCAGGCCTCGCTGTAGAAGCTGCCAGTACCAGACAGCATTAGCTTGGGGTCCAGGGACGATGAGTGACCCCCAAGTGGCACTGAGGGTCTGTGATCATTTTTACTTTTGCATATGCTGGAGAGAAATTTCTGGAAAGCTTAAAATGAAACAGCTTATCTCTTCATTTAACTTGGACCTGGCTTTGGCTTGCTGGCTCTTCTACATAGAATTGCAAACTGTCCTTTGGGAAAGCATGGCACCATGGAGACCATGTTATCACACAACACAGAACACCGAAAACACACTTGGGACATGCAGGATGTCAGCCCAGGACTCCTGAGGGCTCCTGACTGGGGCACTCCCAGCTCAATGTTTGGATAACATAGATCTTTCCTTGGACATCTTCAGAGGCAGCACTGACTCTGGGTGGAGGTGCTGGTGCAAAGAGGGTGTCTCTAGGGGTGGCCAGGCAAGAGCTGTCTGCAGCAGAAGCACCTGTAACAAGTTACTCCTCTGAGGAAGAGGGTAGTTATAAATACACAGAATGCTGCCACCAATGCCAGGAGGTGATGACAACCACAGTGCATAGTGATACGGGAAGTAGCAGAGCATGGCCAGCACTCCCGAGCCTCTGCAGGCCACGCTTACTCCTGGTCAGGGGACAGTGGGGACAAGAGAAAGTCTCAGTGGCCGAGTCAGCTGAGGATAAGGAGCCCATGACTAAAGGTAAGGGCTCCAACTTGACAGGTGAGGCTCTCATTTATGCCCCAGATTTAGGGGCATAGATCGTGTTACTGCCACTGTGGCATCTAGAGACCTGGTGGCATTGTCAGGGAGTGCTCATGGGAATGCATTCCTGCCTAGCAAGCTGGCATCATGTCAGAACTAACCAGGCAGAAGACAGCCATGTCCTCAGCCTTTAAGTACTCTGGTGAACAAAGAAGTCAATGTCTCCACACTCTGGGCACGGTGGGAACGTTAGCCTGGCACCACCCATGGTAGTGAGGAAACTGCCTGAGAGACCATGGGGCACTTCCCTGGGCTGTGCCTTCAAACACTTACCTGTGGACTTGATGTCCCCGACCTGGGCTCAATAGCCAGTCCTAGGGTGACGCCCCCTGCCAAGGCCTTCTTCAGGCTCTCCTTGACCTCAGTCAGCTCCAGCTCCAGGCTGACCCGCTCCGCCTCCCTCTGTTTGCACTCTTCCTCCAGCCTCTTCAGCTTGTCCTCCAGGGCCACCTGGGTCTTCCTGCCTGAAATCCCAGGGACACATGGTCACCTCACAGAGGAGCTGACATAGCTGAGTTCTGCCAGGTCTTGTCCACAGCATGATCCCACTCAGAAGCCTGAAGGACCTTCATGACACTCACTTAGAGGGCATGGTGTCCAAGGGGGCCCCTGACTGGGCAGCTGAATAAGGAGGTCTCAAATTCTACCAGTTACATGTGGGCTACTGTATATGCTGCTGTGGTTGGAAAACATAGCCCACGTCTCTGTAGACCTTCACATACATTTCTCCAGGGCTTGCCAGTTAACTTATTTATTTGAAATTTGATGCAGTGACTAGCTGGGAAGAAAATGCACAGAGATGGACAGAGAAGAAGAGTGAGGTGGGCAAACCACAGGGCACAGGGAGCCTGGCCTCTGAGAGACAGAGGCCTTTCTACACCTCTGTCCTGTGCCTTGACACAGGCAAGTAGAGAAGCTGATCAACATGTACCATGCTCCCTTATGTCATAGACTTGGCTTGCCATGTCCCCAGATAGCCCGATGTTGACATCCTGCCCAACCTGGTCCCACAGACTATCCTAATGGGCCCATCTGCACCTCCTTTCCTGGTCTCTGCTCCCAAAATTACTCCCCCGAACAGCCATGATTTGGACAGAGTTCAGCTCTGGTTAAGTAGGTTGGGCAGATGTACCAGCCTCAGCCTGCACTGAAGCCTTCTGGAAGCCAGGGTCCCCTCTGGGCTTCCCCATCTGCAGGCATCTCCCTTCTCAGGTGGCAGAAGCCAATCTAAAAAGTCAGTTGTGCCTCTGTCAGGGGGCCAGGTACAAGGGAGGATGTTAGTTTCCACCCCAGATTGGGAGGTCTGGCGAGGAAGGCACAGCCTGGGCCAGGATACCACTTGTCTCCGGACACAACTACCCTGAGAGCTGTTCCTTGCTCACTATCCCTCTTTCCGATCACTGACACAGTCTTTTTCCCTGATCCCCAAACCCAGGTACAGCCTTGCTCTTCCAGGCCTTTCTAAGAATAGAGAGCTGCTTCTTCCTAGGCTAAGCTCTGTGAAAACTTCCCAGTCCCAGTGGCAGCTTCCTCCACGGAAGAAACACTGACTCTCCTCAGACAAGGAAAAACCCTGCCAACCTTCTTGGCCCTTAGCAGCTAAGGTTGAAATTGCTGGCATCTCACTAGGGCAGGACACAGTTCCTGCCTATGTTGGCACCGTTCAGCCAACCCTGTGCTGCCCTGGGCTCCCTACAAGGCCAGCACCCCAGGGGGTGGGGGCAGTGCTACCTTGTGGCACAAAGGTCTAAAGGTGAGCTGGATGAAGTCTAGAACTCCAGGGGACACAGGCGCGTGGACCATCAGAGCGTCCCACCCCACCCCCACCACACACACCTGCATTCACTTCAATGGCGGCCCTCAGGTCCTTCCTCTCTTTCCGGAGCTGTGCAAGCCTGTTCCGCAGGGCCTCTTTCCTCTTCAGCAGCTCCTCCTCTTTGGACTGTAACAGCTTGGCATCTGCTTCCACCCGGTTCTTACCGTATTTGTACTGGTCAGCATCTAAATAAGGAGTACCAAGAGTTAGTGCATCCAGAGGGGTCAGACCGCCAAGGTCTGCTGCTCTTCAGAGTACCACAGAGCTGGTCCTGGCTGGTCCTGAGGAGAAAGGGAGGTTTGGAGAAGGGACTCTATGTGCCTCAAATCCTCTGATACTTTGATCTGCACATTTACAAATGGAGAGGAATACTGAGGACTCCCTCCAGGGCTCCTCCTCCAAGTGCTCCTCCCCTCAGCTTTCAAACAATTGTCAATTATTTGAAAATTATCAGAGCGAAGATTCTGGAACCTGGTCAGGCAGTGACCTGGACAGTTTTAACCGTCAACCCAACACAGTCTACAATCATCTGGGAACAACATCTTAATGAGGTATTATCTGGATCAGCTTGGCCTATGGCCGTGTCTGTGAGGAAGTGTCTTGATTATTAGCTGAGATGGGAAGGCACACCCCCAATGTGCATGGCACCATATCGTGAACTGGGCCCTGGAATGTGTGAGAGTGGAGAAAGCTGGCTGTGTACACGACCTCACGCAGGCAGCCATGCATTTATTCTCTCTGCGCTTGGATGTGAGTGTGAGGTGACGGGTGGCTTTAATGCCTGCCTTGACTTTTCCACAGTAACACACTGTAACCTGTAACTGCAAGCCTGAAACTGTGTTTGTGTAGTCACTACAGCAAAAGAAATGAAACTAGAACAGCATTATCTGCTGTGGGTAAAAACAACCTCTACTGGGGCTGGAGGGATGGCTCAGTGGTTAAGAGCACTGGCTGCTCTTCTAGAGACCCAGAGTTCGAGACCCAGCACCCACATGACAGCTCACAGTCATTTCTAACTCCAGTTCCAGGGGACCCAAGATCCTCTTCTGCCCTCATTGGTCTCCAGGCATATACAGGTGGCACAGATAAATATGTAGGCAAAACACACCAAGTAAAATAGATTTAAAAAAATCTTCTAGAGTTTCTATAGTTCTCCCTATGTGCATAGCCTTTCCCTGTGCCCACTTCTGTTTTATAAGAATGCCTCCCCTGGCTAGAGGGAAGACATCTCCTTGGCCTGAGATTCTGACCTGGAAGAAAGCAGATAGGGAGGGCTTCTCTGCTAATGAAAAGACAGAGAGGCAGTCCATGGTGCTTGGAGACCTACTATTCAGAGGACAATCTTGGAGTCCTGTGACCTAGAACAAACCTGTGCCCGTTTCTTCTCTTGTGAAATGGGACAAGAGCAGGTCATTCATAGTGGTTGTAAGAGTTCAATTAATATTTACAAAGCACTTAAAGTAGCTTCCAAGATGAGTCCTTTATAAATAGCTGTTATATTTAATGAATGAATGACAAATGAATGAGAGAATAAGTAAAAGATTTGGGGAAATCCAGCAACCTGGCCGCCAGCACATAGCAGTTCACACGGCGCTGAACTCAGGCCCCACACTCTCTTCAGTCTGGGCCTGCAGTTCCGGGCTGCTGTGTGCTGTTGTGGGGAACTTAAAGCAGCCCGATAGGAATTTAGGGAAAGCCTCTCTGGAAAAGATGCTAAGGGGCTGGAGAACCTAGTATGACTGGCCAGAGCCTGCTGTGAGGTTTCTGTCGCCCCTCTGTTACTGCCCAGCTACAGGTCTGTCTGTTTCAGAATAGAAACCATGGAGAGACAAGGGCTGTTCTGCAAGTCTTTAAAAGTAGATGCATGTCCCTAACACGGATAACTGCGTGTGAAGATGCCTGGCATGGAGCAGACACTCACAGGCGGCCCCCATGACAACTAGAGATGACTGGCTCATCATCGGCTTGCTCATACAGTACCTGCCCTGAGCTGGCTCTACCATCATTGGCCACTTTCATAGGGATTTGAGCATCTCCTATGTCCGGTCAGCATTCCTTCCCTCACCAGAAAGACCCCCCTAGACTGACATTGCCAGGCTCACAATGCAAGGATAACCACCCTGTCTCATGAAACCAAGGCACTTCCAGGAAATCCCATGCCAAGCTGTACAAACTCCACTGTCTACACCAATACATCTCCCAACAAACCTACAGACGACAGCTTATAAATTTTCCCACCGTGCGGTCCCCATGCAATCAACTATACAACTGTAATGCAATCGGCTGAACTCCGCAAAAGCATGGGATGCAATTATTTTTCTCTTTTGTTTCCATTAGATGTCACCAAAGTTAATAAAACATTCCCTACAGAAGGTCCCACTAGATACTGGAATAAATCATCCATAAAATGAAGCAAGCAGAGGACCATGAGAATCGCCTGGCTGAAGGAGCCCGCGTGGGATTCAGATCTTGCTTAACAAGGCATTTTAGGCCGACTCATCCCTCTGGCTCCTGCACCTCCCTGAATGAACAACACTAAGAACAAGAGCATAAATACACCAAGGCATCAGGGAATGAAATTACAAAGAGAGAGCCAAAGGAAGTCTGCGACAATGAGGAGATAGCCTGACAGGCTCCTGACCTGCCTGCTTGAAATGTAGGATTGAAAGCAGAGGCATAGACAAGTTCCTGTCAAGAATGTAAAGGTTCCCTGGGGCTGAAGCAACCAAGTGTTGCTCAAGTCCCATGGCTCATCCATGCTTTGACTATGGAAAAGGATAGCTTCTCTGTGCCCTTGTTCTGATTCCAAAGCAGATACCAGCATGGGCCGGTCTGAGGCCTTTTCTCTCCCACACCAGGTGAGTGTTGAGGCCCCAGGTGAAGGTAGCAAGCCTTATCTACACTATCCCAGAGGCTGGTCTACCGATTGCGTGGCTGCAGACCGGAATGCTCAGACAGGAATCCCGGATGGCAGCGACTGGCCATGATTTGGCATGGACACTTCCCAGCTTGGCCCAGACTGATGGAGGAGCTCCAGGACCAGCAGAGCCTCTTGCAGTCCCTAGGCCTGTGTTTTAAAGCTAGCATGATCTTCTCCCCACATCCCCAGCAATAAGCAGGGTGTCCTGAATAAACACATCCCACCAGCAGGCTGGCTGAATGGCTGGCCACCCAATGCAGTGAGGGCAGGGCAAACACAAACCCAAGAATCCAGCACACCCAAATTTAGCTGCAGAGGAAGGAGAGTTGCCGAACTCCCAGGCAGGCTGCGTCTCCCTGTTTGGTCTATACAGTTGGCTCTGAAGTCTGAAGGCCTGGCCTGCTGTGAGACCTCTGACTGTCCTGTTCTACTTGGGGTGCTTCCCTCATTGCATAATGGGGTGCCTGGCACCTATCCTGACGACACAGCTATCGGAGGTCAGCAAGGATGGAAGGCGCTAGTTGCTGTGACAGGAATCTTAGAGGAGGAAGGCGGCGAGGCCTACTGCACCCTTGAGCATTCACTGGGCACTCACTTTGCTTTCGGTGCCCAGCATCTCCCTTCCCACTGAATCAGCCCAGTGCTCAGCCACCTGCACATCTGACTGATGAAGGGGCTGCCTTCAGTTTATGTGACTTTGTCACTGGTGTTCTAGAAACACAAACTGAAGTCTCCTGGACCAAAGTCCCAGTGTCTCATGGTTGAATGTCATACCAAAAAGCCAAGCAATAGTCTCAGAGGCTGGGTTAGAGATCCTGGCCAGTGAGAGGGGGAAGCACATTGCCCCACCTCCCAGCACACCCTCAAGCCCGGTATCTGCTGCAGAAGTAGCCCAGCCAGCCTCAAGCTGACCAACTGCACCAAAGCAGGAAGCAAGGAGCCAGAAACTCACTTGATGCTGTCCGTTTCACGCCACCTGCAGAATCCACTTTTTTTTGCTGGCTGCTTGGAACCTTCCCCTTTAGAGAAACCCCATTAGATGCCATCGGAGGTTTTTTGCTCTTCAACTGTTGAAACACACAGAGAAAATTAAAAACAATCAAGCAAAAGCACCCTTTTACCTAAAGTTATTTCTTTTAGTCTTTGACTCTTAAGTGCAAGCTACTAGCATGGTCAGAGGGCAAAGGAAACCAACTCAGTTTCCAGTCAATGGGCTTCTGTGATGTCGCTATGGGAAGCTTCCAGCAATGAAGGCTGGACACCCAAGGCTACCAGGAAGTCTGCCTGCAATGGGAAGGATGCTATGTTACTGCTGGGGCCTCTATCCAAGTGTTGGATAGAAAGCAGCTCTGAGTGATCACGCACAGGTATGCAACAGCAACCTTGGAGAGCCTGGGAACCTGTGTGTCTAGAGCTAAGCTGTTTTTCCATTGTTGGGCTATTTTTAGAAGAAAGGTTTAGCTCTATAGCTCTATAGGGAGGTTCTTGCCCTTTACTGAGTGATTCAACAATGGGATACATAACCTCCTTTCAGATTACTGATGGATCTGAGGAAGGCTGCAAGAGATACATACACACACACACACACATACACACACATATGTGTATATATATATATGTGTGTGTGTATACATATACATATATACATGTGTGTATACATATATATGTGTGTATATATATGTGTGTGTATGTATACATACATACATACACACATACACACACACACACACACACACATATATAATAAAATATATACAAGCTTTAGCCAGTTACAGGCTTAAAAACATTCCACAGTCCCCTGCTCACTCTTCAAGGCACAGCTTCACACCAGGCAGGCAACACTGCACGCCAGGCAGTGAACTCAATAGAGAGGAAACGATCCCAGGCGCTGTCATCCCCCAACTCTCACTGCCTGCCTCTCCTTCCCCTGGAGACACAGTGTGGGGCTGCATACAGGTCTAGCTGAAATTCTGGCTTGTCATTTAGGGGATCCTGAGCCTGCCCGTCAAAACTTCCTGAACCTCTGGCTGCTCACTTAAAAATGTAAAGACACTGGCATCTCCCATAGGGCTCCTGATGATACTGCACAGCCATGCACAAGATGGTAACCAGGAGTTCTACGAGTGTATGGCCTCACCACCAGCAGGCTCCCAAAGGAATGACCAGCCTGTTTGGAACAGAGACTAGGCTGGGGAACAGTGGGAGTGTCACACCACGCATCATGTGATTCCTGACTAGTGAGAGGACACTCCAAATGCACAGGTGGCAGATTTACCGAGCTAACCAAAGACAGCTATGATACCGGCAAATGGATAGATACATAGGTAGGACTCATTGGTCAGAACTGGGCGGGGATCCTCATGATATTGGTAGAGGCCAATGGAGTTCACATTGGTCACTCAGCAGCTCACACCCCTCCGACTCCTGGAGTCAGACTCTCCAGGGATAACATCTGAATATTTGTGCTACCCCAGCAAGATTTCCGTGTCGGCTCAGACAAAGCAGTGTCTGGAGTGCAATAGTGAGTCACCGCTACGTGGACGCCTAGACCTTACCTGGTGTCTGCTATTTTCTCAACACTACCCAAAGAATGGAACAGAATGTGGAAAGCCTGGCCTCTTGCTTTACGTTCTCTGAGTGTTCTTAGATGAGGCACCCAGGACTCCAGGCAGAGCATACAAAATGCTTAGGTTACAAAATTCATGAAGGCAGTTAGTGTCTGCTCTGAAATGTTGATGCATGTCACAGAAAGTGGGTGAACAACAGTTCAGCCACAAGCCCAGAATCAGAGCCCTCCTGTCACACAGGTACAGGAGGGCACATATCATATTCTCCCAGACGACACACTGGCTCTCGGCATGGTGCTGGCCACGTTTACAGACAGGAACTAACCACTCCCTGGGGCAACCGTTGCTTACTTATACACAAGATAGAACATACGAGAGAAACCTGCAATTCCAGAACCTTCTGGAAAGTTGCATGGCCTCTTTTCATAATCTTTGACGTAATTCTCAAAGTGCACTGGGTAATTCTCCAGGAGCAGGGGTGGGTGAGCCAGGAAAACCGGGAGCTGGTCCCAAATGGTTCTCCGGTCCCTCCGTGGCTAACTGTAACATTTTGGTGTGTGGGAGGAGGTAAGTGCATGGTCACTGCAGGTCCACTGGTGATGTCGGCGAGTTTGAGAACGCAATCTGTACCTGGGAGTGTAGCCCGAGAGATGCCCTCCCCACAGAAGAGGTGTTAGTGACAGGTGGGGAGCAGGGTGGGCTGCAGGAGGTGGGGGATTTGTAGTGGTTAGAGGACAGCCTGTCAGCAGGTGGCCGAGATGCCCTCCGGTCAGCAGGAGAGGAGCGAGCAAAGATAGTCGGCGACGGCAAGTTATCGTAGAGGCCCGCGTTATCATAAAGCACCTCTTCCGCCAGGCCTCTGCTCCCACAGCCAGGAAAGCCGCCATCCGTGTCCCACTGCAACACATACGGCCAGACGAGGACAGAGAAGATCAGCACAGTGAGATGTTAGCAGCCCCCCAAAGCTCTGCATGGCCAGTCACTCACACACACACAGGTCAGGCACAACCCCCACAACCACGGGCTGCTTCAGAAGGGTCCCTTTGCCTTCGGAGTCATAAGAAAGGTTTCTCTGTCCTTAAATTGTTCCCAGAGTCACTGGATTATGACGGTTTTGTTCTGTTTTTCAAAATGAAAAGTGCTGAGCTGGCCTTGCTAGCTCTAGAGACCTGGAGTTTGGAAGTTCCCTGATGCACAGGAAGTGAGGTCAGGGAGTTGGGCAGCACCCGGAGCTCTCTGCTGCACAGGAAGGCACGTGAGATCATGATCAAGGGCCCTGGTGCCTGCTGTGGTTCGGACACACTGGCTTATCTATCACTTAGTCCACTTAGCAAGCAGGGGAAACTGAGTCAAAGGCAGCTCACACAACTGGGGAAAGGCAGAGAGGGGCAGTCAGGCTGCTGGAGGAATGTGACTGACATCAAGAACACCCTGAGTTCATCCATGCTGCCTGTGGCCGACAAATTCACCATCAAGGTCAACGTGGTCTAAGTTCCACAGTTGAGCACCTGAGAAAGATTGCCATTGCCAAAAAAAGCCTGCTGAAGACAGAAGTCACGTGACCATGGGATGCAGGGTGCTTCCGACTTGGATGCAACAGTGGCACTACACTAGCAGAGGAGCTGAACAAAGAGTTAACAGTTCAAAGCCATGTCTCAGGACATGGACTCCAGAGCAGTGGCAGGAACCTGTAAAGAAAGCCCAAACTCCTAACTACTGCCAGATCCCTCCAGGCTTTAAAGGTCTTTGTAAATTGCCCTGCATTATAAAAGGAAATATTAATTCATATATTCTGCCCATTTCAGCCTGGTTTTTTTTTTTTATGTTCTCCTGCAGCGCTCCTTCTTGCCAGACTATAATTACAGTCCTTTGTTATAAAAATAGGAAAGGCCTAAAATCCCAGGGCGGGGGTGTCTTCTGCAGCCACATCAGTGTCTATTTTTGTGATGCTGGGGACAAGCGTACAACCCAACACAACGTAGAAAAGCCAGGGTGGAGCGTTGCAGTGACAGCCCCACAGATAGGCAATGGTCTATACTTGACTCTCATTTTCCTAAAATAACAAGGATCAAGTCATGTGGAATACTTAGTAAACAGTGACGAAATCCCACAGAAGTTTTTAGAATAAAAGTGAGTGTGTGCAGAGCCCTTCCCTCACAAAGAATTAAAGGGAGTGCAGCAGAATGAGCTGCATTTTTACAGGGGAAACAGTACTGACACTCGGAGCATTTGGTCATAAAGTGTGAACTTTATGGAACCCGGAAATGAAGCCTCCAAAATGCAGTCATGTGGTAGCAGAGGCCTGTGCACAGGAACAGGCTGAGGATGCCTGAGCAGGAATGCCATGTGGGAACAACAGGGCAGGACACACGCACACATGCACGCACGCACACACACGGCATATGTCTCAGCTCCGAAGGCCCAGCGTGTGTGTGTAGGGAGAATCCCTCAGTATGAAGCTGTTTATTTCCACATCAAACCATGGGTGAGCCTCGGGAGAAGCACCGAGGATACCTGAGCCAGCATGGTGTCTGAACTGCCCAGAGGACAGGGACATATGAGCATGGTATGATTCATCAAGTCCCTGCAATACCTTGCTCACCTTCTGTTTGTGTGTGTGTGTGGTGTGTGGCTATGTGGAGGCCTTGTCTAGAAGGCAAGGCCTGCAGAAGGCTGCTGAGGCCACAGGCTGGGAAGGGCAGCATAGCCTAGATTGAGAGATACCCTAGATTCTGGAGTACAGAAACAGGTCCCACACAATGATGCTGGGGCCACATGGATGCAGGGAGGCCACAGAGGCCAGGCCTCACCTTGAAAATCGTGCAATAGCAAGAATGGGGGGAGAGGGCTGGGGACCATGGTGACACACAGGGTGGGCTGAGAGCCCTGCTCCCAGTGCTCACCAGACATCACTGTCCACAGGACTACCGGGCCACAGAACAGAGGTCACCAGGAGGAC
This sequence comes from Myodes glareolus, assembly GCF_982192425.1. NCBI lineage: Eukaryota > Metazoa > Chordata > Mammalia > Rodentia > Cricetidae > Myodes > Myodes glareolus. Next base: position 70,005,370 of record NC_142033.1, read on the forward strand.
TCCCAATGCACAGAGAAGCCTGGCTTCTGCCATCAGAATATTGGGGGAAAGAACGAAGTCGGGAACAGTAAGGAAGGTTTCTCACACACGCTCTCCCACATCTGCTCACTGCACAGGCAGGCACAGGTCAGGCCAACAAAGGTACACAGTACCCAACCACCAGCCAAATAACAGAGGCCCAGCAGGGATCTGCTCATGATCTGAAAACATTGGACAAAACAGGAAAAATTAAAAGCTAAGGCTAGATGGACACACTTGAGGCCTGCTTGGCAGCGATGCTGCCACAGAGCATCCCTGCATTTGTGTGTGAGTACTCCATGCCAGCAGCCACTCCAGGACTCTGTTTCTGTCTGACGGCAGGGTGGCGGCTGCAGCTGTACTGGGGGTAACTAGTCAGAGTACCACAGACCATGTTGTGTCTGACGGACGCCAGCTCCATCTAGTTATTTTAACTTAGGTCGCCGTCTTCTATCTTGGGTGACGAGATGGACATGATGACGACAACAGAAGTAGACGAGCTGCCTACTAGGGATCACGTGACCTGCTGGTCACATCAGAGACCAGGGTTTGTGGGAGCAGTGGTTTAATTCTCCATCTCGATTCACTAGAATGGAAAACTAGGCACTCCAGGACAGAAGTAACTAGCAATTTGTCTTCTAACAAAACTGACCATTGGCTCTCAAAGGACACTCACCGAGCCGTTGACACAGGGGACGTCATCATAGTGTAATGCTGTCCCGCTGGGGTGGGCGTAGCCGTTGGAGATGCTCCCCAGGTATGGGCTCGTGGACACTGCCCGCCTGTTCATAAAACTGAGAGAGAGAAAACATGGGCATGTCAGTTGATCAGCAGGGCCTCTGAGAACCTTGATGCAACCGAAGGCCATGCCAGGCTCAGAGGCAGAACCCTTAGGACCTTAGGCAGATGCATATGTCATCTTCAAGGGACTGGGGACAATCCTCACCCCAGCACAGACAGGCCCCAGCACAGACAAGGAACACCATGTATGGGGATGCACAGCAGCACCTACAAGTGGAATGGCCCAGGCAGGTACCACTATTTTTACCACGGCCGGGAAAAGCATATACCCAGGGAGGGCACAGCTGCTCTTTCTGATGGGCTGGTCCTCTCACAGCAAGGAACAAGTTTCAGCCTGTCTATAGAGACTGGCCACTCCCAAAGGCAGGGGTCAGCATGGCCTCCGCCACTCCCTGGCCTTCTGTGGGATGTTCCTTGCTGCTCAGCAGCACTCACTGAGCTCTGGCAGCCACACAGCATACCTTCAGCTGCTCCCTGATCTTCTGAAGGCCCTGAGAGTAGCCATGCTGAGGCCTCAGAATCCCGGGCTGCTGTGATACCTGTGACATACATGCCTGGGTTGTTCCCTAAAACCGTGGGACTTCCTAATGATAATGGGAGCCAGCCACCTTTGCCCATCCTATCCCTGGAAAGCCTGACGGAGTTGGGGGTGGGGTGCTAGTGGATAAGGAATCGGCTTTATCATCAGAGTCAGGGGCTTTCAGCTCTGAGAGGACAGGGTGGAAGAGCTCCCAGATTGGAGGCACCAGGGAGGCAGTTCATCCAGGGAAGGCACCATACCCAGAGAAGCGAACCCAGGAGGAAGCTGTACCCAGGCAAGGGGTTCACTCTGGCAGGGCACTATATCCAGGGAAAGTGTCGCACCAGGAAAGTCGCCATACCTAGAGAAGGCGTGTACCCAAGGAGGTGCCATATCCAGGGAGAGCACTGTACCCAGGGAAGAGGTGGCAGCTCTTGTACCTCTCCTACCCAAGAGTTCCATGCTGGTGGATTCCTAACACACCAGTGACTTAGCAAACAAAGCACTTCCTAGGGTCTAAGAAGAGTCTGTGGGGTGTAAGAACCTCAAGTTAACATCTGCTCTTTAACGAGAATGGATTTGTGAGTGACGTCTGAAATGAACAGGGTCCTGGGGACAGAGCTTTTGATCTTCAGGGCCTGACACTGGGTCCTGGTGGACATTTCAGAATCGTCCTTCAGTGGGCCCCTGTTGGAGTCCACAGAGAACTGGGATGTCACCTGATGTGAGAAGAGCCCATACCTGGCAGCCAGAGGTGGAGAACAAGAGTCTGCATGTAAAAGAGAAAGCACCGTTTTCCTCTCCTCCCTGTGCACGGTCCCCAGAGAGCCAGACAGAGCACACTGACCCTCTGTCTGCCACCGCCCAGAGGCATCAAAAGTCACCAAGAAAAGTCAAGCGAAGCACAGTGCAGGGCAGGTTGTATTCACCAGACTCTAGCTCCACCCTGCTTCCCCGCCCCGGATTCCTCCTTCCCAGGCTGCATGGTGTCAGGACTGCTGGGAGGAGGGGAGGCTCCTCAGCTCCTGAAGTGTTACCCCAGTGTCCAGAGCACAATGAGGAGAGATGGGCCAGCCTCTTAGGAAGCTGGGCTTGTTTCAGGAGACCTGTGAAAGACCAAGAAGAAAGAACCAAGGCAGCATTTTCTCCTAACTGGGAAACTAAACTCACATAAAGTTAACAGAAAAGCATTTCTCCCCAAACTTTGTTTCTGGAGGAAAGTAGCTTGGGGCAGCACAGCCAGCCGCCACCTGTGTTGCTCTGCACACCCTAATGACCACACTCTCACAGTACACTGCTGCCCCCTGCTGGAAGAAGGTGGCAAGCATGGCTCCTCTGGCAGAGGCAACCACTTAAGACTTCTTAGTTTATGAACAGTGATATAATTATTCTGCACTTAATCTACATCAAATTAAGTGTAGGAAAGCTAAAGTCACAGGAAGGAGAAAATGCAAAAAGGAAAGACTGACTAGCCACTTAGGAGGTCCTGAATGTTTTACATACGTGCTTAAGGGGTGGACAAAAAGACTCAGTGGAGGGCTGTCTGGGGAAAGGCTGGGAGTGAGGTAAACAGCCTGGCAGGACTCCCGGAGTGCCTGCACCTGCTGGAGCCGAGCATAGCCACTGCTGAGCACTCAGCGCTGCATGGGAATTCACACAGCTCTTTTCCCTCCCCAGCAGGGCCTCATCTTCGCTCTGCAGTGTCAGGCTCCGGCACCAGGCCCAGGGCTCATACTTATGCACAGATATCAGGAAGTATCAAGGACAGTCAGAAGAGCACAGGGTACCCGAACTGGGTACACTTCTACTTCCTCCGGTGGGGATGCCCAAAGGACTTAAGGAGCATATACACACACTTCTTCATTGGCAGAGGCCTTCTCCACTGCCAGAAGAGCCTAAGGTTTACAGAGAGGAACACAGGCTGTAAGAGAACTCCTGCGGAGCCCAGAGTAAGCAGGGGGCCAATGATCCTCTCTAGCACTCTTTCCACAACGACTTTCAGCCAAGTGTGTAAGTGGGAAAGAGCTGAGTCTAAAACATACGAGCATCCCAGGGAACCTTGCAGGTAAATGCAGAGACCTGCAGGGACCTGAAGATGGTGGCTCTCCTCAGACCGGCCCTCGTTAGTCAGACTGAAACATCTTCACCACCACCACCACCACCACCACATCCTTCCGGACCTGCAATGGGCAACACTTGTGAGCCATGCAGGGGAAGCCAAGGCACTGCCTTCTGTCACCTGACTCATGGTCTTTGGTCAGCCTCGGGACGTGTCTCCAGTGTCCAGCCATCCACACTGTTACGTGCCAATCTCCCAGGGGAGTCCTGTATGTTTTTTTTCTTCTGTTTTCTGTTCCTTTTCAGAACATTATTGCCTTCCTTTCTTCAGTCAGGCACAATGGCTGATAATTCTCCTAATCGTTTGGCGAAGAATCACCACATGGCCGCCAAGTTATAAAAAGCGAAAAATTAACTTAATCCCAGACTATCTATCGCCTTGGCAAGCGACCATATTTGAAGACTGTTTCCTTGTTCAGTCTCCTCTCTGTTAAGTTTTATGGGAATGTTTGGCTAGAGAAGTAAAACATGAAAATTAACTTTATTGCTAGCTAACATCCCTAAAAAGATTCTAATGAGCTTTAAAGAAAAGATTCCTAGGTTAAATTCATAGCATACGCCTTTTTAATGAAGAGTGTTTGATACAGCAACCTGCATTCCTTTCTCCAGGCTGTGGCCACCCCACATTTGGTTTAGATTAAAACTCTGCTCAGTTATAAAGAAAAAGCTGAGCCGTTTATAGAGGGAAATTCAGGGTTTCTCCTGAATGTGGTGTTTTTTGGTTTTTTTTTTTTTTTTTTTTTTGTTTTTTTGTTTTTTTGTTTTTTTGCTGATTAGAGTCAACAGCAAGTGAGTTTTTCTTTGGGGATTTTAGTGATGTCCACACAAGTACAGATAACAACTATTAATATTTCAAGCTGGAGATCTCACCAGCTTTGTTTTCTTAATGTTCACAATTTTTTAGATCTATGCATATTCTAGATACTAAGCCTTTTGTCAGATGTTTAATTGGTGACGTGCCCCCCCCCTTCTATAGGCTGCCGCGTTGCTAGTATGAGGTGTCCTTTGCTGTACAATTTTTTTTTCATTTAAAATTTCCACAGGAGGCACATAACTTGCAATGAATCAGAGGGGAGGTGGGGCTATCCCAAGGAAGGGAAAATACGACAAAGAGTTATAAAGGGGAAGTAGAACAGGAGAATTAAATGGGGAGGGACAGGATAGGGCAGGGGATGAGGGGGGAAATGGGAGGGACAACTAACACTGAAGGCCTTTTAAAGGTCATTTGGAAACAACTATAGTAGAAGCATCCTAAAATATATAAAAGGGATTTAAGTGGAGATACCATGTAACTGGGGAGACAATGCACCAAACTGACATCTCATGCTACCAAGGAAAAGCCCCAGTTGCAGAAATGGGTTAAATCTTATTGAGTCATTGGCCCAAGGGTCTCATAGCCACCCCAATGTTACAGGCTATTGCCAGTGCTTTTGGTTATCTCCAAACCTGATGGTAAGATCCTATTGCTGCAGATACCATCTACTTACCCCATCAAACCCTCAAAAATTAGAGCTAGTGCCCAAAGAGAAGCTTCACCACTACTGTCTAGTATTCACAGTGCTGGAAGGTACTATACACACTATAGGAGGAGAAAAATAACCATTACTCTAACCCAACTATAAACCCCATTGACCTACAACAGCAATCTGTATACTGGTGCAATGGCGGCACAAATGTTATAGTAGTAACCAACCATTAAAAAAAAACCATTGCCATTAATGCATACCTACTAAAGCGACCAAGAACCTAAGAGTGAATAGGTCCTAGGGGAACCTGCAACAGTTATTCTGCTAAAGGAATATAGCAATAAAATGACTCCTAATGAACTACTGCTATACCCAAAGATCAGAGTATTGCTCAGCCCTCATCAGAGAGGCTGTTTCTTACAGTAGATGGCAGTTAACACAGAGATGTACAACTGGACAATGTATAGAGAGTGAGAGACTTGGAAGCACTCAGTCCTAAATGGGATGTTTTCATCAAATGCCCCTCGAGGTTTAAGGATCTATGAGGAGGAGGAGACAGAAAGATTGTAAGAGTCAGAACTGGTGGATGACTCCAAGGAAGCAGTGTCTTCCAGACAGGACAGAATATATGTATGAGCTCACAGAGACTGTGGCAGCACACACAAGTTCTGCACAGGTTTAAATCAGACAAAATCTCAGCATGGAAGAAAAGTAGACACAGGGTTCCACCGTGAACCAAGAAGTTATTTGTACCAGGTATGGTGGCACTCGTCTTTAATTTCAGCGCTCAGTTAGCAGAGGCAGATGGGTCTCTGTGAGTTTGAGACCAGCCTGGTCTATGTAGTGAGTTCCAGGGCAGCTAGAGCTATGTAAAGGGACCCTGTTTCAATACCCCCAATCCCAAAAGGAAGTTATCTGCAGTTGACTCCTGCTAAGAAAGGGAAAATCCATTTTCTTCAATGGAGTGTCACCAGGCATACCAACCACATTCTATAGCTGGCCCTGTGCCTAGGAGTAGTTGCCAACACAAAAAAGGCCCAGGTGTTTCTGTATGTGTATACTGTTTTGGTTATAATTTGGTAGTTTTTGTCTTTTGGGCTTTGTTTTGTTTTCTTGGAGTTTTTTGTTTGCTTTTGCTTTTGTTTTGAGAGAGAGAAAGATAACATAAAGTTCAGTGGGTGTGGGTTGAAAGATCTTGGAGGAGTTGTGGAAGAAAAAATACAATAAAAATATACTGCATAAAATATTTTAAATGCTTTTTAATGTAAAAAAAGAGGTAAGATATAGGGACTGATCTATGTGTCTGGGTGCATTTGGGCACATCACAACTGGCCCAGACTTCTAGTGTTAAGGAACTCGTGACTGGGTCCAGCTCCTCTATGAATAGTTCCTGCCCACTACCTACTGAATTTAAAAGAAAATGTGAGAAATGTATTAATTTAAAAACAATAATCATGAATTCATCACATTTTATCACAGTGAATACATATTTGTGTATAGATGCATTTATGTTTGCATTTATATATACATTTATACACATAGATCTCTGTGTGTGTATGTGTGTGTGACACTTTCCCAACATAAATAAATTATTAAAGAAGGGGACATTGGCTTTCAGGTTTATAAAAGTCTCTCTGAGTTCGGCAGCGGGGTCCACTCTTGTTTCTGTACTCGCTGGCCACACTCTGCTGTTTGGGAGAGATACGTGAGAACACAGATGGGGTGCTGGGAGGCAGGGACAACCCACAGTTTCTCGGGTGGCTGTGGACAATCTTCGATGCTACCCCAAAATTTAAAGAGTGGCTGTCTCTTGGTGACCGGTTGTTGGATGCTCTGTATACTGACATGGAGGTCACAGGCTGACACTCTCCTAGGGAACGGCCCTCACCCTGCCACATGACTACTGTGTACATCAGAGTGGCCCCACTCTGTGATTCTGCCACTCTCTCATCATCCTGCCCCCGTGAGCTGGGGAACCATTGAGCTCCCAGGACTGGTATAAATGTAGAAACCACCCTCTGAGCAAGCCGCCTTTTGAGGGAACCAGAATTACTAATCGCTTTCCTACAGCCACAGGGGCAATGCGTCCAGTCTAAGGCTATGTATGTCTAAAAGACCCAAAGTCTATCAGTTGACCTAATTTTTTTTGAGATGTGGGCTCAGGTATTCCAGGAGAGTCTTCAACTCACTATGTAACCAAGGATGACCCTGAACTACAGATCTTCCTGCCTCCACCTACCATATTAGAGGAGTGCACCAGTTTGTGTGGTGCCAGGATTAAACTCGGAGCCTTGGGCGTGCTTAGGCAAATACTATACCAACTGGGCTGCATCCCTAGCCCATTGCTTGTCTTTCAAGGTAAACAACAACAACAACAACAACAATAAACCACCAAGAAATTTGGTAATGGCAACCAAACAACTCATGAGCACCCTGCTGCCTGGGAGTCCTCCTTTCATCCACTGTGCAGCTCTGCGTCTCTGGGCCATGTGGGGCTCACTGTAACACTCAGAAACCAGAGCAACTGGAGTCCTCCTAGCAAAGGCTACCCCGAATGTATCCAGGATTCTCTACTGTCACTATATGAGGGGGACATATGCCAGGGGCACAGTGCTGCGGAGAAGCCTGCTCATCACCACAGCCTGGACGACAAAGCACTGTCAAAACATCACAAAAGGAGACACATCTCAGGTGAGTATGGAACAAGCCTCGACCTTGTGGAAGAGCTGAGGATGCTGAATGCCCAATGATACTGAAGGCCAGCATGGGATGAGGACCCCACAGAAACCACTGCTCCAAACCCCTCATTATTACTGTGATCAGGAAGCATTCTGGCTCAAAAGTCTGCTTTTGCACAAAGTAACATTATTTGTCACCACTTAAATTTAGAAAGTGCCACACTGACAGATTTAAGATCTTGGACTTTGCTGGGTGGTGGTGGCCCGTGCCTTTAATCCCAGGACTTGGGAAGTAGAGGTAGGTGAAGCTGAGTTTGAGGCCAACCTGGTCTCCAGAGATAGTTCCAGCGTGGCCAGGGCTACACAGAGAAAACCTGCCTCAAGAAGAAGAAAAGAAGAAGAAAGAAAAGAAAAACAAAAAAATAATTTTGGGTCTTATTTCAGCAACACATAGATTCCTTTCTGCTTTCTAGAAGGCCCCTGCCACATAGAAGCTGGCAACAGCTACCCAGTTACCCACAGAGCAAAATCAGGACTATGACCTGTTGGTGCAAATAAAAACAGACATAGCTCCTTCTTGTCTCTGACTACAAGGGCAGAGCTAAGTGACTGTAATGGACTGCCTGCCCCACGAAGCCAGTGCTACCATCTTCAGAGAAGTTTGACAAACCTGCTCTAGCAGAAATCCCACTAACATCAGAGCCACCAGGGCCAGCACCCCACCAAGGAAAATCCTCAGGTGTGCTCTGGTTCGCACGCTCGCCTGGCACCTATTGTCAAACAGTAGAGGAAGAATGTTGCTAGTACAGGCCTTCCACAAGCTATGTGGGAGTCTTACCAAAAGGTCTGTTTGGCCGTCTGTATAACGTTTGCTGACATCTCCACGTCTATGTAGTCATAGTGCAGGGCTCCTGGATCTGTTGAAGATCCCGTCTCTGCCAGTAAGATGCCAATCCATCTGCCCATGTCTTCAGAAGATGATGCCTGCCATGGGGGGAAAAGGCATGATTCATGTAACCAAAGACAAAGAGGTGTGACAGGAAGGGAAAAAAAAACATGGAGAGACACTATGTAGCTGCTGAAGGAGAAAGATGCCTAGAACCTTTACCAGTAAGCTGCAGCCTCGTGGTGACACAAAGATGAATAGAAATGGGTTAATTTAAGAAAAGAGCTAGCTATGAATACACCTAAGTCATTGAGCAAACAGTGATGTAATAATAAAGTTTCTGTGTGATTATTTGGATCTGGGTGGCTGGGAAATGAAAGAACAGTCTCCATTTACAAAATGGTGTGCCAACGTGGGTCAACTACATCCACATAAAACCTGAAAGATCTTGGGAAGGAATTCTAGACACAAAAGAACAGAGATGAACATGGTTTTTTGGTAGCAGCATTTTATCAGGTGAACTCTGATTGCTAGAAGATAGCAAAGGCATGATTCCTATAAGAAAAGGCGTGTGGCTCCTTTAAGAGCTGGCTTCCTGGTTCGTGTTGGTGTGGTTATGGGGCACTTAAATGGGGTCTGTGAGCAGTGTGATACAAATTGTTTAATGGTGACATAGACCCACTGCATCCCTGGAGCTGGGGCAGTGAGCATGGCTTGCAGAGGCAGTGAATAAGCCTCTGCCATGTTGGACTGGGCAGAACAAACATGCAAGGCCACAGAGTTGGTCCTAGTCATGCACACTTAGCATTTAAAAGAAAGTGCTCCTGGTCAAAAAATAATTACAAATACACAATAAAGATGGATTCAAATAAAAAAGACCTCTGAATGGGTCACAGTGTTGAATAAATGTACAAAAGCTTGGGAGAGAAAAGAAAACAGTATAGGCAGTTATAAAAAGAAATAGATTTAAAAAAATAAAACAAAGTTTTTAAAGAGACAGTAAAGGAATATAAAAGAGTGCAAACAGTCATAGATGAAAGGAGTAAAGAAAAATAAGTTACATAAAGATGGAATATATGAGTCTGTATATACATATGTATATTATTGTGTATTCTTTGAATTTTTTTTTACTACAAAGAGATGTTTGATTCTGGTCTCTTATTTTAAAGGTATCTTGACTTCAAAATTTGAGTATAAGGATATGTTACTTTGAAAAAAAAGTTCTGCTTTTGTTTCCACAAAAGATGATAACCTGTGAATTCTTTCCAGGCTAATGTGGTTTGATCGAACAAGATCTCCAAAAAGGTCTCTGTGAATCCTAAAAATACTTCATCCAACAAACGGCAGGAAGTAGTTTGGAAAAAACTATGTCCAAATTCCCAAAATGATTGTTTATAAATGTTTGTTTTCATTTAAACAGAGTTGATTATAAATGATTAATGGTCACAGTCAATTTCTAAAAAAAAAAATAAGGGGGATGTGATATAGAGATGAATACTTTGCATTGGTATGGATCTTGGTCTATTGATACTGATGGAGGAGAGTCATCTGTTTATGTGTTACTTTCATTGGTTAATAAAGAAACTGCCTTGACCCTTTGATAGGACGGAAAATTAGGTAGGCGGAGTAAACAGAACAGAATGCTGGGAGGAAGAAGGCAGTGAGGCAGTCGCCATGACTCTCCTCTCTGAGACAGAGGCAGGTTAGGATTTTTCCTGGTAAACCACCACCTCGTGGTGCTACACAAATTACTAAATATGGGTTAAAGTAAGATGTGAGAATTAGCCAATAAGAGGCTGAAACTAATGGGCCAGGCAGTGTTTAAATGAATACAGTTTGTGTGTTGTTATTTCTGGGTGTAAAGCTAGCCATGCGGGAGCCAGGCGGGAACGCAGCCCACCGCTCCTTCTACATGATACAGATTTAAGATCAATTTTGTTACACTGTGTATGTGTATATTTCTACTCTTGCTTAAGGTATTATGTTTATACAGCTCATTTAAAATGTAATGTATAATTAAAATTACAGATTGATCATCATTTTATAATAGTCAAACTTGTAGTCATATTAGTTAGGTTTTCTAGACATACAAAGTTATTTTTCAGTTAGAGATAATTTTCAACACTTCAAAGACCCACAGAATATGGCATTTAAAATGTTTTATGAACTTAGACTTTCCTTGACAGTGAGACACATTTGCTCCTGGCAGCACCGATCTACTTCAAGAGGATAATGGGCATCAAAGAGGCTCCTTATGGAGTTTGCTAGCCATTTGGGTAAGAAACTGCTCTTGCCTGGACTGTTTGGTGGTATGCTATATGAACTGGACATGAAGGACCCACAGAAAAGTGACTGCTAAACTTTTCAAAAGATAGGATAATCCTTCAGGGTTCCTGCTTCACAGAAGAAACTACCAGACATTCTGCAGGACACAGAAGAAAGCAACTGATGACTTTGCCATCACAAGGCAAAACAGATCTTCAAATTTCCTGCTTCATGGAAAAGTCTGCCACATACTATAGGCCTGTAGGCTGAAAATGGATGCCCCAACGTTACAGAACTTTGGGTGACTGTCCAGGCAGTGAGATGTCTCTGGTCAATTCTAGAGTTTAGGAAGTTGGTTACAATGCACTTCCTGTTTTCTTAGGTGATATTATATCCTTCTGGGGTCTCTGAAGAGTTGAAGACAGTTGTAGTTTTCCTTAGTTATGATAAGATATAAATTAGATATAAAACTTTAGATTCACAAAGATAGGGTAGATGATAGAGTATTTTCCTTAATTTGCCAAATATAAATGGACTAAATACTGTAACTATAATTCTTGCTTGGTAACTGTTTTGAATATGTAATTTTATTATGTTAAAGTTAAAACCTTTCTTTTTATTAGACAGAAAAGGGGAGATTTTGCGGGCTGTCCTTCTGTATATGTGTTGATTTTATTGGTTAATGAGTAAAGCTGCTTGGACCTATGGCAGGGCAGAACATAGCCATGCTGGAAGAGATATATAGAGAGAGCAGGTGGAGTCTACACCATGACACAAACAAAGTCAATCGTCAGCTTCATGTCTAAATCTCACCTGCGGGTCACGGGAGCATTTACTAGTTTTTTAGATTTATGTATTTTATGCATATGAATGCTTTTGCCTACATGTATGCACGTGAGCCATGTGTATGCATGGTACCCAAGGAGACCAGAAGATGGCATTGAATCCCCCAGAAATGGGGTTTCAGATGGATGTGAGCTGAAATGTAAGTGCTGGGAATCAAACCTGAGGACACACATCAGTGTGTGTTCAAAGACTGAGGGTGCATAGCAAGTAAAGTATTTCAGGCTGAGGCCCCCTGAAATTACCACACACAAGTAATGGATAGTTACTGAGATGAGTGTAAGGAGAACTTTTCTCAGTAGAGGTTTACTAATTCAGGTAGAAGGAATTGGGGAATGAATGTCGTCACTCAGCCACTGTCATTACCAGAGGGACTGCTGCAGGCCATCTCCAGTGCTGACATAGCCTCGAGGGCTCTGTCCACACGACAGAGGGGGCACGTAGAGGCTTTCAGCTGGGAAAGGGCCCAAAGTATCTGCGATGGTTTATATGGGAAATGTCTCCCAGAGTCTCGGGCAGTTGTGCTCTCCGGAGACCCCCGTTGGAGGCACTGTTTGGGGAGGTTTAGGTGGTGCAGCCTGGATGGGAGATGAGGAATTACATTACTGGGGGCAGGCTTTGAAAGACAAAACCCTCATAAACTTCTGGTTTGCTCTCTCTGCTTTATGCTTATGGGAAGGGATGGGAACTCATAGCTTTCTGCTCCAATCACGATGTCTGCTGCTTACTGCCATCCCTCTCCCCATATGATGGGCTCTTGTTGCTCTGAAACCCTAAACCCAAACAAGCTTTTCTTCTTTAAGGTGCCTTGGTCATGGTGTTTCATTAGAGCAATAGAAAAGTAGCTAAGACCGTGTTCAGATGAATCACATCACTAGGGACTACATGACACCTCCCTACAGGACACATCATATGGTGACGCCACTTCCTCCTGGCTCCTGCAAGGGTGCCAGGATAACCCAGCATCAGAAGGGGAAGGAACATCCCAAAGGAAGGATCTCTATAATATAAAAGGGTCTATGCCCTGGGAAGTATCAGTAGTATGAACTAGATGGAGACACTGGGAGGCTTGGAGGTTAAATAGCCACACGGTTTTCACGTATACATCAGGCACTAGGGCCATGATGGCATAACTGGAAATTCGTATTAAGACCTAGGCATCATGGGAGAGCATGGCACCAGTACTAACTTCCATTCTTGCCATCACTGTGGTTCTAGCAAAGTGGTGTCCCTTGCTTTTGTTTTTATGTTTTTTACAAATGCACATTGAATTATTTAAGAGTAGAGTGGGGAGGAAATCCACAAAAGTGTGTGGAAAATTGTGTGTTGGGACATCAGGAAACACCACAGTGGGGAGAACAAGGCCCTTCTTTGTACTGGTTCTGTAAGTCCAAAAGCATCTATACATTAAAGTTAAAATGTGAAGAAGCACAGGCAACAGCCTCCAGCCTTGCTTGCTGGCCCACGGCACAACCACCAATAAGACTTGGGAACAGAACCCAGGTCACCTCAGCCCACAGCCCTGTGTGTGAGCATTGTGTCACCTCAGCCCCACAGCCCTGTGTGTGAACACTGTGACACTCAGCCCACAGCCCTGTGTGTGAGCACTGTCACCTAAGGCCCACAGCCCTGTGTGTGAGCACTGTCACCTAAGGCCCACAGCCCTGTGTGTGAGCACTGTCCCCTTAGCCCACAGCCCTGTGTGTGAGCACTGTCCCCTTAGCCCACAGCCCTGTGTGTGAGCACTGTGTCACCTCAGCCCACAGCCCTGTGTGTGAGCACTATGACACCTCAGCCCACAGCCCTGTGTGTGAGCACTGTGTCACCTCAGCCCACAGCCCTGTGTGTGAGCACTGTGTCACCTCAGCCCACAGCCCTGTGTGTGAGCACTATGACACCTCAGCCCACAGCCCTGTGTGTGAGCACTGTGTCACCTCAGCCCACAGCCCTGTGTGTGAGCACTGTGTCACCTCAGCCCACAGCCCTGTGTGTGAGCACTATGACACCTCAGCCCACAGCCCTGTGTGTGAGCACTATGACACCTCAGCCCACAGCCCTGTGTGTGAGCACTATGACACCTCAACCCACAGCCCTGTGTGTGAGCACTATGACACCTCAGCCCACAGCCCTGTGTGTGAGCACTGTGTCACCTTAGCCTTAGAGCCCTGTGCGTGAGCACTAAGTCACACTTTCTCAGTTCTGTAGAAACAGTTGATGACTTGGAAGACATCAGTTCAACAAGCTCTTTCTTGTCCTTCAGGAGAACGAGTTCACTCTCCGCTACGCTGGAGAAACAAACATCTGCTAGGGCTGTGCATATTCTGGAAGCTATGGAACTTTCTTCTCTTCGTGGACTCAGTCCTGAGCACCCCCACAGAAGTAGCTCACACCCACTCCACTCTGGGCTCCTCTCCTTGGTTGGACACCCAGTCCAGTTCTCAGCCTCCCGTGTCAGCTCTGCCTCCTCTGCCCTGGGGCCTCTGACATGTGCCGCTGAAGCTTCCCTTGAGACTGGCATCTGCTGAGGACAGCTCCTTCCAAGGTCTTCAGTTATCTTCCCCCAAAGGTCTCAGATCACACCCAGGTTTGCAAAGGATGCTGACCCTAGCCCATCACAGGCAGGTAGAAACACGAGGAGAAACAGACTTGGCTGCTGTCAGGTCAGCTGAGAGCTGGGGGAAATAAACACAGCATCCCAGACCTGGACTAAGACAGGCCTTCTGGGACTTCTGGGTTGCTGCACAGCAGCCGCCAGGGGGCTCCATCATCTTCTTGGTTCCCCATCAAAACAAAAAGAAACAAAACAAAAACCTACCAAGAAAGCAAGTCTGAAAACAAGCACCACATTTTGAAATTAAAGATCTCGTTGACCGCCTGACTGGACACCTTGACCCTGGTCAGAATCCCACACCCACACCACAGCCATTTAAGGTTTTGCTCTCCTTGTGGCAGACAGCCTACTTGTCAGCCCACTGTTCCATGCCTAACATAGTCTCACTTCTGCTGATCTCATGGCATGAACACACTGACATATACCCTGGAAAACAATCTTGACATCTGTGTGAATGCATGATGTGTGTATGTGCGTGTGTGTGTGTGTGTGTGTGTGTGTATCTTAATCATAATAAGGATAAGGGGGTAGGGAATAGGAAAAATAAGTCTGGATGAATGGCATGTAGAAAACAACCAGATGGAAGACTGGTGAATTAGTTCTCCAAAAGCAGTCAAGTAGCCAGGCAGTAGTGGCACACTCCTTTAATCACAGCACTCAGGAGGTGAGGCAGGCAGATCTCTAAATTCGAGGCCAGTCTGGTCTACAAAGTGAGTTCCAGAACAGCAAGGACTACACAGAGAAACCCTGCCTTGAAAAACCAAAAAGAAGAGGAGGAGGAAGAAGAGGAAGAGAATGAGGAAGAGAGAGGAGCCTAGGCAGCCTGCGCAATCCCTGATGCTCTCAGAGAAACCCAGAACAAAAGCACAAAACAGAATGGACCAAGGGAGGGAAGGAGCTCGATCAAAATCAGACCCTGCAAGGAGTCTGTAAAGGACTAATAATGGTGGTGTTGAGAGAGCCTGTGCGCACCTCTCTGAACAGAGGCCCCCAGGGAATCCCTTACCTCTAACACGGCCACCTCCTGTCCATTGCGAAGCAGCCGGAAGGTCAGAGGGTGCTTGGAATCCAAGCCCGGAATCACTTCGCAGCCACGTAGAGGGATGGAGACAATGTGGGTCTTCAGGTCGGCCCTGTCCTTGTGGAAAATGAGCTTGCTGTCCTTCACTCGGCACCAGCGCTCCCGCCAGCGGCTGTTGGAGAGCACATTTAGGTACCCTGCGAAGACAGGATGCCACAGCTCAGTCTCCTGAGCAAGCCAAGGTACCAGTGAGCCATACCCATGTCCCACGTCTGTGGTCTCTTTCAGATCAGGGAAGTGCCATGAAACACATGCTCACGCCCCAGGTTTTAAGTGTTAATAAAGAGAGAAGAAGCATTATTACACAGCTCGCTCTCCACAGGACCTGGAAGCTTTTCACTGATGCAGAGCCATTTCATGAGTAAGAACCAGCTTCAGTGGCTTGGTGTTTACATGGCAACCTGGAAATCACCTGGAGATAGTAACCGTGGATGTGGGATGCCTAGAAGGCAATAGGACTGACAGCCGCCTGCGTGAAACGGAAGAGAAATCGCATGCAAAACAATCCAACTGCAAACATTGCAAGCAGAGCATGGAAGACAGAGAAATAAAAGTATCTGAAGATGAAAATTCTCCAGGAAGTGGGAGGCCTGGGGAGTGGTGAGCTCCCCAGCACTGGATGTGTTCCAGCAAGTGACGGAACGTGGCTGGTATGAGCTCCCCACCCACGGGCCTGAGGCCTCCTCCTGGTCTCTGTGTTCCAATCCCCACATGTGGAAGCGAGGGCTTCATCTCCTGGGGAGACTAACACAGATGAAGCCTGACCGCCCGAGTCTGGGTCTGTGTGATGGTGTTCCTGGCATTACAGGCATGACAGTATCTTCAGTATATTGTACAGAGATGTGATGTCACACGTGACAGAATTACAGGGAGAATTATCCCTGAAAAGAGAAAAATCCTTAAGCACAGGAAAATGAGAATTTGGGGCTATCACAAAGCACATTTTTCTAGAAAGCCTGAGGCACGAGTTGGAGGGTCCACAGTGACTGTGGCAGCTGAGGCAGTGGCTGTTGTGGCCTCCAACTGTTCCACACTGCAGATACCAACACTCAGAGATCAGGAAGGGATTAAACAGTGGGAAAGGGCAAGCAGCAGGTGAAAGGGAAGGAGGTGAAGAACGCTGGGTGTCACTCAGCCGCCCTCGGCTCTTGCACATCGACACTCACATGTTCGGCGCCCAGGCAAAGCTCTGTACGTTTCTGATGAGCATTCTCTAGATATCGCACATATCTAACCATGTCTGCCAAGAGTGGGTCCTCACCTAGGCGTGGGTCTCCTGCACACACACACCCTAAAGTGCACCTCTTGGTGAACAAAATTGCCATTCACCATGCTAGTCAATGACTGTGAGGTCACAGACACAGGGGCAGGAAGCCTGTGGGCTCCAGAGCAGGGGCCTTGCTGCTCTATTGTGTTCAGGCAGCTTTTAAACTTGTTCTCCAAGGGCCACCGGGAAGGAGGAGGCACCCTCAGGTGTGGGGTGCCCTACCAGAGGCCACAGTCAGACTCGATGCCTCCATGACAGCGGAGGAGACAGAGAAGGAAGGAAGGTTATTTCCAGTAGAGCTGCAGGCCTCCCTGATCTTCGGCCTGTAGAACATTGCACCAATCCTGCTCTTTTTAATGTGGCGATGGAACCGCTCTGGTTTGCTATTATTTTAGAAGGAAAGCCCGGCATTAAAATGCAGTCAGATGACCATCTTAGCGGAACCATAGCTCTCGGTGTTCTGACTACTACCTACAGCAATCTATCATGCCGAAAGCCACACGCTGGACTTCTGAGTAGATGTCACCTGTGTCAACAGAGCCTAAGTGTTTTCTGAGCACAAGTCCACAAACAGGATGGCAGGAAGCTCTCGAGTAACTTGATATACTCTGTAGGCAAGGCTCACACATGCATGAACTGTTTAACCACTGTTAAAGAGTCGCCCTCCCTGGGAGTGACAGCACATGCCTGTGATCCCAGCATGCAGCGGGGAGGGAGGGTGTCGGGAGAATCGTGAGTTCAAGGCCAGCCCAGGCTGTGTTATAAGACAACAACAACAACTAACCAGTGTAGGTGTACATGAATATATTTCCAGCACTGACGAGGTAGATGTAGGAGGACATGAGTTCAAAATTAGCCTGGATGGCACAGGAGACCCTACCTTAAAAGACAAACAAACTAACAAACAATCACTAATCTAGGGCATCATGGGCTTCAGGGAGCTGCCTAATATGGAAAGGACATGTCTTGTGCAGGTCTGCAGAGCCAGCAGCTGAGCTGCCTTTGGCTGGGCCTATGTAAGGAGTAGAAGATACACAAGTATGGGAACCCCACTGTAGAGAGCCTCAGACAGCAGCCTGGGCAGAGAGCCTCAGGTACCAGGCCAGGCAGATAGCCTCAGACACCAGCCTGGGAAGATAGCCCTGGACACCAGGCCAGGCAGATAGCCTCGGACTCTAAAGCAGGCAGGTAGCCTCAGCCAGTGCAGGCTGGACAGACGGTCCTAGGGCACTGTCAGTAGTGAGAGACTACTGCACACCTGGGGAACTCAGCAGCAACACCCTGAACTGCCCACGACTCTGATTTAGGGCTCACAGCTGCGAGCTGCTTCCCCATGTGCACACAGCTGTCGCAGGACACCGCCCACCATCAGCACAGACAGCGGCACTGGCTCTGCCGTGCTCTGTTTCCAGACGGAATCTGGCCACAGTCACCAGATGCTGTAGCTTTCTCAACGTTTCAGCCACAGAGGAATGATTGCATGAGACGGGTCCTCCCCTAATTTAGACCATGACTTCATGGGACATTACCATATTTTAATACATTCTCGGGATTTAAGTTTCAAAGAGAGGGAGAGAGAGAAACTAAGTTTCCCTGGAAAACAGGCCTGACTCACATCAACAGGAAGCTCTCAGACATGTCCGTGTTGCTGTGTTTGTCAGCTGACCTCCGTGGTACCCCACTTACTCAAAAAGGGGGTTCCCAAGTTTTTGTTTTCTGGGGGAGGAAACTCAGAGATGAGCGAGAGCAGGCAGAGAATGGCTGAGCTCCCCGGGGCAGGAATCTGTAGTTAAAGGGTGAGTTCCATGCCAGGTACCAACACCTGGGCCTTGCCAGATCTTCAAGCTGAAGGAGAAATCTGCCACAAGAGGGCACCAGAGTGCAGCCAGGGCCTGAAGGCCTGCACTTGAGACTGGCATAGAGGGTGGGGGCTTCAGGGAATTGTACCCCAAGCTTTACATAAACAATTACATGTTGTTTGACTTGACTCATTTTTTGCGTTTTGCTTTTTGGTTGTTGGGTTTTGTTTGTTTGTTTGGTTTTGGTTTTTGGTTTTTGGTTTTTGGAGACATGGTTTCTCTTTGTAGTCCTGGCTTGGTGGACCAGGCTGGTCTCAAACTCATTGAATTCCACCTACCTCTGCCATCTGAGTGCTGGGATTAAAGGCATGCACCACCACCACCTGGCTTGACTTTTTTTTTATCCCACTCATATTAGAGTAAAGTGCTAATATATCTTTAAAACTGGGTGATTTCAGTTTAATATTTTGAGATTCTTTCTACTCCAAATTCTACAGAAAGCAAGACAAGACTAAACAAGGTTCCATTAGAATTACAAAGCTAACTCTACAGGCTGAGATTCTACATTTTTTTTCCCACCTGACCCTGGCCAGGGCTGGTGTGTGAATGTATTTCGTTGACTTCAAGGCACAGCAGGTGAAGAAATGGATAGTGACAGGGAGTAACATAGGTGCTCAGCACTACACCACTCACCCTCCACTCTCATGAAAACCAAGACATTGCTGGAGCCCACGTCCCAGACAAGCAGCCTGAATTTCCAAAGCAATGGCTTTACTGCCATGTGCTGGGCCCCATGCTGGGTGATGGGGATACAGCAGAGCAGTGTCCGAATCTAGTAATGTAGTGGGAGGCTTGGACAAGACTGAGATCCCAGGGAGGTAGCAAGAGAAAGTCTCTATGTTTGTGCCCAGAACGGTGTGACTAGTGTCAGGTGCCTGCGGTGGGTTGACAGAAAGGAGAATTGGAAGGAGCTCACACTTCCAGGTCTCACAGCTTGGCTTATACAATAACAAGAACCCCAGAACTACATCAGCCCATGGACGGCCTGATAAAAATCACCTTGGTGTGGAGTCTTGGTGCATCTCTAGGGTACACTACCTGGAGGGCTATGGGAAGAGCTGCCCAGACCAACACTAATGCATCCCTCAAAGTCCTCTCAGAAGGACAGAGACAGAATCTGGGGTAGCCCAGCTGCATCTGCACGTCTGCTCCCCAGTCCATAAAAACCCTGCAAGAGCACCCAGAAGGCCACAGCACGCCACCCACCATATCAACTGCAATCAGTGTACAGACAAGCGCCGAGCTCGACCAGTAACTCCAGGGAATCTTTTCTGCCTGCTCAGCTGCTCTGCCCGCCTGGCCCATCAGCTTAGCGCTGTCTCCCAGCAGCTGCAGGGGCTCAGCTTGGCAGGGTCAGTCTTCTGGGCCAGAGTCCAGCTTCTTTCCTCTGCCCAGAGCCCTGCAGCTGCACGGAGGGGCTGAAAATGGCCATTGTTCCCTGTTCCCCAAAGGACGTTTCCCCTTCCCCTGGTCTGGCAAAGAGCTGCTTGGCAATTTTAGAGTTGTGTGGCAGAGGCCGGAGCTGTGTGCGGCAGATGCCTCGGGCCTCTGAGCTCAGGATCACCCACACTCTCGAGAGTGACCAGCATAGAGATGAGGCACTGTGTGACAGCAGCAGTGGCAACAGAGCGGCTTATGGAGAGGCCTGCAAGGCTGTGCTCTTCTGATAGGGAAATACAGGAGAGGACGTGAGTTACAGCAAGTCAGAAACGGTTCTGGGAGTGGAGGTCACCCATTCTGTCTTCTTGGAGCCCTGAGACTCAGGGCAAGTCGTGCCCCTCTCTGAGCACCGGTGTTCTCTTTTACAAGAGGAGGATCCACAGCCTCACTTGCTTGCCTTGTTGATGCACAACCATTCCTCCTAAAGGCATCTTTATCTCTAGTCAGGGCTTTAATCCCAGAACTCAGAGACAGGCAGATCTCTGTGAGTTCAAGGCCAGTCTGGGTTACATGGTGTGACCATGTCTCAAAAAAGGCAATTTCTATTTCCCCCACTGACCTAGAGCAGTTGGGAAAAAAAAAAAACCTGAAGCAAAACTTGTTTTAACTCCCAACTTCGGTCACCACAAGAGCTGATAGCAAAAGCAGGGAGCAAGACTATGTCCCCAGGAGCCCCAGGAAGCTGGAGGCTGGCCAGGAGCAGTGTGGCAGTGTCCCCAGACCCTCCCCACTCTATCACTGTTCTGTCCAGTTGACTTTACTGAAGCAAATTCTCTCCTCATGGAAGAGAATATGATGTGAAAACCATCATCACCAGCTGCCCTGATTCTGTCCTCCTGTCCCCAACAGCCACTTGATGAGAGACAATCTAGGAATCTGGGGTATACTGGGCTTCTGGTACCTACAGAGGCTTTGATTCCTTCCAGTCCCAAGGAGCGTGCTCAATGGGGGTAGATGGGACTGTAAACAGAGTGACTTTGAATGAAGGAATTACGCAAATGCAGATAGGAAATAGAGTCTGCAACAGGAATACACGAGGACAGTTCCATCCCATTCTTGTTTTCACTTTTGTTTTTCTGATAGAGGGTCTTGCTTTATGCCCTGGCTGGTTGGTGCTCACTATATAGCCCAGGCTAGCCTTATTGGCAGCAACCTTTATGCTTCTGCCTCCCTGGTACTAGGATTATAGGAATGTACCCCATGTCAGGATCTCTTTTTCCTAAAGAAAGTAAAGGACCTAATGGTAGAACACTAACCTAGAACATCTCTAATACTGTAAAACAAAACAAAATCAAAAGGCAAACACCTCTCTTTGCACTTATGAAGTTTTCCTCCTTGAAGGAACTCCACAGTTCTCCTAAGTGTGGTGACTGGGGCCCTTACAGTGATGTTGCTTCTGCTCTCATGGAGGCTGTACTCAATGGCCTGGCCGCAGCCTGTCTTAGGTGCTTTGATAGACAGCTCCCTCCACCCCTGTGCTTTCCACACATGTGTAACCCCGCTGGCTGTTACACATACATTCTTCTGGTTTGCTTCCCTGTTTGGTTCCTCTCTTTAGCCCCTGGCCCAGAGGCCATGATGGGCAGGACTGGCTTGGTTGCTGCTGTACACCGCATGCTTTATCGAATCCCTGACAAAGCAGCTCTCCCCACCCCCCACAAAAGGATGGAAGACAGACTGTGGATGGATAGCTGTCTCCGGATCTACAACTTAAGTCCCACGTGTGATGTGAAGGAGAATCAGCCCGCCTTGTGCCTGTGTCCTAGTCTGGAGACACTGGCATGGAACCAGGGAAGGTGTCATCATACAACAGAGAACGTAGTTTTTAACCTTGAAAGAACCGGGGAGAGCATCGCAAACCCCTGAAGATTCTTCTGTTACTAAAAACTGAAAGTGCTTTCCGTAATTCAGAGGGCCCCAGAGCACACCCAGGGAGAGTCTGCTGCAGCTTTGCTGCCGGCACATGGCGGGCGGGGTCTTACCACAGGTGGGCACGTCCTCCTCCGCGGATGACGTCTGCTCATCTGTGGAGGGCTTCTTCTTCCCCAGACCGATGATCTTGGTGATTTTCTTCCCAGTGACCTTGGACACAGTCCCCTTGGCATCTGACTTGGTGGTTTTCTTCCTCTTCACTGTCAACACAAAAGTGTGCCTTAACCATTCATATGAAGTGGGAAAATCACAGCATTAACCACCAGGCATTTCTTCCTCGCAAACTGTTACTAATCGTGCATGAGCACCTGTGATGAGCCAGCTGGGGGTTCAGATGCTGGGGTCACTCCAGGGAGGATAGGTATGTACATATGTGGTATGTACATATGTGCACACAGACATATATGTATCATCAGACACACGTGATGTATTGAAGGCAGCAAAGGATGGCAAATAATGGCAAGAACCACATGGAGATGGGAATGGGTGGTCAGACAAAGCCAGGAAGAGAGGCCCCCATGGACCTGCCCTGACTATGGCCTTGATCCTGAGCCTCTGTATACAAACCCTAGCCTGCAGTATGTGCTCTTACAAACCCTAGCCTGCAGTATGTGCTCTTACAAACAGACATTTTAAAACAGATTAAGGTCTCCTGAGATCTTAGGCAAAGTTGGGGGATGTCCATGCACCCCTTTTCCATGCTCTTAGACACACATTTACTTACAGAGTACTGAGAACCTATCCAAAGCCTTGGTGGGAAGACCCAGCGCTTCCTACTCTACCAGACAGCAACCCAGGGCAGAGATCTGGGTCTTCTCTACTTCAAACCGCCCAAGCCACAGGGAGTGGAAGTGACAGTGTTTGGCTCCATCAGTGGCTTGCCAGAAACCGGTAGATGATCTTCACTGTGTCTTATTCCCAGGCAAGGGGGAAGTGAGGAGACCAGAGACACTCTTCCCAAGGCTCTACCCTGAGGTAACCCTCCTTCTCGGGCACTGGGACTCAGAGAGAACAGGATTCGGAGACTCAACACAACTGAAACCAGCTCCTGCCAGCAAAGTGCTTGCTAGACTCCAACCCCTAAGGCAGAGAATAATCACATTCTAGGTCATCCTTGGAAAAAAGGTCCCTATGTAGAGACATGACAGAAAAGCCACTATAGATACGTTGTGGCTAATCAGTAGGGCAAGGGGCAGCATTTAACATATTACCAAATTCAAAAGTCAATAGAGAACTCTCAATGCAGTGAGGTTACATGGCAGAACAGTGGAAGGGCCCAAAGAGCATAGATGGCCAAGACCCTAGTGACAGACAGAAAGAGAACACTAATTGCTCAGTGTGTAAATGCCACGAATCTAGGCAGCCACTTTCTCCTACAGAGATGGAAATGAAATGATTTTCTGCCTAGTCTAGAGGAAGTAGGGGAGGGAGAGGTAATATCATCAGGCCCCTGGTTCAACAGGTCCACCCACAGACACCTTGTTGAGGACTGTGTCTCAAAGGACACAGCACTGGGTGTGGGCAGCTTAGTCTAGGGCTTTGATCATTTCCCCCACATCTGCTATAGGATAGTCACTGACTCCTCAGTGTTCATCTGGAATGAAGAAATGGGCATCTCAGAGCAGAGCTATTGCTTTGATTGTTGCCTTCTCTGGTGAGACCACAGTGTATAGACAGCATGGAGGAGCTCGGGCTTCCTCTCTGTGACCACCACACAATTCATCACAAGGGGGACAAGCTAAAGAAAGCTCGACTCACATTTTCCCAATGCAAAGTGGAGAACAGCAAGGGTCAAGAACAAGGGTAAGGGGGGCTTAGGGTGCATCTGGACCATGACGATCCTTTGTGATCTCTGACGAGCAACTATAATATGCAAAGTACAGGGTCAAACGAGAGGAAAATGTTTGAGCCAGGTCATGCGGTCAATTTCCAAACACAGAAAGAGAACAAGATGGGCTGGTGAGAATGCGTGGCAGTTGAGAGTGTGAACCCCTCTCACAGAGGATCTGAGTTTGGATCCTAGCACTCATGTCAGGTACCTCACCTCTAACTCCAGAGATCCAAAGCCATCTTCCGGCCTCCATGGGCACCTGCATGCACAGGTGCATATTCTCACACATAAATAGAAAATCATTTTCTTTTCAAAGAGTGAACAGGAGATTCCTAGGGACAGATACAAAACCGATACGAACATCCAACAGACACATTACTCCATAGACCCTAGTCACACAGGTTCATGGGGACTGGGGGACATGAAGCAAGAAAACTGACTTATCGGCTGAGCTGTTGCACCTCAGCAGTGAAACGGTAACCTGGTGTGTGGCACCTCTGAGGTCCCAGCTTGGGAGGCTGAGGCCGGAAGACTGCTTGAGTCCACAAGGCTGAGATTAGCCTGGACAAAGAGACAAAGAGACTATCTCACAACAACAACAACAACAAAAATAGAGCCAAAAAGAAAGAAATGAGCCAAACAGCAAAGCAAGAGCCACAGAGTATCCTACCTCTAGGCAGAAGTTAAAGATAGCTTCCCACACTGAGGTCTTCATTACATATAACATAACTGGTACTAGCTCTTAGAGGGCAGGACTAAAATTACATCCGGACCAGACTGCATTGGAAAACCACAATGAAGAAACAGACAGTGTGACCTTCCGGAGTGAACTGTCACTGTCAGGGCTCCAGAGTTCTCAGAGCTGGGACACTGCTGGCACGGCACACAATTCATTCCCAGGTAGGAACCCTCCTCGAGGAGACACACTGAGCAGAGCCCAGGCACCCCGAGCAAGGTCTCAGGTCCAAGGAGATCTGGATCCCCCAACAGACCTTCAAGTCGCACCCCTCGCTTTAGCACATACTCAGGAACAAAATGTCCAGCCACACAGATGGGGGACAACCTTCAGGAAACAGATATTTCATAAATGACTTGCAGGAAGAGCATGTGCAGAGCCTCCAAAAGCTCAAGAGCAGACAACCCCATAGTAATATGGGCAAAGGATCCGAGGCAACACCGCACCAGAGAGATGCACGAGAATATTAGGCTGCTCACCGCTGGGGAGGCCACAGCTGCACACCACCATCTGCCGTACCAGAGAAAGACTGCTGGCCAGACAGGGACAGTGATCCCTAAAGAATGTGTAGCCTCATAACCCCACTTCAGGATAGGTTTTTGGGAGACATGGATTCACATGTCCACACAAAGTCCTACCTGGGAGTCAGAATGTCCTCACAGTCCCACCGTCCCCATATGTTCTACCTGAAAGTCAGAACGTTCCCACTGTGCTGATAATTTGTTCAAGCTTTAACAAATAAAGCTTGCCTGAAGATCAGAGTGTGGAGCTAGCCACACTAGTTAGCCATAGAGGCTGGGCAGTGGTGGCACACACCTTTAATCCCAGCACTGTGGAGGCAGAAGCAGACAGATCTCTGTGAGTTCAAGACCACCCTGGGCTACATGAGATTAAATTAGTCTGTTAAATTTAGAGATTAAATTTTTCTGTTAAAGAGAAACAGAGTTCATGCATTTGATCCCAGTGCATGGCATCCCATGTCTTTAATCCCAGCACTAGGGAGGCAGAGACAGGAGCAATATGGCGGAAAGAGGACGAGAAGGTGGAAGGACACAGGAGCTCAGAGCATTTGGTCAGAGGACTTACAGAGACAGGATACCCCGTTTGGTCTGAGGATTTCGTAGAGGTAAGAACTAGTGGCTGGCTGCTCTGCTTCTCTGGTCTTTCAGCTTTTACCCCCAATATCTGACTCCAGATTTTTATTATTAAGACCAATTAGAATTTGCGCTCCATCCCACAGTCCCGTATGTTCCACCTGGGAGTCAGAATGTCCCGCGGGTCACTGTGTGTCCTTAGCAGAGTTCACCTCCACAGGGAACACTGTACAGGAGCTCTCACACTGAGAATGTGGGAAGAGAACCCCAAGATACACCCTGATCCCAAGTGAATGCAGGAAACGGCAGCAGCTATGGGAATGGAAAGGGCACAGGTGACAGAGAGAGTGCAAAGGAACACTGGGGTGACAGAAATCTCTTGATTGTGGTGATGGTTTTTGTTGTAGCAATCCCAAGCTCACAGAATGGTTAAGTCAAAGCTGGTGTGCCATACTGAAAGTCATCTATATTGCTAAAAAGTCCATTAGAAACAAGAGAGTTTACCCCCTGCACATCCATGTTCACGGCAGCTCTGTTCTCAATAGCTGAGGGTCAGGAGCAACACAAGTACCACTGGTAGACAGCAAGATGCAGCCCACATAACGGGATATTATTTGGGCTTGAAAAGGAAGGAAAGGCTCTCACTACAACACAATACGGACAAACCTTGTGGACATCATTGGGGTGAAATAAGGCAGTTGTAGAAGGGTAAGTACCACAGGATTCCACTTGCATGAGGCTCCCAGTGTGTGGAATCCACGGAGAAGGAAAGTAGAAGGGTGATGGTTGGGACTGGGGAAGGGGCGAGGGACTTGGGTTTCATGCAAACAAGGTTTTGATTTGTGAAAACAGAAAGTTCCAGAGATGGACACAAGTGATGGCTACACAGCACTCTGTGTATGTTTCATGTCCACAGGACACTTTAAAATATTGGAAAATTATGAATTCTGTGGTATATGTATTTCCCACAGCTTGACAATAATTTAGATGCAGGTAGGATGAGAGAGAAAGGCTCTGGGCTGTTGCAAATCAAAAGTCCTCCCTGTGTTGTTGGGAACAGAGGGCGTGATGCCTACATGGTTGAAACACAAAGGCTTCCCACACAGTCACACTGTTGGAGCTCAGATATTCTTGACACGCGTGTTAGAATCTCACCTTGCTCTTTTCCATTGCATGTGGTGACTCCATTTTCCACGACACCTTCTCCGTCGGAGCTGGGCCTCTCTGAAGACAATTTCTATAAGGACACAAGGATCACGTTATTCCCACCGCGGTCATGCAGACCTGGTGAGGTATGGTGGAAAGTGAAACATTATCTCAAACGTTAAAGGACACATGGACCAAAGTGGCACACTGCATTCGGACCTCATTTAAGAGCAATGAATGAACCAGGTCATTCACTCCTTTAAGCGCGCAGCTTCATCCTTCATTGGTAGTAAAACAAACCACAGAGTCTGTGAGATGACTCCTTGGAGCTCAGTCCAGAGCAGGCACTGGAAATGGACAGGGGCAGAATTGCAGACATGCCCACTGAAGTGCCGCAGTTCTCGTAGAATGTTATTAAAACTAGCAATTATGAATGAAAGGATCGAGGTCTGAGGGGGCAGACGTAGGGATAATCCTGGCTAACCAATACACTGAACACATGTATTGAGATGTCTCACCAATTCCTCATAAATGCACACAATTCATCTGCACAGAAGATAAAAGCCATTACTCAAAACAAAAAGCTTCCTGAAAGCTGACATCTCTCACCTTCTCCAGTTCAGCCTTGTTCACGGGGGCACTGGTGCTGGGTGGTGGAGAGCACTCTGGATCCACAGGGCCGCTGCAGCCACTGTAGGCCTCTTTGATCACCTGTGGGAGTGAGACACAGTATGAGCCTGCCCAGAGGCGAGGGGACCCAAGTGATGGGCTGAGTCCTGTGTGAGCAGGCAGAGACCTACAGTGTGGCAGGGGAACTCGAGGGTTCAACAGCACCTGGTGTTTGAACTCGCGTGGACTTGAATTTGCCCATTGATTCAGTCATTTGCTCCCCAAATCACCTGTCCAGTCCTGGCACGACACTAACTGGGAAATGGCAGAAAAATATACTCCAGGTTCTCTCTGGAAGACCCCTCCCACAGCACCGAGATGTCGTCATAAGCAATGAGGGTCGTCAAAAAGTGAGGGACAGGAAAGGTCCTCAGCATTTAACAATATGTACTGCTCCTGAGGAGGACCTTGCACCTGCCAGGTGACTCACAACTACTTGTAATTCAAGCTGCAGGAGATTCGACACCTTCTCCGGTGCCTACACTCACATACACATGCACATAATTAAAAATAAAAACATTTTTAAAAAAGAAGGGGATATCCAACAAACTAAAGAACTACAAGAACAAAGCATGATCCTTTCATGAGAAGGCATCGGCTGCCTTAGAGCAAGAGGATTTGGGGATTGTCCCAGGATGCCACACACGCGGTAAGCTGAGTACCACAAGGCTTTGGGGCCTCTGTGAGTGCCTTAGGCCTCAGAGAAGAGTGTCCAAGCCTTCACAATAGGACACAGCAACTAAGAACCAGCTATGAAACAGAGATGGTCCCCCATTTTCCCAGCACCTGGATCATGGACTTCCCACCCCTACAACTATGACATAAATTTCTGTTTGTGGATGACCCATTGCCAGTATCTTGTTATGGACTAAACCCCTGAGATGCTACTTTAAACTGTCAGTTTGATTCAATGTAGAGCTGCTGGGGATGGAATCCAACGGAGGGATTGTCTAGATCAGGTGGGCCTCCTGACAATCTGTCTAGGCAGATTGTTCCCCTTCCATTCATTGAAGTGGGGTGGTCCACCCATTGTGGGTGGCACTATTCCTTAAATTTGGGTCCTGGACTTTGTAAGTAGAGAAAGGGCCTGGGCACAGTGAGTGGCGGCCATTCATTTACACTGCTGTTGGGGTGATGTGAGCATCTACTTCAGGTTGCCTCGACTTCCCCGCAATGATGAACCTGGAAGCTAAAATAAGTCCTTCCTGCCCTAGTTGCTTTGATCAGAAATAAGGACACTACAGACCAAGTCCTGCAGACAACGCCCAAAACACAGTGTGTGAGTTCTTGTGGGAAGGAGGACACACAGGAGAAAAAGAAAAACCGGTACAGGGAACGTGGGTGAGCACCGTGAAGGAACTGAGATGAGGGAAGTGCAGTGACAGCAAGGTGACAGCGAGGCTGCGGTGACAGTGAAGCTGCAGGGACAGCGAGGCTGCGGTGACAGTGAGGCTGCAGGGACAGCGAGGCTGCGGTGACAGTGAGGCTGCAGGGACAGCGAGGCTGCAGTGACAGTGAGGCTGCGGTGACAGCAAAGCTGCGGTGACAGTGAGGCTGCGGGGACAGCAGGGTGACAGCGAGGCTGCGGTGACAGCAAGGTGACAGTGAGGCTGCAGGGTGACAGTGAGCTGCAATGACAGCAAGGCTGCAGAGGTGGCAGTCACTCCAGTAACCTCAGCTTGTAATTGTAGCTTTAACTAAGGAAATTGGCCGCAATTATAAAACAACCCTGAAATTGATGAGTTCTTCATTCTCACCAAAGCCTGCACTCCAGAGGCTGCAAAGGCATGGTCTGGCAAAGCTCCATTGTCTTCCTTTCTCTTTGTTTTTCTCTGCCCACAGGAGAAGCATGTGGTAGCACGTTTCACCTACTCTTACCAGTTCTAGTGGAGGAAAGTGCTGTGTTTGCATATGCGTCTGCCTGTCTGTACACACACACACACACACACACACACACACACACACACACACACACACACACGTGTCTTCCTGTCTGTGCAAGTGTTCCAATGTAACTCTGTGTTTGCCTGTCTGTGTGACCCTGTGTATGTGGAACTCTCTGCGTGCTTGCGGGCCCATGTGACTCCGTGTGTGCTGTCCCCTGAAAGAGATGTGCATTCTCTTGACTCCGTACCACTCATCCCCCAGAAGGCAGCCTCCTCTCTCCTCTGGGCATCCTGCTCCAGCCACCTGCTATAGGCTGTCGTAAATGTCTCCAGAGGCCATATGTGATGGAGGCCAGTAGGAGAAAATTGTTAGGTCACTACTTGAAGGGGATAGTGTGCCCCTCACCTCCACCCACTACTCACCTAACTGTCCCAAAGTAAGCAGCTTCCTCCACCATTGGCTCCTGCCATGACTGTTGACCCTGCCATAAGCCTGAATGCAATGGAGCCAACTAACAAGGGACAGAAACACTGGGTCAAAAAAACAAAACAAAAAACCTATCACTCCTTCAAAGTGTTTCACTCAGACATGTTGTCACAGTAGCAGAAAACGGACTGAAACACTCCCCCGTAATCCTAGCTGTCCTGGAGCTCACTATGCAGGCCAGGCTAGCCTTGAACTTGAACTCTTGAAGGCACCTTGGCACTGTGAGACTCTGTCTTCCCCTAGCTCCAAACCAACCTATCCAACCACAGAGAAAGCACCCGAGAGAAGGTGAGCACAGTGGCTCTTGTTCTCACAGGGTCCCCACCAGTGAGAGAAATCCAGCTGCTTCATTCACTGTCCTCAACATCTTCAAAAGGCACCTGTGGGGTCCCCTCCAAAATGATAAAGGATGCTCTGCCACTCAGGGTATTTAGAGACTTCGTAGCATGTGTCTATGCAAAAGGCAGTATGAGAAGTTCACCGTGTACTTAAGAGAATGGGATACGAATTGGAAAATCACAACTCCTCCACACAACAAAATACTCTGTGGTAATTTTGTTTGCTTTTAACTCAAGCCCTCCACCCCAGAAACACAACCTCTGCACATTTTTATGGAAACCTGATCATGCTGCTTCTGGGAATGCTGGCTCTTGTCTTGTGTTTGACCTCTGCACAGAGGCTCCTGTCTGCAGCTTCTCTACATGCATGTACATTTATGTATCGGATAGGCACACACACACACACACACACACTCAGGTTTCTGGCAAGCATTGTGGATGATGGATGTAACAGGCAGATAGGACACATGGCTCTGGTGATGCTTTCTGCAGAAGGGTGAACAATATCCTGTGCTGGTCAAATGCCTTGTGTTTATCGGACTTTGTAAAAGCAAGGACTTTCCGATTGTTATATTAAATCTATTTCTAAATGTCTCCACTTGGACCATAAACTAAGAACAAACTTTGATAATAGTAGTCTTGGGTGATGAGATACTTGTCTTTGGTTATAAAACAATTCCTGGTAGAGAGTGGAAAAGCGTTTCCATAGAGACTCACGGTGACAGTGGGGCTACTCAGTGGGAGAATGTCCCTAGGACATGTGAGGCATGGACTCAATGCCCAGGTGGGAGCCTGGGACCCTAAGGTGTCCTCCTGGTGCCTTTACAATGTCTTGGGTCAGTGAAGGTAGTACTGGGCCAGTCAGGGTTACTTGCCAAGACATAGTCTTAAAAAACAAACAAAAGAATTTAAAAAATAAAATAATAAACAAATAAAGTGGAAAATAAGTCTTATTGTAAAAAAAAATGAACTGACCAAAAAGTTTATTTATTACATAACTGAAAGAACTGAGACAATGAAGAGGGCACACGGTATTTCAACTTTACCACACAGAACAGCACATAAAACCACCACCCTCACCCTGACAACACAGAACAAGCTAGAGAAACCAAAACACCCAAAACCAAAAACACAGTCATAGCACTTTTCAAAGCCATCTGAGCATAGGGATACCAAGAAGGCACAGTGAGGAAAACCCTAAAGATGAAGGGGTCCTGGAGAAAAGAGGCTCCCCGTAGCTGCCCTCCTGGCTGGCAGTAGGTAGGGGGAGGAGACGGCAGGGTAGCCCCCAAACTCAACTGCCCAGGGCCTGCAGAGCCAGTTCTCACCCTTCCCATCTTCCCTGAGAGGGTAAGGAGGGTCCAAAAGGCAGGCAGGGAAGAGGCACATGCTAGCAAAGCAACTTCATTCAGTGCAAGTGCCTGCTTTGCCAAGAACTCCAGATGCACAGCGAGCATTCACCAGGACGATTCCAGCTTCCAAAGTCACAAGCTGAGGCTGAGCTTGAAGCAGACAGGCTTCGGGTCTGGCAGGCTAGACCTGAAGAGACCCACAGACTGCTCCAGAAAACTGGCCATTTGTCCACAGCACACGAGAGACCTCAGTCCCCTTGCCAGTTCTCTAGTCCCCCTCCATACCCCTGTGAACACCCAGCACTCATTCTGAAGGCATGAGTGACATGAAGCAAAGCAACATGGCCATAACTCTACTGTGCCCAACAGACTCACAGGACTCCATATGACTCTGGGGAAATGGCAGAGGGCAGTCTCTGTGCTGTCCTTCCACTCACTCACAAGCCTATACAGACTCCTCTTCAGAAGCAATCCCAGAGATGGCCCCAGTGCTGGAATGATCAGACACTAAAATAGCTACGACAGAAATGCTGAAGCAGCCCATGAAGTGGAGGGTGGCACACAGACAGATGGGACTTCAGACAGACATGATATATAGAGAAAGATGGGAAAGTACTGGAATGGAAGCTAGGATCCATGTTGAAGCATGCATGAGGGCACAGTGGGCCAGAAGCTTCCAAAACAGTGTGGACAGACCATGAGGAGCGCACAGCCGGAGGGCCACAGGGGTGAGGGGCTGCTGCAGCACAGGGAACCCCAAGTCTGTGGGAGTACCCAATGAGAGAATGCATATAATGGAGCTGCCAAAGGAGGGGAGACAAGGCAGACATCCGTGGATAGGACAATGACCCAGCTGCTTCAAAGCTAATGAGAGACAGCATCCTTTGGACAAATGACAAAGACCAGGAAGGCTGACCCTCTGCACAATACCACAGGGTCACCTGCTGGAAGTCCAAGAACAAAGCAACTTTAGAGGCGCCAGAGGCAGTGACATCAAATATGGGAACAATGGCTGTGGACAGGGTTGATTTCTCGGGAAGAAGAACAAGATGGTGACTTTCACACCACCTGAAAATCCATTTTCAGAAGGCCCGCACTGTAGGAAATGGGCTTTCAAACATTGTTGACTTAATTAAAAAAATTCCTTTGTGTGCGCCTATGTGTGCTTATATGCGCATGAGTGCAGATGGCCGTGGAGGCCAGATGTATCCTATCCCCCTGGAGCCGTAGTTACAGGCAGCTGTGAGTCACCTGGTATAGGTGCTTCAAACTGAACTTAGGTCTTTTGCAAGAGCAGTATGTGTTTTAACCACTGAGTCATCCTTCCAGCCCTTTCCACATTAAAACAAAGCACCAACTTCTTTGGAGCAAAGGGAAATGACACAAGATGGAGACTTATATCTGAGAATGAATGAAGAGGCCGGGCGTATACGCCAGTCTGTTTTCCTTTGTTCCCTTCTCAGGCAGGAGAACCAGGAGCTCACGGTTCTAGACACAAAACAGAAGTTCCCTGAGAAGAGAGAGTTAAGCAGGGGAGGGATGTCTCAATCTTGCCAGCACAGGGCAGCATTTGGGGCCTTTGAAAGATACAAAGGAAAAAAAAAAGTAAAGATCTTTAGGCTCCCAACAAATCTGAGTTATTCAGAATCTTGTTTTTAAAACCTCCATCACCTGTGGCTCAGCGGATAGGTAAAGGTACCTAGAGCACAAAGCTGACAGCCAGGTTCAATCCCAGGATCCCACAGTGGACGAGAAGTTACTGTAGTCCTCTGACCTTCAGCATGCACACCACAGCACGTGCAAGCACGTACACACACACACACACACACACACACACACAATAATAATAATAACAACAATAGCAATAATAATAATGGTTCTGATAAGGAGCTGATCTGATGTTGGATATGGAAGGAACTGGACTATCTTAGGATCTGCTAGGCTGGGACAATTAAAATCCTATAACTGAAACCCCTTTGTTACTTGACTTTCATTGTTTTATTGGCATATATTGCTATTTATATGTAATAAATTTTTTTTTTACCATAGTCACTGTTGCCCTCTCTTCCCCTACCCATCGTCCCTTCTTTTCCTAACTAGCCCCTCTCCTTCCATATCTTTTTTTTTTTCTTGTGTCCTAATGAACATAATCAGGGTTAGCCACAGAAAGAAGCGCAGTACCTTACACAGGTACTGGCATGGTATCCGTGGTATCATCAGTGGTACCACTGGAGAAAGCATCCCTTCTGCCCCAGGTAGCCATCAACTGCTTAGAGAGCCTCAGAAAATCAGCAGGCCATCACAGCCTCCCCACTGGCAGACCTCACCTAGAAATCCTCACGGAGAAGCAGGGCCTTGTGAGCCCCTCCACTCCCCTCTAGATCTTCCACTTCCCACTCCCTCTTCCACAGTGTTCCTTGAATTTGAGGGGGTGATCCAGACACCCCATTAGAGCTGAGTGCTCCACAGTCATTTTGACTTCCACTTCGAGGACTTCTTAGGCTCTGGTACTGCAGAAATAATAGCACAAATGTTGCAGAGTAATCAATTCAAACTTTTCCGAAAACGATTATCTGCCTTGTATTATTTACTTCGCATGTAAGAGATACACTAAAATTAAAATTCCTGCAATTAGCTGCCGTTCACGAGCGGCGCTGTCACGCTATAATTAGTTAAGTGCCTCAGCTTGGAAGCAGCTCACGCGCCGGGAAGGAGGAGTCAAGCTTATCCCGCTCCATCAGCATCTTGGAAGCACGCTGTTCCGCTGTTCTGCTTGTCTGTTTGCCAGCTGCTCAAGGACTCAGAGTGACTTCATATGCAGCTGTCAGAAGGGAGCTCAGCGTGCTGAGTGTCTAAGGCTGCAGGGTCGAGGGTGAGCAAGGACCATCCACGGTTCAGAGTGGTCCTACCAAGCTTTCCATAGCGAACAGTGAGCACCAGCCATGGCGGCCGGGAAAGGAACTCAGAGCAAGAAACAGTCACCAGAAGCTTCTCACTCCACAACTGCCCTTTCTCCCGCAGTGAATAGGCAGGCTAAGACCACGGGAAAAGGAAAAAAAGACAAGGGCGAGATGCTGGTCACTCGGTCAAACCAGAAAACCCGACGTTGGCGCCTGGATGGATCCCTGCAGAACAGGACAGCATGTGGCCTGAGACCCAACCTCTCCATTGTCAAATCAAATCACTAATAGTGGCAGGAGATTCGGAGACCATGAGTGTCTGGGACAATAAGTCTGAGGACCCACATAAAGAAGCTGGGTGCAGCCTTGTGTGCTTGCCACGGCAACACTGGGGGACGGACGGACAGTGAGACGGTTCCCCGAGGCTCGCTGATCAGCCAGTCTAACCTTCGCTGTGAGTTCTAGCCCACTCAAGTGGGAGACCCTGTCTCAGAAAACCAACATGTATGGTACCTGAGGAATGTCATCTGAGCTTGTCCTCTGGCTTTCATATGCATATGTCGCATGCATAGCTCACACACACACACACACACACACACACACACACACACACACACAGAGGCAGCACGAGTCATTGAGATGGAAAAACTTCTGTAAACCCAGAGGGCTCTGAAGCTCCAGCAGCATGGTGAAGCTCTCAGTCTCGGGGGCTACACAAACCACCAGGAGAGATTCCTGAGCCTGAGGCTTATAGGAGGGGAACATAGAAAAAAAACCCTCCCCAACCGCCTGGGTGTCACAAATTTCAGGAAAGCCACAGCCACTGCTGACAGAGTGAAACAGGCCACCTTTGTCTGATTCTCTGGGCAGCCAACCAAGCATCTTCATGGGTCTGGAGTCTGTGTGCTCCTAGGAACCATGGGGAATCAAGGTTCGTGGTTCCCCAGATATGGTGTATGTTCATCTTCATTGTCAATGGCCAGGTTTTAGAATCACCTGAGACACAACTGTGGACATGTATTTGGGGATGTTTCCCCAAATATCACATTTAGAGAGAAGACTCACTCTAAATGTGGGTGGTTCCATCCCACGGGCTGGAGGCCTGGCCAAATAAAAAGGGAAAAGTGAACCGAGCACCAGCATCCATCTCTGCTTCATCACCAAGATGGACAACAATGTCAGCTGTGAGCCAAGGCAAGCCCTTCCTTCCTTAAGTCGCGTTTGTCAGAGTTTGCCACAGCAGCGAGGAAAGGGGTCTTTAAATTGCATGTCACAGGAGCCATGGTCATAGATGTCCAAGCACATGTCACCTCCTTCCAGCCCTGTCCTCACCACATGCCATGGTGAACTGAAACCTTGGGAAGACAGACATGCACAGCTTCTTCCTCACGGCTCGAGGAGCAGTTGCAGTTACAGAACCACTGCCCAGGGCCATGGAGCATGGAAACTCAAAGGGATCACGGAATTGTATTTGCTTTAAAGGGGTGGTTTATGGGCATATGAGCAATTCCCAATATTGCTGCTGTAAGTATTATTTCATGGTATTCTCTTCTCAAATACCGTGACCAGCATGGGCACAGAACAGACACAATAGACAAGAGAACACGTTCCAAGTTCCTGCAAGGCCAGAGCCACCATGTCCATCTCCTTCAGAAGTAAAAACCAGACCAGCGTTTTAAGAGAAATTTAAAACTGTAAGAGAGACATTTCCAAATTGAAAAGGAAACAGGTAGAAATCCCAGGGCTTAGAACTATGGACAACGCACTAAGCTCCAACATAGCCCTGGCAGGAGGCACGGCATTTCAACTGCCATGAAGCTGTGGGGCAGAGCCCTCACGGGCTGGGTTAGTGCCATCAGTATAGCACAAAAGAGGCTGCAGGTCTCTCTTCACCACATGAGGACAGCGAGAAGGTCTCATCAGAGGCCAGAGCCGCAGCCACCTTGACTTACACTTTCGAGCCTTCAAAGCCCAGGAATAAACTGCTGCTGTCGCAGGCCGACCCACCTGGGGCATTTCAGCAGGGCAGCCTGAGCAGAATAAGACAGGTTCTAGGACCAAAGTTATAACACAGCAGCAGAGGGACCAGACAGATCAGAAACAAGGAAAGTATACTGGACAGGACCAAGAAATAAGTCAGACCAAAGGAGAATGAGGGACAGAGAGAAGCCAGATTGAAGGGAAAGAAGGTTACAGAGAGAAGCCAAAGAGGAGTAAGAGAGTACAAAGTAAGAAGGTCCTTCATTTATATATCGTTTCTGGGAATGGCAGATGAATCAAAGCAATACTAAAAACAACAGCAGCAGGACAGATGGACACCCTCCTGGGATGGATAGCCTCGTGCAGCTGGGAGTCAGGAGAGTGAGATTCTACCAATGAGTTCACTACCAAAAACAAACAAACAAAAAAACCAAAACAAGGAATAGCTTTGTTGTTAAAGGCAGAGACTCACAACCAAAACTTCAAACAAAAAGATGACTTGTTGGGTAAAGGCATTTGCTACGAAGCCGGACAACTTAGGTTCAATCCCGGAGACCCATATGGGGGAAACAGAGAACCAGCTTTCACAAGTTGTCCTCTGCTCTCCATATGTATGCCATGCCATGTGTGTATGCATGTGTGTATGTGTGCACACCCATCCCTCTGTGTGTTTGTGTGTGTGTACAAAATTAAAATGTAACTTAAAAAAAAAACCTCCCAGGTGAATCTATCTGAGTTTTTGACTAATTACCTATCAAATGAACAAGAGCCCAGGAAGAGGTCTGGAAGGAAAGGGGGCTCGGTGCCATGGCAGCTGGCCTACCTTCAGCCACTGCTCAGCCTGCTCCTTGCTCTGGACAGCGAGAACCAGTGGGTCAGTGCCTTGCTGGGTGATTTTCAGCTCATGCTTCTTCTTCTTGCTGTCTCTCGGGATGTAGGTGATGCTGCAGCCTTGCAGCGGCAGCTCCATCTGGGGCTGCTGGTCCTTGGAACTTTTATAGCACTGCATGAAACACAACAGACCAATTAATGCCATGAGGACACGCTACCAGAAACAATGATGAAAGTCAGCACCACCAAACCGGCAGTGCTGGCCAGGGTTCGGGAGGCAATGGGACAGAAGGATGATGCAGCAGCCAGCTGACGGGTGTGACATAGACAAGCCGCTGCCTACTACTCCTACATCTGGCACACACAGGTGTGTGTTCACTCAGCTGAGGTCTATGAAGCATCGAGGCCATTACTGAGAAGACCCGTGTTCTACATATTGAAACATCTTCATAAAATCACACTTATTTTTATGTGAATACGAGATATATAAAAAGACTATTAGATCTGTTACAACTGCAGAGACCTACTGTGGGCAGCTACGACAATGATGAAGTTGCTTAGAGCTGGAGCCATGGCTCAGCACTAAAGAACTCACACATCAGTTGGCTCACAACCACCTGTAACTCCAGAACTGTCTGGAGATGCTGGAAGAGGCAAGCCCAGGCTGCCCCCAGACAGGACTCTTCTGGGGCTGCCACTAAGAGCCTGAGGAAGGGTGAACAGGAAAGACTTGGTTCAAGTGAAATGCATGGGGAGCCCACAGGCCCTGGAGATGGAAGACCATACTGGGTGTGCCCTGAGAGGCTGACCTTGACTCTCTCAGCACTAGATACAGGCAGGTCCTAGGGAAGAAGCGTGACTTGCCCTCAGAGTCCCTCAATGGAGGCAGCTCTCCCAAGGCTATCCATCAGCTGTGGAATGGGTGCTTCAGTCTTGGGCAACTACCTGGATGGGTGCAAAATTGTCTGGGCATGGAAATAAAGGCCTAGAGATGGAGTCGATAAAGTTGGTAGCAGAGGTTCTTGGGACAGGATGGCCACAGGAGGCCAGGCAGGATGCTCAAGGAAGAAAAAGCATGTTTTCTCCCACCTGAATAGTAGAGTCATGGTTTATTTCTGAAAGAAAATAAAACACACACACACCACCACCACCAACAACAACAACAACTACTACTTTAAGTCAAGTGTGGAGTGCTTGCCTATAATCTATCTTCATCGTTCAGGAGATGAAGGAGGGAGGACTGAGAGTTCAAGACTAGCTTGGGCTACATAGGGAGTTTGAGATTGACCTGAACTACATCGCAAGACTCTGTCAAAACAAAACCAAAATCAAATAAAAAGCCAAGTTTCATCTTGCATTTTATCTTGCATGGTGTCCTCCCTCATTTTCTATTTAGTTCCTCAACAATTAAGCTGTGGAAGTTATTACCATCATGGGGCAGAGAGAGGATCTCAGAGGAGGTCAAATTGTAGAAAAAAGCAGGGGAGGAGGAAGACAACAAATGGGTGTGGGACAGGGACCAGGAACCTGGGCCCCACAATGCTGACCCTGCATCAGTCCCGAGGCCGCCTACATCGGGAATGCAACTTCTCTTTCACATGAGAGCTGAATTCATTTTAAAATGTTTTATATAGCATGTCACCATCTTGCAGCTATTGCATCAGATTATAAATAAGGGCTGTGTTAATATTTTCATGCTTTAAAATCCCTGATGGCATCATTTTTGGCATATCCTATGTTTGGAAGAAATTCAGGCCACACATGTGGAAAAAATATGCACTTTGTTTTAAAAAGCTGAGCAAAAACATGAAGCACATACGCTGTCCTCAGAGCCTACGCAAGTAAGACACCCATAATTCACTGGGACCATGGTCTCTCTTACAGTGTTATCTGCTCTACTTAATGTGCGGAAACAGAAACTCAGATTTTCTGCTTTAATGACTCACTTTTGAGCAATTGT
Source organism: Myodes glareolus (assembly GCF_982192425.1). Taxonomy (NCBI): domain Eukaryota; kingdom Metazoa; phylum Chordata; class Mammalia; order Rodentia; family Cricetidae; genus Myodes; species Myodes glareolus. The sequence goes on from NC_142033.1 coordinate 70,044,365, forward strand.
TTCCTGAGATTAATTTGAAGACAAAAGGCGAAAACCCGTACAGTAAAGCCCCTGACCTAGTGACCAGTCATGGTTTCTAAAGGAAGGGGGGATGGTGTAGGAACGCAGTCTCCAAGGCTACTCCTTCTTGGAGATCCCCAGGGGACAGCACGTGTGGCCAGAGTTCTGTGCCTTCCACACCCTGCTTCTGGACTTACTCCACCTTCCTGTTTGCCTCAAAAACAAAACAAAAGAAAAAACTTCTTTTGGAAAGCAGGCGCTCCAAAAGAATGTCCTTTCCCTCTGCCTTCCCCTAGGCGCCTCCACAGGCTCCAGGCCTCTGCTGTGACCTGGCTGGGAGGAATTTACTGACTCACTACAAATGAGAAAGTCTATCTTGCAGCTTCTGGCAAGTCTCAACACTGCTCATTTCCACTGACACAAGCCACAGGCCCAGCAGGATGGGAAGGACTTGGGTGTGGGGCAACCATGAGCCCTCCCTGCAGAGGTGCCAGCCTGGCTGGGCTGGGCCCTGCCCCTGGCTCTCAAAAAGGTTCCGGTGCTTGCCTCCCCTGTGGTAGCATCTGCATGTACCAGCTCTATCCTGTACTTGAGGATGCACTGTCCACGGTACAGCCCCGCTGGGCTCCTCACCAGCAGCTTGGTGTCCTTGATGACGCAGAGCAGCTTGGTCCACTGGCCAAAGCGTTTCTTGCGCAGCAGGAAGGCACAGATCTTGGCGTCTTTGACCAGGTCCATCGAGGCCTCCTCCGAAGGCCACTGGTGCCGGGTTTTCTTCCCTTTTCCATCCTCCTCCTCTTCATCGTATGACTCATAGGAACTGCTCATAGCATCAGAGTCATAATCTATGCAGGAGAAAAGAGCAGAGGTGAGAGGCAGACCTCACAACTCACCTCACGTGGCCACATTTCCAACCCCTGTGAACTCCAGTGAGATGGGCTTTTGCCCTGAGAATGAAAACTCCAAGACTCAGACAGTGGAAACTCAAGAAAATGCCCCAAATGTAATTACTAGACTCTTTCACATAGACAGGATGATGTCACTCTGATGGCAGCATTAGCTACACTCTGCCTCGGGTGGCGACTTGGGAACCTTGCCCATATAGGGTCTCTACTCTTTATCTGGTCTTTATTAAATATGCCCCAAGTCTGCCTGCTGACACTTCCGCCCACAGACCCAGACCACTCAGGATCCACCAGAGGCCACCACTTCCTACTTGGTCACCTTGGAGCTGGGGTGGGATTTGTCCCATCTTTCTTGGCACAAGGACACATCAGCTCAGGTTACAGTTTCTCCACACACCCCCTGCTCTCTCTCCCCTTGGGCTCTCTGCATAGGCCACAAGCTGCCCTCATCTCTTCCCTCTCTGCTGACATAACGTGTGCCCATGAACTAGTACTAAGCTCAAAGCTTCTCCTAGCGAACACTCCTTGATATCAGAGCCTATGTCATGGGCTCAAGGGTGATTCTCTGGTATTTGTGTGCTGAGGTCTGCAGGCTAACATGACTGCATATAGAAGTGGGGCTTTGGGGTTATACTTAAGATGAAATCTATTACCAATGTGGCTACGACCATATATGTAGAGTCCTAATCCCATGGGAGTGGTGAGGGGGAGGGCAAGGGAAAGAGGGAAGGAAGAAGAGAGAAAGAAAGCACTGTCAAGACCGGACTGAGGACACAGCCAGAAGGCAACACCTCTGAGATATATCACCTGTAAGATAAACTAAGAATTTCAGCATCCCAGCCTCCAGGGACTGAGGGTGATCTGTGGCAGCAGCCTGAATAGGCCATCGTAACACCCGGCATAACACCAACATAACCACATAGGCCCTTGTGACACCACACACAGCCTAACAGACTCCTCACGGTGCACACAGGTCAGCAATCCAGGTCAGGCTGTGAGCCTGGGGAAATGAGACCATCTTGTCACATGTGACAGCTCGGCGCACAGTCAGAGGTTCAACCGCACATGCAGATCCTTCAGAGGGACAGTGGCACACTCAGGCCTGAGGTAGGTTACAGTAGAGGTGACACACATACACATCACCCGGGGAGTGGTAGCAGGCCTGAGTGTAGGGATGAGACTATAAAGACGTTGTGAGACCACATGGTCTGAGAAGTGCAGAGGATGCAGAAATGAGGCTTTCAGTTTGTACACACCAGGCACAGAGTCATAGACAGGCCAGGCTCCCCCTGCTACCCTCAGACCAGCAGCCTTTCTCTCTCATCTCTCCCCTCCTACACTCCAGCTCCCAATGTCTGCATCTGCCCAACACCCCCTCTTTACATGGTGGCCATGTAAAGGAACATATCAATCTTCATTTTATTAAAATTAAGGAATTAAGCCTTGACCCCCCCCCCCAGTTTTACATACAGTTCAATGGCCCCAAAGCCTAGGACTGTGTGGACACTGTACGGCAGGACAGAGACAGAACACGGTCTCTGTCCCCATTGTGATGGGGGAGAGAACACCGTCTAGAGAGGCCCATGCTGTCAGAGACAGGGAACTAAAAGTCAAGTGTACCAGACACTGGGAGAGCAAGATTGTCACTCAGCCCCTGGAGAAGCTCCTGGCAGTCAGCCAGAAGTCTGAGAAAAATGCTAGAAGCAAATGCACACTGGGAAACAGCACAGTTTCCAAAGCATGTGGCTACTGGTGTTGGCAGAGGTGTGGAAGCCCTTGAGCAGCACGGGGCAGGGCAGGTGGCAGTGGGCAGGACTGTTAGTCCATGCAGCAATCTACCCAAGGAGCCTCACAAAGAGAGTTTGCTTTAGGACGGAGTGTTGGGTGAACATGGACACTTAAAAAGTTTTAGGCAACTACTTTGCTTATTTATTGTGGAGACCCATTGGCCATGAAACACATGTGGAGGTCAGACTTGGGGAGTTCATTCTCTCTTTCCGCCATGTGGGTCCTGGGGATTAAACTCAGGTCATCAGATTGAAGGGTAAGTGCCCTCCATTGACCTCTTTATACTCTTTTCAATAAGTAAGTATTTAACAACGAAAGGAGCTTCAGAGCTGAGCATAGGAACATAGGTTGTCACAGCTTGAAGCAGAGTCAAGGGGAGGTGGAGGCACAAGAGGTCACACAATGTTGCATGGGCCGATCAAGATTATGGGCTGTCAGCAGCAGACACAGCCAGGCTTCTAGTCAAGAAGAATCATTCTCACAAGTGTTGGAGAGCATGGGGTTCTCAGGGCTCACCTCAATTCCTAGAGCACCAGAGTTCAGCAAGCATGTGGAGAACAAGGGGGTAGGTAAGTCAGCTCTGACTGACAACCCGCTGAGCTCACTTGATCAACCTGGGACAGCACAGGAGGAGGCAAGCAGGGCTTCCTCTCCCTGATGACCAGCCCACCAGACTGGCCCAGTAGACTTCCCCAGGACTGTTCCCCTGCTGTGACATGTGTGGGATCACTCCTTCAAGAACCTCTGTGAGGCCTTCATAACACTCCTTCTCTAATGGAATCGCAGCAGACACAGGCTCAGCCACCTGCCTCCCAGTCCCTACTTTACAGCAAAAGCACAGCCCCTGTGCCTCCCTGCTGAGGCCACACCACAAGTCACTGGTAACACTGAGGTGAGACACTTGCTCAAAGGGACACAGGATGACTCTGGTCACTGCGGCTTCGGGTTTGCAAGCTCTGCTGCTGCACTTTCTTCTGGTACTGGCAGCACAAGTGCTTTGTCACAGCAACCTAGGAAGGGCTTCCCTGTAGCACAGGCTACAAACTCTCAGGGCAAAACTCCACAGGCCTCCAGGCAAAAGAACACTTTGTCTGTAGCATCCAAGGTGTGGAAGGCAGGGAGGTGGGGAAGGCTGGGAAAGGCCCTTATAGAAGAAAGAAGTCCAAGACAGGAAAAACTTCACTTCCATGTTTGCCAATAAACCTAGTGTCATCATAGTGGATGCTCAGAATCACTTGAGTACATTCTGCCAAAAAAATTATTTTCTATTTATTTATTGATGAATTGGTTGGTTGGTTGCTGTTGTTTTGTTTTGTTTTGTTTTGTTTTTGAGACAGGGTTTCTCTATAACCTCCCTGGCTGTCCTGGAACTCACTGAAGAACAGGCTGGCCTTGAACTCACAGAGATCCACTTGCTTCTGCCTCCTGCAGATTAAAGGTGTAGGTCACCACACCCTGCACCAAGCACTTTTTTTACATAAAGGAGAAACTACAGCCTGTAAACTTCCAGGTGCCGGAGTCTAAAGTGACCACCCTGCAGACCAGAGCAATCCTCTGCTTTCCAGGAGTACCCAGTGGTCATGGTACACACAGTGCGGGGCAACGGTCTGGGGCCGGATGGGCACCTGGAAAGGCACTTGTCCTCAGGCAGCACCCAGGCTGCTCTTGTGCTTGCTGCTTCCCTTCCTGAGCCCCCAACACCATCACCTTCCAACATCCCGGTAGATGCTGTTTTACTGAAACTTATCACCAAGGAAGAAAGGAAGAGAAAAGTGCCAAGTTTCTATGCCGCAGACACTTCAGGTAAGGTCACATGATTTCACAGGAAGACAGAAGAGGAGAGAAAACATGCATGGCCTATTAATGCTCTGGAGACCTCATGACCCCAACCAGCAACCGCTCTCTTTCCTACATAATCCATCTGTTCCCTGAGCACACACTGAGATGCTCCACCCAGCATCCTGCTGAGAGGGCAATAGTACCTGACACTCAGAGGAGAGGCCAGCATTAGTAATGACACCTGGATTCCAGGGGTGTTAGGGAAGGTGCCAGTGTGCGTCTGGGTTTAAAAGGAAGATTACTGAGGTTGGCATCAGGAGCCTGAGGACCATGACTTCAACAAAAATTGTCCAGTAAAACCTGCTCTATCCATCACAAAAGAAGAGCCTGTACCGAACAGGCAGCCTGGGAGAAACCTCAGCCTGCAGGGCTGTGCTTTGTGAAGACCAAAAGAGGCCAGGGTGGGGCACACATGAATGTGCCACAGAACCGCTTCTCTCCCAACCTCAGGGAACCTCGTCTGCCCACACCTGGCTCTGCGGCACAAGGCACCTCTGAGCCTGACTAACCACAAGCTATATTCATTACCTTCCTTAGGTCCCAGATCTATCGCACCCACATTTCTGTGGTGATGTTTAACCCTGTCTCCTCCACACCCACTGCCTTGGCTCACCACCACTCCTGTGAATGAAGGGACCACCCTGGCGGGCGGGTGCCACTCACTTGAGGTGATGTACTCTGGAGCTTTTCCAGGACTCAACGGCACGGCTTCCTCATAGTAACCCTCTGGCAGAGAGGACGTTGGTAACGGCGGAGGCCCGCTGTCAGGAGGCTGAGGGTGAAAGGAAAACCATGCTGGATTAGAATGGCTGCTGAAGGCAATCCAGTATCTCCTCTACAGAGAAGTTCAAGGTCACCAGGACCTGCACCATTTTTCCTCCTCACGTCCATCCCCCAGCCTCACCCTGGCTGGTCACAGAACACTCAGCTTCTACCAGTACCTGAAGGGAGTCCCACCTTCAGGTGGGCACATTTCACCTACTACTGGCACACAGTCAAACCATCAGAAGCCTGCCCCCAAATCCATCTGGGCTTACTCAAACTTGCCCTCTCCAGCTGAGACAGGGTCTGTGTATTCCTCCTCACCCTCATAATGCCTGCCAGACACTCCATGGCTGAGTGCCCCCACAGACAGCACCAAACACAGAGGAACTGTGTGCCCATTCCGAGTGCTCCTCTCAGGTTGGTCAATGAGGCGAAAGCAGTGTGGGTCCTGAAACACTTCCCGTCTGCCACTCTGGAGGCAGTGTCTGTTCTTTACTTAAACCATCCCATCAGAATTCCCTACAAGCTCTGGTTGTTCCACTATCCGCACCACAACTTTAGACCATCGAAAAGCTAGGAGTTCCTTAGCCTTAGCCCAAACCAGATCCTACCAGCCTGTAAGATGCACCCCCAGATCCTCTCTTCCTCAACTTTCCCAACCACTAATTCATGCCAGCCCCTTCTCTGCACATCCATGGGACCCTGCTGACTCTTGCTCTTGTTGGTCCTTCTACCAAGAAGATAAACGGAAAGAGGTCTGGTGGACCAGGGCCCATGCTCCCTGCCTGGCAATGCACTCCAGCCTGGCTGTTCCCAGGTCCCAGCGATCAGTCTGGACGGGAGCCCTGCAGGAATGCTACTGAGTAGCCTCACACTCTGCAGACGCAGAGAGCAAGGCCCAGAATCTAAAGCATGCTGCTCACAATCAGACTTGCTCCTGCCCTAGTTGGGTTTTCAGACACCCTGGCATCTGTTAAAGACCTTTTCTAACATTCCCCCCTCCTCTGTGCATAGCTGATTCACACTATCTATGTTCTGTGAATAATCAGGAAGTGGCAAGCTCCCTCCAGCTCGGACACCACTCCACTGACATCATGGGCTTTGTTTTTATTCTTAGGCAAACCCTCCAGAATGTGACTCCATCACTTTCCACTAACTCTTAGTCCAAAAAATCCTTTGTGAGTGACTAATGGCTGCTGCACGCCCACCCTACACCTCCTCCCGCAGCTGGGGAGAGGACTGATTCCCAGTTCGGCTAGCAGAATACTATTACCCAGCCACTTAGGCCTGTTCCCTGCAGAAACACCTCCAATCCCCTCCTACCTCTACCTTGCTCCCTGGGTGGTCACCATCCTGCCATCTACCTACAAGCTAAAGAACCACCTTTGTAGGCAGCTATCACTCACTGGAGGGGATTACTTCAGAGCTGTCCCAGGGCCCATGCTGGCTCACCCAAAATCTTCCTGTCCTCCCTAGGGGACTGATCTAAGAAGAGTCCTGAGATGCTGTGTTTGGCATTGGGTGAAGCTAGACATTCAGCCTGGAATCCTGCAGCTGCTTTGTGCATGAGAAGGCAGGGACTCCACCTTCCTCTGAGTGTGGTGAAACCAACTGCTCACACCCCGGACTGTCTCAAAGAGCTGAGACAAACTGATGTTGGTGTCAGACCTCCCTCCAAGGAGTGTGAGTAGGAAGGAGGTGAGAAAGGCTTGAGTGTACTGGGTGGAGTTTGTGAACAGATGCAGTCAAGCCATTGAGGTCACAGCCGTCAGAGACACACTTTAGACCTCATGGTCCCACCTCTAGAAACGCAACAGGGAGATTCTATAGGCCAGTGAGAAAAAAACGAACTTAAAAAGTTCAACAAACGTTTCTGAAGAATTCTGGCCAGTAAGATGGCCCAGCAGGTACACACATTTGGAAGGTGTCTTGGTTTGCTTCCTGTTGCATGATAAACCCCATCGCCAAAAGCAGCTTAGGAAGAACAGAGCCTACTTCATTTGACAGCCTACAGTTCACCATGAAGAGAGAACAGGGCAGGAACCTGGAGACAGGAACTGATGCAGAGGCCATGGAAGAAGGCTAATTACTGGCTTGTTCCTCATGGCTTGCTCAGTTTGCTTTCTTATACTTCCCAGGGCCACCTGCCCAGGGGTGGCACCATCTGCAGAGGGTTGGAAATCTTCAACATCAATCAAGAAAAAGGCTTACAAGCTTGCCTACAATCTGATCTTATGGAGGCATTTCTCAATTGAGGTTCCCTTTCCCAGATGACCACAACTTATGTCAAGTTAACCAAAATAAATAAATAAATAAATAAATAAATAAATAACAAAACAAAACAACAACAAAAACCCTAACCAGTACACAGTGCAAGCCTCAAAAGCCAAGTATGATGCCGGAACCCCCAGAGGAAGAAGAGGACTTGCCCTCTGTGGCACATATACCATGTTCACACACAAACATTAATAATAAAGTATCTTTTCAGAAGGAACGATGCTCAGACGCACTTCCACACAACACAGTGTGGCCAGGAGTCACTGAGTTGACAAACCCCATCAGCACTGATGAGTGGAAGAATAGGGTGGCTCTGACCTCTCTCTAGGTTTCTTGAGTGTTTCTCATTAAGAAACACAAAGGCAGGTGGCTGCTCACCTAAAGTGCTAGCACAAAGTTGCCTTTCTTACATGTGTCTGCATAGCTTACATTTTAAATATAAAACTTAGCATGTTTTGGCTATGTTTTTTCTGTCTTTTTTTAAAATAAAATTTTTATTTGTTTATTTTATATCCTGGCTACAGTTTCCCCTCCCTCCTGTCCTCCCAGTGCCTTCCCCCCCAGTACCACTCTGTTCCCCTCCGCTCTGTTTAGGAAAGGGCAGGTCTCCCATGGATATCAACAAAACATGGCATACTGAGTTGCAGTAAGACTAAGCACCTCCCCAAGTATTAAAACTGGGCAAGGTGACCTAGTATGAGGAGTAGGGTCCCGAAAGCCAATGAAAGAGTCATAGATAGTACTTATTTCCACTGTTAGGAGTCCAAATTATTTCATTTTCAATTATGTGTGTGTGAACATACATGTACCTTTGTGTGTCACGAATGTCAGTGCCTGCAGAGGGCAGAAGAGAGCATGGAACCCTGGCGCTAGAATTACTGGTAGATGTGAGCCCCCCAGCATTCACCAACCTGATGTTGAGCAGAGAAGGGTTGGAGAGGGAGGGACAGAACCATCACACTCAGGCTGCCACGACAATAATGGACTGAACCTCTGAACTGTACATAAGCCCCAATTAAATGTTTCCCTTTACAAGAGTTGTTATGGTCATGGTGTCTCTACACAGCAACAGAAACCCTAAAACACAAGCCTATGGGGGACATTCTCATCCAGATCACAGAACCCTGCTGACCCAGCGGTGCTGTGAGGAGCAGAAGCAGAAACAGATCATCACAGAACTGGCAGGCAGCAGCCAGCAGCAGCACACGTGGGGAATCCATTTCCAGAGAAGCGCCTGCCCACCCAAACCTCTCAGCACTCGCAGCAAACCAAGTACAGCTAGTTCAAGAGCTGCACACCTCCGTGAGAAATGAATCCAAGAGCTGTCCAGAAAGCCCAGCTCGTCACGGAGCTGGCTCTATTACACTTATGCCTGCTTTGGTTTACTGTAGTCTCCCTGATGTGAGGCATTGGAATGCATTCCAACTTTGCTGCACATTACATGTGTGCTCACCGGGCTTGAGAAGTCCCCACCCTCACATGGCAAGCTCAGGAGCACACCCAAGAACTCCCAGGAGCACTTGCACTGGCTGCTAAAGCATATCCAGTCGGCAGAAGTCTGCAGTTCACACAGCCCGCCCACCGTGGGCTGCAGGCATGTTTACTTGGAGGCAATTTGAGAACAAACGGACATTCCCTTGGCTTCTGAGAGCAGCATCTATGTTACAAAGCTGACCCTTGGCTGGCATTAGGAAGCAAGTAATAAATAAAGGAAAGGAAGAAGCTGGGTGTGGTGGCACATACTTTTGATCCCAGCACTGGAGATGCAGAGACAGGCAGGTTTCTGAGAGGTTTTTTGTTTGTTTGTTTGTTTGTTTCTCAAGATAGTGTTTCTCTGTAGCTTTGGAGCCTGTCCTGGAACTCGCTCTTGTAGACCAGGCTGGCCTCGAACTCACAGAGATCCGCCTGCCTCTGCCTCCTGAGTACTGGGATTAAAGGCGTGCGCCACCACCTCCCAGCTTCAGATTTATGTGAGTTTGAGGCCAGCCTAGTCTACATTGTGAGTTCTAGGATAGCCAGGGATACACAGTGAGAGCCTGTCTGAAAAGGAAGGGAGGAAGGGAGGGAGGAAGGGAGTAAGAGAAGAAAGGAGGGAGAGAGGGAAGCTGGGAGAGAAGGAGGGAGGGAGAGGGGAAGGAAAGAAGAAAACATAAGCTATATGCCATCTTCAAATGCTTTAATTTTAATTTACTTGAAAAACGGCAAGAGATAGTAACTGCAGAAAGCTGGCATATTAGGATGTCCCAAAGGGTCAGAATTCTTATTTAAATAGTCTTAAGTAGTAATGAACTTCGTTTCTGCTGTTGTGGTAAAATATCCTACTAGAGAACAACATGGAGAAGAATGGGTTTTCGTTCAACTTTAATCCCAGGTTCCAGTCCATCACTGGGGAAGTTGGAGTTACCTGGCTGCTGCTTCTTTATGAGCATTACAACCATACATAGATTCTTCATCAAATTATCACTCGATTGGCCCCTGCTTCTTTCTGAAACAGCCAGAGCCTCCACTGCCCACCTAACTCTCACCCCCTGCCATACACCCACAAGAAAGGCCCAATCAGCTCTGAGCATCCAATGGCTTTCCAGCTGAAAATTCCAGTCTTCCAGATTATTCCCTCAAAACAACATGGTTATTTTATCACAGCAACAGGTACTGATAGCAACAGGCAGAAGGCGGTATCCAACGTTGTTACACGCCACAACGGGCAGAAGGTGTATCCAACGTTACACGCCACAACAGGCAGAAGGCAGTATTCAACACTACACGCCACAAAAAAAGCAAAAACCAGGACACTACAGCAGTTTGAAAACATGGGAAATGATTCTAATGATATAACTCACACGCTATGCTGGGGTTTATGTCCCCCCCCCACACTCAATGATCAGGACACATAAGCCAGAGAAACCCTTTCCCCACTACAACAGAAAGCAAACGAGGACAGACACCATGTTTCTCCTGATAAACTCACAGCTCCTGCCCATCAGCCTGCCAAGCACTGTGGCTGCCTCTGGGCATTACCCACCCAAATCCCAGCACCTAGCCACTTACACGTACCACACGATTCTGGGTGCATCTGGCTCACTCTTGGGTTTGTGCCTTCATCTGGCACAAACGGTCTCCTCTACCCCATACGGTCTCCTTCCCATTGCATCCTTACCTCACCAGAGGCAAACTCTCCACAAAGTCAGTCTGTCAAGATTAGTGAGCCTGGCCAAAAGCTATCCCAAAGGCAAACTGAACTGAGTTTACTGACAGACAAACTCAGTTTTGACTAAGCACCCTAAGAAAGGCATGTTGGAGTGTGTCTGTGAGCCCAGCATTGGGAAGCAGAGGCAGGAGGATTACAAATTCCAGTCCAGCCTGTTATAGACAGTGAATCCCAAGTCATCCTGGGCTACAGACAGGGACCTATCTCCCACTATCTTTCAAAAACCCTCATAAAAATGTCCTAGAGTATCTTAGTCAAACGTTGAACTGTCATGGTCGACACAGACATCATCCAGTTCTTTCTGCAAAATGACCAGACTGATGGCCACACAATGCTAAACGCTCATGGTCGGCAGACTTCTCTCTAAAGTATGCACCAAACTGTCACTGAGAGAACTGGATTGGTGGGAAGTCCACAGAAATGCCATGGCTCAAAGTGCTGACCCATTACTGAGAACACTTCTTCTGAAACTGGCACCCAAAGGACTCTGTCCCTCCAGGAGGCCCACAGGACATGCAGGCCACATCAGAGCTGGACACTGCCCAGGAGGAGCCGTGCAGCCCCTGAAGCCTTCACCATCCTCCTGCCTGTGTCTAGATGCACACTCCTCCCCCGCAATCCTAAAATGCTCCCCAAGACACAACGTGTGACGACAGAATAGAAGGCACGGCACGTGGGCCTGCCACAGAGTGCCACAGGCTCAAGACAAATCTAAAGCAGAACATTTAAGCCAGAAAACAGTGGACCACGGATTTCCATCCAGCTTGCAATTTGGAGAAACAAATTACCAGTATAAAATACTAATGTTGTTGAATGAGATACTTTTGGAATATGAGTTCATGCAGCTAAAAATAATAAATAATATAATAATAATAATAATAATAATAATAGGAAGAAGAAGAAGAAGAAGAAGAAGAAGAAGAAGAAGAAGAAGAAGAAGAAGAAAAAGAAGTAGTAGTAGTAGTAGTAGTAGTAATGGAAAGTTTCTACAATAGGAAAGAAAAAGAAAGCAATAATTAAAATAAGTTTACGGCCCAACAAGACGGCTCTGTAGGTGAAGACAATGCCCTCAAGCCTGATGACCTGAGTTAGCTTCCACATCCTGGAAGGAGGAAACTGAATCCTGCAAGTTGCCCTCTGACCTCCACACCTTCCCCATGGCACATGAACGTGCTATTCGGGGAACAGGCTGGCAGGCTCCTCCCACCTGTGGCCCAGGCCGGGAAAACAATTTCTGCTTTTCCTGCTTATCAAGTAACCTGAATAAGTCACATATCCTCAAAAACCTTCTCCAAAAAATTGGTAGCCACAGCCCTCACATGCCATAGAGCAGTGGCTCTCAACCTTCCTCATGCTGTGACCCTTTAAGGTACTTCCTCACGTTGGAGTGACCCCCAACCATAAAATTATTTTCATTGCTACTTCATAACTGCAATTTTGATACTGTTACGAATCATAATGCAAAATGTCTGTGTTTTCCATTGGTCTTAGGCAATGTGAAACCCCTGTGAAAGGTCGTCCCTTTGGGGGTTGAACAACCCACAGGTTGAGAACCACTGCTCTAAAGTGCTTTGAGAGTTTTAAGAAGCCTCACCAAGAGAGATTACATGAAATAACATCTATCACCTCGTCTTTGGTTACCACATTCTTCCGCCTTAGCTGTCTATAGCCAATCAAAAGCATTGTGTGCAAAGTTCTGTAAATAATCACTAAGGTTTAAATCCCTTTTACTAGAGTACATGGTTATAATTACTGTTTATTAGTAGTATTCGTTATTGCTGTTAACATCTCACTCTATCCAATCATAAGTTGAGCTTTTCAGATGTCTGTATAAACAGAAGAAAGTAAAGCCAGAGAAAGGCACAGTGCTGTGCAAGGGGCACCATGGGCAAGGGTCATAGCATGAGGAACAAACTCGGCCATGGAGACAGACAGGACATGATCCTGCATCTTCTGGTTCAGACCCAGCCAGAAAAAAAATACTTGACCTAGCCGGGCAGTGGTGGTGCACACCTTTAATTCCAGCACTCAGGTGGCAGGGGCGGGCAAATCTCTGTGAGTTTGAGGCCAGCCTGGTCTACAGGGTTCCAGGACAGTCAGAAAAACACAAATAAACTCTGTCTCAACCTCTACACACCCCACAAAACATATGATAATCCCACACCTGACACAGCAAATGTAGAAAGAAGCAAACAAGTGATCACTTTGCCATCATTTGCTTGAAAGTCAAATTCCCCTGATTAAGCAAGCTGCAGAATATAAAGATACAGAAGGAGCTGAAGGAAGATGGCAATGGCATATGAGGACATCCCCAGTTTGGAAAAAAAAATATAGCAAAAAAGAGAGTCTAAACCCATTTGAAATACATAAACTCAACTGATTGTACATTTCTGAAATGTGCACATTTTTCTTTCTTGGGGGAAAAGGCAAGATTTCACCGTGGGACACAGCAATGAGTGTCAGAGGTCACACAGAAAGAAGGTGGAGTCCTCGGGCTCTCCAGACCTGATTCTGCCTGCTGCGTCTTCTGATTCCCCTTCATCTGTCTTAACAGATCTCTAAGAACCTGTGTTTCCAGGGTTCTACATAGAAACATGAGCTCCTTGTCAAATCAGCAGCTACAGGACCCTGGGAACACACTCCCAAGAGCACCTCAGGCACAGAAAAGCCTTTCACCTTCTGGCTTCCATCACGGGTCTGACGGGTACATGAGCAGCCCAGGCCTCAGGGGGCAGTGTGGACGGTGGGTAAGATGTCAACTCACCAGCCATGGCTGAGGGATCTCAGGCAGAGGCATCTGGGGAGGTGCTGGCAGGCTGTTGGCCTCTGCCTTCTGAGCATGGTCTTTCACTTCAAAGCCTGTAGGGATTAACCAAAACCACAGATGCGGGTGAGGAGAACAGCAGCAGCAGCCTTTCCTGAGCCCTCTAGAGAAAGGCTCAAACATTTATTCTCTCTGATCCTTTACAGTAATCCTGCAAGGGGGCATCATGGTTCTCCACTTACCCCTGAAGGGGCTGCCTGAGACCAGGCCAGACAGAGAGGAAGGGGAGGGAGAGGTGCTGCAGGAAGACTTCATGAAGTGGATAGTGTCAGAGGATATACAGGAAGAGAACAAATGAATACACTTTAGAAACACGGAGGAATTAACAAGGGTTCAGAAGCCTAGGACTGGACCAAGGACACCAGCGGCCTGCAAGACTCACCTTTGGATGATGACTGTATTCGCAGCAGGATGTTGGTGAGCACGGCCTTTTTCTCTCTGACAGTTGATGTGAGGTACTCATGGTCCAGCAGCTCCAGAAAGAGACGAAGTTCAACTATTAATTCTTCCATTGCTGGAAAGAAAGGAGAGAGGAGGAAGGGGCTCATTAGGCTGAGGGTTTGCAGGTGTCATCCAGAGTGTGCGCTTCTCCTCATGTCTCTGGTTCAGTCTGATCACCAGATGAAGCATTCTAGCATGAGACGTGAGCTTGCTAAGCCAGGCCCGCTGCACACCCATGACCCTCCCTCCCACACACTCATGGCTCCTTCACCATCACTTCGAGGCAGCAAAGCTCAACTGGAGAAGAGCCAGAGCCAAAGTCAACAGAAGGAGCAGCCCCAGAGTAGACATTATTCCATGTCAGTGCCTGATGCTGAATTTCAGTGCACAGAAAGAGACCAGAGTTCAAAATGTCAGTTTTCAAGTAGCCATCAGCACACAGGTTACAACATGTAGCCCCAACTTGCTCCACTGAGCTGCTTCCATCACCAGGACGACAGGGATGCTATACAGACTACAGCAAGGATATTAGGTGTCAGGGCAGCAAAAGTTCAAGTTTGGGTGGTGAAGCACCCCCCCCATACGCCGAGTCCTTCCAGCTAAAATGCTGGCAGGCATTGACATTTTGCACAAGACAGGAATGCAGGGTTGTATCAGCAACTCCTAACTGATTATGTGAGCTCTAGGGCATTCCAAAACCCTTTGCAGGATTGGCAGGCCCACAGGAGTTTCACAACTGTAAGACCCTATCTTCCTGCTGCTACAATGATGGGGCAAATAAACACAAGGGTGAAACTACATGCATACACACGTCAAGCACTGGCACGCAGCCTCGAGCACTGGCACGAAGCTTCAAGTGCTAGCACCTAGCTCAAGGACTGGAACCTAGCCTCAAGCACTGGCACTAAGCTCCAAAATGCTGGCACCTAGCCTCAAGCACCAGGCATCTAGCCTCCTTAGTGGCATGGTGCTCTTCACAGCTGGTGATGGGCACTCTTAAAACATCCTTGACACTACTCAGGTAGTAAAACACACTCCTTGTATCAAGTCTCAACCCCTGAGACTGGCCCGTTCCCCTGCTGTGGCTCGGGAAGCCCTCCCGCAGATGGCAGCATGCTGTTCTGGAGAAGAAGCTACAGAGCCTGGAGCCACCTGTGTCACCTGACTTGAATGAATAATGGGCCAGCTACAGCTATTCATTCACACTTTCTTTTCTTCTCAGCCACTAGCTGGAGCCTCCTGGGTGCTAGGCAGGCACTGAGCCACCCCCAGGCCTGCCCAGCCAACCCTCTCTCACAACACGCCTCTCACAAACAAGCTAACTGCACTCATCACTTCTAAGGAATCGGGTGATAGTTGTTTTTTGGTTTTTTTTTCCAATGACCTTTTTGAGGTTCCATTAGGAATTTTGGAGTCTGTGTTGGCCACCGTGAATGCGACAACCCCCAAGACTGTTTTTCTAACGAGGTTGGAGTGACTCTGAGAAACAGAGCATTTGAGTACCGCACAATGTCACCTGTCCACAGTGAAAGACCTGCACAGCTCGGGTACCGCACAGCAAGTGTGGGCGACAGACAACCTGAAAGGCAGTAACCTGGCATTGTCTCCTGTGGTCCAGAGCCAGATAGCATCAGAAACTCCAGTCACCAAGTTTACAGTCAAAGAGAGCCTTCACCATTTTCTGTCAAGGTCACCGACACTCCCCCCACCCCCACTTCCTGGCTATCTAGTCAATCGAGGGTACTTCCATTATTAAGATGTCTTCCCCTCAGTCTGAATTTAGATGAGAATCCAGCTGTCTTCCACTGAGCCCGATGTCAAACACATCAGCAAACTGAGTGAGCAATGATTTTTTTCTACTTGCCTTGTTCTGGTAAATGAAGATAATTTTCCTAACCCTATCTACTATGTGTTAATATGTGATGCTGAGTAGTGTCTAATGAATTAACAAATATCTTTAAACTGCTAGCTATGGACCAGTGACCTGCTGAGACCCAGCTCAATCTATGCTTACCTCTAGAAACCTAAAGCACCGTCCACACAGAAAGCACTGCAGGAACGGCACAGGACAGCCACTGACAGCCCTTAGGGAAAAGGCAAACTGTGCCTACTCAAGTCACTGTGAGGACCCTTGGCATCTGGTTCAGTTCACAGTAAATACTGGATATGTCTGGGTTGTCTATAAGACACCAGGGCATAGGGGGCACAGTACTTTATAGGGACAACAGGTCTCACAACAAAGGGAGACTGGGCTGAAAGAGTCGGGGGTCACAGCTGAAGCAAGGTCCCACTCTGACCTGGAGAAGCTGTCTGTGCACAGCAGTGAGAAGGGTGGACGATTGAGGTAACTCCTGGGCAAACACTGAGAAAGCCCCTCTCAGAACACAGATGCTAAACATCTGCACACCTGACCACATGGCCTGCCTGGCTCATTAGGAAAGGCAACGGTTCTGGGAGGCCAGGGAGATGAGGGTGCCCATGCTTGCTGGGGCCACCTGCTGCAGTCCTGAGACAGCACGGCCTCACCATCTAGAGGTGGGAGGCGAGTCCTGGCCAAAGCCACTCAGGTCCAAATAGGAGCCCAACCAAGGGTTACAGCAGGCACACTGAGAGGAGCCCTTCCAATCCTCCTTCCATACCTTGATACTGAATTCTGCTCTCTGAATAAGAGACAATAACTCTTCCGAGATAGCAAAGAACCCTGTCGCCACAACACAGAAGGTATAGTGCCACAGTCACACCCCTCAAGACCAACCCTCCCGCTAAGCTTTGCTCAGCACTGTACAAATCATTCTCCAAGACGGGGTCTATTGGTAAGATGTGCAGCTTGCCAGTCCTAGCTCACTTTTTGTTGTTGTGAGAAACACCATGACCAAAAGCATGGGGAGGAAAGGGTTTATTTTATCTTATGCCTTTCAGTCCATCACCAAGGGAAACCAAGACAAGAACTGAAGAGAGACCAAGGAGGAACACTGCTTACAGGCTCGCGCTCTCTCTCTCTCTCTCTCTCTCTTTCTCTCTCTCTCTCTCTGGCTTACTCAGCTACTTTTCTTATACAGCCCAGGTTCACTTGCCAAGGGATGGAAACCCCCACCTTGCGTACATAGCCCTACATAGGAATGGCACCTTCCATGGTGGGCTGGGCCCTCCCACCTCAATTAGCAATTAAGGAAATGCATCATAGACACAGTCAAGGGCCAATCGGATCTGAGCAATAGTTCTTCAGTTGAGAGTGCTTCCCTATGAGGACTGAAAGCCTTGCTCAAGGCTGCAGTCCACTCTTCCTGTTGGACCCTGGCCCGAGGACTGCACACACTAACAGTGGTCTCCTAAGACCTGAGCATTTTTCAAGTTCTTTCCTCAAGGGTCCCTCGTGATCTTATCATTTCCAAAACAGGTGGCAGAGATAAGAATAAAAGCAGCAGGTGACTGGCCTGTGGCACAGGCTGAGGAGCTCTGCACAGTGAGACACTTTGTCAGACACCCTAGTCCTGAAACCCAGAGCGCTATGCTGGATGGAATGGCAGTCACTGAACACAGACCGGGGCCAAGGACATAAGAACTGCCAACCTCCCCACAAAAATTCCCCCCAAAATACCCTCATTCCAGTCTACTTGACACTGTACCAAGGGGCTCACATTCTGTCTCTTCCCCCAGGCAGAGGAGATGTGAGCCAGGAGCTCTCTTTGCAGGAATGTCTAGCATAATGGCTGACTGGTACCTGCTCTGTGTGCTAAGTCAATTCACTAGTGAATTTCTAGTCTTCTTGACAGGCAGGGTCCCTGAGATGTGTCTTAAAGAGAAAATTGCAGAGGGAAAAATATGCTGTCCCTGAATAGCAACTGTGGCTTCTGTGAAATCTTTAGAACTGAAGAGAAGCGTGGCAGGAGGCCAACTGGGACACGGCCTTTCTCTTGGGCAGTTCACACCTGGCAGGGCCCCTTCTGCTGAAGCACATTCTCAGGGTGTGCTGAAGGGACCCAGCTCTCCAGTCGCAGGGAAGGGAAGCAGCCACCACCCGAGTGTGGCCATGCATATTTTCCCTTATAGGGTTACAGTTCAGACTCCTCCAACAGCTTCTTCCAAACATTTCCCCCAGGCCTCGGCATAATCTAAGGAGGCTGCTTACAGGTTGGCCTCGAGCTCCAAGAAGTAGCGGTCGAGCTTTAAGTTTCCCTTGGCTGGAAGGCAGCATCTGATGATCTTCAATAATTGAGATAGCATCCATCTGAATGCCTGAGTGACTGTGGACGAGAGTCACTAACCCTCTTTCCTTTCCGCTAGCTAATTTGTAATGTCGGAATCTAAAGAGTCAGCTGCCCAGCCATGCTGGCTGGGAGGGTCCCAGAGGCTGCTGGGAAGATCCTCAGTCCAGACACTGTTGGGAACAGAACCTGAAGCTCTCCTTAGCTCTTGTGTGAACAGAACCATGACAATTTGCTCAGCTCCGGGTAGATGCTGCAAGAATCTTGGCACTATCATCCATGTTGGAAGAAAGTCTATTTGCAGGAGCATGGTTATGGTTCTGGGCATCGTCCTTGGCGGACGAGCAAGTTAGATCCAGGTCAGACGAAGTTCCCAAGGACTGGTGTGAAAATCCCCAGAACCCAGCCTTTCCAGGAAGTCTTATGATTCTTAAGAGAAGTTCTAAGAGAAAATACCCTTACACTGGTTTGTAGAACACTAAGACAGCCAGAATCTAGATGTGATTTCTGCTCGCTATAGTGCAAGTCAGCTCACAGCAGCACAGGGGAGGACTTTCTGATTCATATGAAGAGGCACACGGAGCTCACAGTCACTCAGGGGAACACAGACACGACATGGGAGGCATGGTATCCCCACCCCACTTACATCTGTCCAGTTTAATCCACTTCAGTTTAATTAACTAGTTGTCAAACACTATGCTCATAAGGTTGTATTCAAAATTTAAGACCAACCAGATGCAGCCCTGGGTATCCACGCTCCCACAGTCCAGAGCCATGCACAACACAGGGAACCATAGCACCAGGTACAGAAGTGGCAAAGGGTTTAGAAAAAGTGGTCTTGATTTCTCTCCATCTTGAAAAGATAAGTCCAGAATGAGCACTGAGGCTGAGCAGTGCTGGTGAAAGGTTAGAACGTGAATAGGCACAGCCAGATGAGGGGCGAGATAACTTCTGATAGTGACCTAGGGACAGAACGGGGTGCTATGCTTTTCTTTTCCATTTGCATGTGTGTGCAGGCTTGCATGTATGCGGGCACACATGTCTGGGCACAGGTACATGTGTGGTTTATGGAGATTGATGTTCATTCTCATCCTCGATCTCTCTTCAGACTTATTCATGGAGATAGGGTCTATTAATCAGATCAGGATCTTACCTTACAGCTCGTCTCTCTAGCCATTTACTCTGAGCACCCGTTCTCTGTCTTCCCAGGCTAGAATGAAAGATGGCTGCCACATACATCCAGACTTTACGTGGGTTCTGGGGATCCAAACTCAGGTCCTCATGTCTGTGGGGCAAGTGCTCTAACCACTGAGCAATCTCCACAGCATGGGAAGGGCATATTTATGCTCTATTCGTTGTAAGAAAATGTGACCATTACAGAACTAGAAGCTCACTGCAGAGGTGTCTGGGTACCAAGGGCATGGTGGATGGTATACAATCCCATACACTCAAGTGAAGAAACAGGCAGACATCTCTCTCTCTCTCTCACACACACACACACACACACACACACACACACACACACAGAGAGAGAGAGAGAGAGAGAGAGAGAGAGAGAGAGAGAGAGAGAATTGTGACTACTATGAAAAAGCACATGGGCCAGAATGTCTTATGGCTAGCACTGTTATAGTTGGATTTATTGTTATACTACTTGTTCCCATGCAATTAAAAAAAGTTATTAATTTCAGGAAAACTTTAATTTAATGGAAAAACTTTGAATTTCCAAAAACAAAGTTATGACCATAAGAATTAAGTTGTTCACCATAAAGTGTTTACACTATGGGTCACCTAAGTGCACCAAGGGCTTCAAATCAAATCACTCAGATCAGTCAAGGATCCCTGGTAGCCTCTCTCCCACAGCCTAAGTAAGCTCAGGTCCCATCTACTCTTGCATGGTTCCAGTAACAGCAAAGAAGGAACATAACAGAGCAGGTAGTGGACCGAGACAAGACGGGGAGGGCATCGGTTACAACCTCATGAGCAGAGTCCCTAAGAGATGAGTCAGGAAACAGGCACTGTGAACCACAGCACGCAGGGAATCCAGATCTCCTCTAGTGAACCCTGTCAGCCCCACAACCTCTCACATCTGCGCACCACTTCAGCAAAGACTAAAGAAGGAAATATAAAACACCTAGGAGAAAGCATTTACAATTTTACAGTAGCCTCAGACTTCCAAGAACACCAAAAGTATCAAAATATATTTAAAAAACAAAATTTTTGAAAAAAAAGTATTTTCTGTTTTTCAAATGAGAGACCACATAGAAGAGACGTGCCTGACAAAGTGTTTCCGCCACTACACGGAACACCAAGAACCTACAAAGGCATACAGCCCAGCAATGAGCAGGCCAAGAAGTAGGACATTTTTCCATTAAAGCTGCAAAGGGCGCCTGAGTGTGTAGGAAGGTGCTGCAATCCCTCATAGCAAATGCACAAACCAAACCACCGTGGTATCCCTACAGTTACCAGTCAACTAAAGTTTAAATGACAGAAACACATTCCCCAGGGGGAAGGGACAGGGAATCCTACTCCACTCCTAACCCTCAGAGGACAGTGTGACAGCATCCTAAAGTTAAAGATGCCCCCACTTGTGTCCAGGAACCCATGCCCAGGGACTTACACAAGACACATTACTGCACACATCCACACAAGAATGTTGGCAACTTTATCCAAAACAGCCAAAAACCAAGTCCAACCTAAAGGACCATTAACAAGGCCTCGTTA
Source organism: Myodes glareolus (assembly GCF_982192425.1). Taxonomy (NCBI): domain Eukaryota; kingdom Metazoa; phylum Chordata; class Mammalia; order Rodentia; family Cricetidae; genus Myodes; species Myodes glareolus. The sequence goes on from NC_142033.1 coordinate 70,065,338, forward strand.
AACTGTATTCAGTCCCTCAGCAATAAAACGAAATAAAGTGCACGCATAAAACCCAGGTAAATAAACCAGGCGGTGACGCACTTCTTTAATCCCAGCATTTGGGAGGCAGAGACAGGTGGATCTCTGTGAGTTTGAGGTCAGCCTGGCCTATAATATGAGTTCAAGGATAGCCAAGGTTACAGAGAAACCCTGACTCAAAAAATCCCCACAAAATACATACATACATCTACATACATACATACATACATATGTACATACATAAAACCCAGTTAAATCTCTCAAAAGAGCTAAGTGAAGGGAACACCCACCCATAAAATGAAATCCCAGTAAACACAGTCCCAGACTCAGCCATTGCACCTGGCCACACAGCCAATCAGGGCTTCCCGAGACCTGGGTGTAGGAGGTTAGCCAGGTGATTCCAGAGCTGATGATGAGTTCTGAACTCACAGACTGAGGCTCTGTGAGCAGCAGGGATCTGGAGAAACCCAACAGGCCAAGGTAACTGGGTTAAACAGGAAACACTGTCCTATCTGGTAATATGAGATCTGCATAAATATAATTTTAAGAAAAGACTACTGGCTGGCAGCAATAAATGGATTAGGAGCAGGGATGGGGAGCTTAGTTAGCTTCCCATAGGAGGAAGGCTGGCTCTGCTGCAGGTACCAGAGGAACAAGGGCCCCTACTCACTGCCACTCAGGGCATGGCTCTTGGAAATGGGGTTCTTCCAAGCAGAGGGAGTGAGAAAACACACACTCAAACACAAGGAAAGCATGGAGCCAAATAAGAGGAGTAAGTGGACTTTCTCATCTTGTGGGTGAGGAAAATGAGATTTAAGAGAGGCAAATAGCTCGCACAGATCGAAAGAACAGAAACCATCAGGTCATACCAGTCTGTCTTCATCCAAAGATTCCAAGATCCTGATGAAATGCAGCTGGCCATGTAGGGCAAGTGGTCAGGAATGCACAAAGCATTGGCCCATGGGGTACAAAATTTGGAGAGAGGCATGACTGCCTAGCTTGGGCATGGTGCATGGTACAGAGGTCAGGTGCTAGGGAATTACATCCTTTGTGGTTCTCTCGAATCCCATTGACAAGCTTCCTTCACAGTAACAAGGCTTCTAAGTCACAGGGACAACCAGGAGGTGTGTCCTATGCAAGACGCTATGGTTGTAACTAAGCAGACACAATCGCCTAGGGATGAAAGCCATGTTCAAGGGCACAAGGCTCAACACAATACATCAAGATTACTCACACTCAATATTCCTGCAAGGACAGGGCACATGGGCACAATAGACCTGGCACCACCTCTAAACAGAGGATCAATCACACTGAAAGCCACTCAGGAGAAAGAAACAATCATGCACCCTGCAAGCCTGTGCCACAGCCCCTGAACTAAGCCCATACTACAGCTGGCACCACATGACCATGGGGACAGCAGGCTCTACGCAGGAGAGACACTGGCTGGCAGCTTCCACAGACCTTCTGTCATCTCCAAGGGAGACGTCCAGATCCATGAGGACCACCAGACAGCTAGCCAGTTCTAACCTGATCATGTGACTCTTCATTGCTTTATTAAACTAAAAAACCTACCCTAATTGAGTTCTTAAAACTGCAACTTTGGGGACTGGCGAGATGGCTCAGTATAGGGCATCTGCCACCAAGCTCAATGACCTAAGTTCCATCCCCAGGACCCAAATGTGGAGGTAGAAAACTAACTGCTGCAAGATGTCCCGTCCTCCTCACACATATGCGGCACACACACACCCGTCCCGCTCGCATGCACATAAAATAAACGAATAAAAACTACAACATAGGACGCGAGGGATACAGTGGAGGCAGAGCCTTCCAGAACCCTGAGACAGCATCCTGCTAAGCAAGCCTCGGTTGCCTCAAACTCCCTCTACTATTTCCTGCCCCATTTCCTGCACCCACCCCAGTCAGCCTTCCAGTGAAGAAGGAGGGAGAGGGTCACACAGTACTCTGCAGATGACAGAAGGAGACAAGGCACAATCACGGCCCAGGAAGGCCTCCACATCGTCTCACTGACACCTTCCACAACACAGGAAAACAAATGCATCAAGGGGTCACAAGGTCTGCCAGTAACGCCACAGGAGGTGACAGGACACAGGCTTTCTCCAGTATAGCTGATGAGGCCACGCCTCTTTGCACCTCTTTGCCCTGTTCCGCATCAGTTTGAGGGATGTTTAAGGGTGCAAGGATCAGCAATGGCTAGAGGACGACTCACACTCCCTGTCTCTGCAGGGAGAGGGGAAATGAGCCTAACGGCCCGCACAACCCCTTTCTATCAGGAAAACGACACTCGATGGTGTTGGGAAAACACCAGCTGCCTCCCGAGCTCTGTGCAGGCTCAATCACACTTCCAAGTGGGAAAGCCAAGGCAAAGGCATGGGCGGCATGACCCCTAAGAAGGGCAGACCTGCGGCAGAAGATAAGATAACCTGCCGCAGAGAGGACCACCTCCCTCTCTGTTCCACATCCACCCACCTGGCGGAATATTCCATCAGTCTCAGAACTGCTGGGTTTTCTGCAAACCAGGAAAAGAGCCTACACCACATCAAAGCTCCCTGCATCTGTCCTGGGTTCATGGAAATGAACTCCGAAAGGAAGGCCTGAAACCCAGGGCAAAGTACGTTATCCCAACGCTGTGGAAGCACTGGGAAGGGAGCACAGAAACAAAAAGAAACATGGTCCCACGAGGCACTGGGAAGGAAGCCTGGCCAGTGATACAGCCGTCCATCCTCATATCCCTCAGGAGCTTTCTCACTGGCCCCTGCAGCTCAGCTGTCCACAGAGACTGCAGCTGAGCTCCTGTATCCTTCCGGCCCCTTTCCTTGGTCATCAGAAGGTGCTGAGCTCAGGGGCTGTGTCATTGGCTCTCTTCTGAGAGCCAGAAGGAAGAGCCTGGGGCTCCTGACAGCAGGCGTGAGACAGCCTTAACGCTCCAAGGAGGATGGGCCATGGCTCGCCAGGGAGTGGAGGCTGAAAGCTGGCATCTGTCTCTCCTGCATCCCCAGGCAGATGGCTTTTCCCCCCTGAGTGTGGGAACAGGAGGCAGAGCGGTGGGCACCTCGCTCTGGGTAGCATATGCCAGGGTGTTAATGGAAGCAAATTAGAGGCGAGGCTTGTCTCACAGCTGCGCTTCAGGGACTGGAGCTGCCACGTTCACAGGATGAGTGAGAGCCAGGTTCCTCTGGGATGTGAAACTCCGGGCCCTGGAAGTTCTGCTTACAGCTCTTTGGACATAGTATCGAGTGTGCTCTGTAAAGCTGGGGTGGCCTGAGGCTTGACTGCAGACATTATTTTGTTAAATGTCCTGTGTAGAGCTTGGCACAGTCTTTTGACATAGACTAGGCCTTCAGAAAATCCTGGCAGCTGCCACTTTCATTCCCGGTATAGTCTTTTACACAAAAGGAAGCTTCTCAAGAGTTCCTCTCCACCCCCAAAGAGCGGGTGGAAAGACTGAAGACGGATAACAGGCAGCCTGCCCTCTCCACAGTCACCACTCAGGGCTCACTGGACCATCCCTCAGAACCCACATTAGTCTCCTGTGTGCTTTACAAGGAAGCTATTCCTCCAAACATGGCTCCTTTCTAACAGGAAGGAATTGTGATGCAAAGACAGCACCACTTCAGAAGACAGGAAACGTCATAAAGTAGCCAGGCCCGACAGTGTTAGGAACATCAGTAACATATATACTATACAAATACAGATGCAACACATGCACGTGCACACACGCACCATATGCACGTGCGTTCAATACCATCTACACACTGCTACTTCCCAGATGTTTGCCTCAGTTTAGACCCCTGCCCTGGATTCCAGCTATTTGCAAGGGCCTTCTGTGGAGGACTCAGGCATACCCACTGTGGAATGCCGTGGCAATGACTCATCACAGGTGTGAGACACCCTGGGCAGCCTGGGGCAGTGATAAAGCATTACAGAAATAGGGCCTCCAAGGGATTAGGAACTGTAGGAAAAACAGGACTTTCAAGCAAGATACTGCCTGGTTACTCAGAGCAGGAAGTCAGAGGGTGACTGAGGTTTACCTTCACAGAGGCAAAGCAGAGCTAGGGCAGCCCAGGCCATTATCCAACCACCATCCAAACCAAAACCAGACAAGTCTCCCTAGGCACCCCTTCCAAATGCAGTCCTCCTGGCCCGCTCACCATTGTCCTAAGCTGGCCCACCATTTTCTCTATCCCCCTCCACACCCACATCTCTCCCTCCCTTCCCCCTTCTCTGGGGTCACTCTTGCAAACGTCCTCTTTTCCTCCCACCTCTGCCCTCTGCCTTCACACCCAAATACCTAAGAAAATACACACACAGAGGAAGGGCCATGTTTGGGGACCCTGGGTGAAGGGCAAACAGAAAAACCTTTGTCCTCCTTTTGAGACCTTTCCAAATGCTTGAATTATTTCAAAATAAACAACGAGGGGGAACCCACCACCCCTCTTCATGAACCATCCTATTCTCTCCTGGCCAGAGACTCTCCCCACTAAGCTCATCCATTTTTTTTTTCCATGAAGCACTAAGAAGTCTTCCTCCTCCACTACAGTTCGGGTAAGGTTCACGGGTGGTCCCGGGGGTTCATGGATTAGGAACCCTGTCCTCTGCATGGCTGAGCAAATGGACCTTTATGAAGTGGAGCCCAGAGGAAGGTTATTTCTGGTTCCTCCATGGTCTTTCCCTGGCTTCCGGTCTCATCCAAGTTATCCTACATGTTCCATGATGCCGTCTGCTGGGAATTCAAGGCCACCTGATCACCAACTTTCAGCCACAACGCTATGAGTGGAGGAAACTCCATAACGGATCCAGGCTTGACAGTGTCAGCAACATGAGGAGACACCACACACACATTTTAGGGATATACCCTCCACAGTTTGACCCTCTCATAGTCTCAGTTTCACAGCAATAAAATACACGGAAATGGAGACGATCAAGGAAACATTTAAAGTACTTTGATGCTGGGAGAGAGGGTGGAGCATGCTGAGAGGATGTGAACCTTCCCCTGAACCTGAAGTCCCATGAGGATCACTCCAGAGCTGAGCAAGGCCACACTACAACAGGCTCACATGTACCACCTGAAAACTAGTGTCTGAGTGGGGAAGACATTTCACCAGTCACCTACCCATCACAGAAAACACACTACAGCAAACCAGAGTTTTCCTGTTAGAAAAGGACGGGATCAAAAAGGTCTTTATTTCTATAGCACAAGACCTCGTTTTTATCAATGGACTGCAAACTAATGAGCCTCTGCCTCTTCTGAAACCCCAGATAAGTGTGTGGTGGCTTTTGCTCATCCATCTGGACCCCCACAGGATCTAAGAACAGACAGCAGAAGCTCGACTAAGGAGTAGGTAACTGGGCCTAGCAAACTGAGTACCAGGAAGGGGTGGTGGGTGAGTGACAGACTTAAAACAAGATGGAAAATAGGTTTCAACCAGCACTAAATACTAGCCGATTGGTAGTGGGCATCTGAGAGGTTGGGATCTTAAGGGAAAGCAAAGGGGGTGTGCCTAGGGAGCCAAGCTCAAGAATTCATTATTATCTCTGTGATTAATAACCAACATGGCAGTGGTGGGGCACATCTTTAATTCCAGCACCTGAGAGGCAGAGCCAGGCAGATTTCTGTGAGCTTGAGGCCAGACTGGTCTTCAGAGAGAGTTTTGGAACAGTTAGGACTATATAGAGAAACCTTGTCTCGAAACTAGATAGATAGAAAGATAGATAGATAGATAGATAGATAGATAGATAGATAGATAGACAGAATGAATGAATGAATGAATGAATGAATGGCAAAGGCTATGCGGAGAAGCCCTGTCTCAAAAAAACAAATCAATCAATCAATCACTAGTGTGGCAAAAAGCCTCAGATGTGCCTCGCTCTCAATGATTGTCATGATCTTCACACTCACATGCCTCCCTTCAGACCAGACAACAGTGACAATCCAGAAATCTATTTGGCTGGGAACTTAGCCGTCTCTAACAAAGTAACGCTGAATAAGTCTTGCAGGAATAACATTCTCAGTGACTCCAATTATTTCTAAGCCATGAAAACCTGCAATCAGAGAGAAGCACGAGATAACAGCCACATACCCAGAATGCACCCATCCTGCTCCCCATGACAACTTTTATTGGCAAATGGTATTTTCCTGTCCAAAATGTCCATTCTTTTTCAGAGCCTGAAACTGAATGTTGAAATGACCAAGGATAACAAATAAAGATGGAATGTGCAGATTCCAGGAGAGGCTGGAGAGGGGTGATGAGGACTGCCGCATGGAGGCCATCTCCACGGGAAGAAGACAGCGGTCACCAACCACCAGCCTAAAAAGCGCTAAGTGTGCAAACCCCCAAACAAATGGCTTCTGAAACAAGACCTTCAACCAACAGGGACCAGAGCCCAACTCCTAAGAACCACTGAAAACCTGGGAAAGCCAGGAGCTGTGATTTCCATCCCAGCTGCAATAAGCTGGCAGTGGTGTAAGGGTTCACTGAAGCAAAGGAGTGGATGGCAGAGGCACATGGCACAGCAGCCAGGAGGAGCATGGGCCACAGGCAGAGAAAGGGCTATGCAACAGGTTGGATCTGAAGCCAAGAACACCACCGGCGCCTCTGGGGAGTTCGTGTGTCTGAGCCCAACTCTGCTTCCATCAGTCAAAGGCTTTGCCTGTGTTAAGCCTTGCCGCCAGCAGGCTCCTCTGCTGGGAGTCCATCCCGGACCTTAGCAATGCCCTACCCGCCCCCCCCCCCCCCCCCCCCCCCGTGATAGCGAAAGTATGCTCTTTACACTGAGAATAGTTTTAGAGAGGAATGCAGTGTGAGGCCTGCTGCTAGGAAGAGGCTGGAAGCCTGCTCACAAGGTGGACTGACAAGGAAACACACAGAGCGTGCCCAGTAAGGAGAAGGAAAACTAATAAAGCTAAGGGGCCTGCTGCACCCCAACTTCTCTAAGTTAAACTGTATCACATGCCTACACTTTCCCCCAGGACACTCTGACCAGGCCATCACTGACTCCGTTATTTTCAGCTCTCATTTGTACAGCCACACGCAATGCCTCCATCTGTCATTCCACAGTCTCCGCTGCAGAAAAGCTCCTACTGGAGTCGGAGTCATGCGCCATGATGCCACCTGGGTGTGAGGGAGGACGTAGCAAGGGGACCAGAAGAGCCAGCCGGGGGCAGACGCTGGGGATAGGGAGAGCGGCCTCATCCCAGGCAGGCAGCATGCCAAGCACGCTCTTCCCATGAGCTCCTGGGTGGCTAGACTGGATGAGCAAGAATGTTCCTGCAAGTTCTATCATTTTCCTAGATACAGTTGGAACAACGAAGGCTGGAACTCTGGAATTTGAAAATGCTCCCAAATCCTAAACTTTCTAACTTCATGCAGCTCCACTGTGGAGCTCTGGATCAGGAATGTTTGACCAGTGAAGTCAAGGCAAGTATTTCAAAATCTGAAACCAAACCGCTATAATCTGAGACCCCAACCACTTCAGATAATAGAGGCTCCACCTATAAAGATGCAAATTCTGAACTCAACATAAACAGAGACAAAACTCAGAATTCTGCAGGCACCATCATTCCCCAGCATCTCAGATCCCAGCATCCTGGAGATGCTGCAGCAGAACCCACCCTCTCATTCCCATCAAAATCCACTTAGCCGGGAGTAGAGACAGTAGTTGAAAGTACCTTCTGCTCTTGCATAGGACCCAAGTTAGGTTCCCAGCATCCACATCAGGTGACGCAGAAATGACTGTAACTGCAGCTCTAGAGAATCCAATGCTCCTCTAGCTTCTGCAGGCACCTTTGTGCACACATAAACACACACTCACACACACACACAATTTTTAAACTTACAAACTACTAAGTTGGTCATAAACAAAACAAAACAAAACAAAAACCTCAATCTTACTTATATACTTAAAAAAAAACAAGCTTTTAAAAAAGAATACAGAGGATCTTTGGACAGCTCTATTTATAGAATTTGGGGTAGAATAAGTAAAAATTTTCATGATTCCAAGAAAATCAACAATGCATCTTGACTGGCTGTAAAAAGAGCCATCTTTCTGAGCCAGGCATGAAAGAGAACCCAGCTGGTTGGGGCCAGATGATAATCAACTCTCAGCGGGCTCTTGGTCCCAACTCCCAGAGCGATGCATGGAAAGAGAAAGCTATCAATGACCAGGCACCTGGCCACTTACTCGCCACACCATCTGCTTCTCTCCATGCAAATTTCAAATGAATGTGCCCTGTCTCCAGACAGAGCAAGGGCTGCATCTGTCTTTCCAGTCCCACATAATGGTGACTAACAGATTCAAGTTGCACCATAACGGCCTGTAACTCCAGCTCCAGAGGAGATCTGGTGCCTCCGACCTTCACAAGCACCTGCACGCTCATGCACACACACACACACACGCACACACACTTTAAAATGATTTAAATGATTATATTTCTTTTTAAAGGAGGACACTGAAAGCTCACTCCTGAAGTCTCCCCTCCATCTTGCACTCCCCACAACCAGTCCAAAAGGGTTGGGGAGACATCACATTTTCTGTTTAAAGACAGCTCGAGTTTCGGGTGTCTGATAGGCATACTTCTGCCCTTTTAGGATGAGGCTCTGTAAACCATCTGGTCAATGACAGAATGTCATTTTTTTTAAAGGGGAAACTTTAAATGCAGGCAAGTGTGCATGTTTATTTAAGTGCTTTGTGCTCGCACACGAGCAGACTGCGCTAACAGATTTCTCCGTATTTGGCTGACTTTGCCGGTTGCCATAAACAGGCTTCTGCATCTTTTCTTAATTGTTTATAAATAGCGCCAACATCCGAGAATGTAAATCAAGGCAAGCTGTGCCTACACTTGGCTCGGCTGTGATGGCAGTACATGACAACTGCCAAACCCAGGAGAGGCAATCCATGGCCTGCAGCGGATGCCACAAAGCTGCCTTGCATTCCTGCGACACCCAAGGAGACAGAAGCAACTTGCTCCCCACAAAGACAGATGATTCCTTTGTTCGGCAGACAGACACTTGCTGGCTCCGCACTGGCCTGCCCTGTCACATCCAGTGAGATTCCATGTAGTCTGCATCTTGGAATCCCCCACAGGAACGCAAAAGCGCTGCCGAGTCCATCTTACAGACACAAGGAATGGAGAATTGAATACACTGCCCAAGACGTCAGGCCAAAAAGAAGCTCTAATCTGCAGCAAAGGCAAAGCCCCAAACACCTTTCTGCTCCATCACACTGCCAAGATGAGATCCAAGTCCCTTGCAGGAGCAAGTCTAGGGACACCAGCCTAGTTTGCTTTTTGTTTCTGTGATGAGCACCATGACCAAGGCTACCTGGGTGGGGAAGAGTCTATCTCAGCTCACAGGTCACAGTCCACCATCAGGGAAACCAGAGCAGGAGCTCAAGGCAAACACTGAAGAAGGGGCCGTGGAGGAACACTGGGCTCACTGGGCCTGCTTTCTTACACATCTCAGGCCCACCTGGTTGGGCACCTCTTATAGTGGGCTGGACCCGCCCACATCAATTAGCAATCCAGAAATTGCTTTGCAGACAAGCCACAGGGACCCCCTTCCCAGATGTGTCATGTTGACCCCCGAGATTAGCTATTGCAGGCGCACTATGGGAGTCACAAAGACCAGCCAGTGTTCTGTTCCTCTGAGAACGCTGAGATAATCACCCCGGCGAGCCATGCCGGGCTCAGCACTGCATCCTGCTCCATTCTCACTATGATTCTTTGACAGTGTTGTGTTTCATCCCCATTTCCTGGTGAGAAAACAGAGGCCCATATAGAAAGGAAGTCATCTGTGAACACCTGTCAGGATCTTTTAGCAAATACTCAAAAGCAAATATTCCTTTAGTTACAAATGTTAACCAGACATAAAAGTAACGAACACCAGGGTCTGGAGGGGTGGCTCAGTGGTAAGAGAACTGACTGCTCTTTCAGAGGACTAAGGATCAATTCCCAGCATCCACATGATGCTTCAAAACTTTCTGTAATTCCAGTTCCCAGGATCTGACATCATCTTTTGGCCTGCAAGGGCACAGGGCATGCAAGTGGTGTACCAACATACCCATGGGCAAAGCTCCCATACACAAAATTAAAACACAAATAAAAATAATCTTTAAGAAGTAACACTATAGTAACAACAAAAATTAAAAAGCATGCTGTGGCCGTGGGCAAGGTATCTAACTCGGTCGTGCCTCGTGCTCCTTACCTGTAAAGCAAGGCTAATGACAGTAGGGTTTGGTTCTCACGGCCTAGGATGACATTAAATCAGTTAAAACATCACAGTGGGGGGACTCGATTGCACCTGAAACATCTTCAAAAGCACAAGCAGGTTTGGAATTTTCCAGAATGAAAAGTACAAAGCACTGTCACAGACATTATCTTTTTTGACCCTTGGAACACCTCTCCTAAGACAGCAAGCACAACAAAGACAGAGGGCCTCCAGAGCCCGGGGCTTACCAGCAGGGAGGGAGTTGCCTCCTCTCCCCGCACTCGAGCCTCACACAAGTGTTGCTCCTAAACACTGGAAGAAATGGCAACCCAAACTCAGAATAACGACCTAGAACCACTAGCCCACAGAACCGAACCACTCCTTCACAGCCCTACGACGCCTCTCTCTCCTGGACTGCTAAGGCAGGAATCATAGGCTGGGGGCCTGGAGCACCATGCTCGACGGCTGGCAGGTCCGTCTTTCGCAAGATCGTCCCATAAAATTAGTGTCACACTTTTTCAAAAAGACAGTGTGACTTTTATAGAACCATCCACTCCGCTTGGAAGGAATGTCTAATAAAACCGCAGAAGGATAGCGCACTCGAACAACGACAAATGAAGTTCATCTGTCACAGGCTCAAGTCCGAAAGCCCTCTGGGCACACAGCTGCTCTTCTGGGCTGAAATTGAATTGCAAGGGGACAAACAGATCGACTTATTGAAAGAGATTTAAAAATTAAAGTGCCCCATGTAAAAATTCCTTTAACTTGGATCTTTGGTTTGTTTGGTTTGGTTTTTCTGGGTTGAATGTCATCGTTGGCCCATAAGACAGCACATACTCATGAGATGTCCACACTGGTAGGACCAAGCCAAGCACGTCAGCAATACAGATGACTGCAGCAATACAAAACACTTCACAAGGGAGGGTTGAATAGGGATAGATCACTCAGGTACAATCCCAACTCACAGGATCACAGCTCACAGCAGTGGTTCTCAACCTGGAGGTCATGGTCTCCCTTTGGGTCAAACGACCCATTCACAGGGGTCATATACCAGATATACTGCATACCAGATATTTACATTACGATAGATAACAGCAGTAAAATTACAGTTATGAAGTAGTAACTTTATAGTTGGGGAATCACCACAACATGAGGAACCGTATTAAAGGGTTGCAGCATTAGGAAGGTTGAGAACCACGAGTTTATAGCAATAACAGATTTGACTCTAAGAATCTGGGGCCCTAGAAATTTCAGGCCAAATTTCAGCTCTATTCCAAGCTCCACCAGTACCCTAGGCCAGCAACTTCTGTGAGCCATAGGCAAACCATGTAGAAAGGAGGAGGAGTCATGTCTGCCCTTCTCACAGGACTCCTTGGGGCAGAAGATAAGATCTTAGGTTTTAACGTCTGTAAGAAATCACCATTGCCATTAATAGCAGCAGGGTGAGATGAGATCAGAGCAGTCTCCTCCCCAGCAAAGGAAAGTGGCGTGGAACCACGCACGTAGCCAAACGCGGTGGTCCATAAGAGACCTGGATGATGCCAACGCTCACCTCCCTCCATTGCCTCACCCCTCCAAGCGGTCACTTGGAAAAGAAGGGTTCAACAGAAGAGGCATCTTTTTCTGACGGTTTTGATGCTATAAGAAGTAAATGGTTGTGGCGTATTTTCAACATGGGTGCACTTAGAGTTCATCAGAGTCACAGACAAGCAGGAGATGCTGCGTCCCTCTCCACTGGCTGGAGGATGATTGTCTCAGGACTCTGAGGATGGAAAGGGACAACTGATGGAGTCCAAGATCAGAGAAGTCTTGAGTCCCACGTTACTCATAAGATAAGGCTGTGTCCTCAGCCAATAGGATGGAGAATCTGGGAATCAGGAACGTGATGCCTATGGAAGAAGAGCCAGGACTGGCACCATATCAGCACATTGGCCATGTTTGTCCTCTCTCAGCTGATGTCTCTTTCTGCAGAATGGTGTTTTAGAAATTGATTTGTTTTCATAAGTCTTTTAAATTTATTATTATCTCATTTCCCACAATGTCACCCAATCTTACCACACAGTGAAGCAATTAGATTTTTTTTCCTTGGTAAATGTTTTAGTTAGCCTGTGTACATGCTCCTAGCAAAAATCAAAAAGCATTCCAATGTCACAAGATGGCATTAAATTTCCTGAGCACAACCCAGAGAAATACAGGGCTGGAATCCTTAAAACATCTTAGAAAAAAAAAAAAAAGACACAGCAACCTCACTTCCGATGCACTGGGTCTAAGCTGCTACATCGGCCTCTTCTTTCCAGACCACCCTGTTCAACTGTCCTCTATATAACACTCTTAACTGACACCAGAGCCTTAGGACGGCTGCGTACCCACCACGGAACAGACCACCAACACCTGCTTACTGAAGATGATCTTGCCCTAATGTGGGCCGCCAAGTTCAGGAAGTAAATACAGAAAACAATTCTCTGGCTCTCTTGCCCTTTATCCAGATAGGCACGAGTCTCAGTCGAAACAAAACAGAAACACAGAGAAGGCTGGAAAGATGGCTCAATACTAAGGAGCACTTGCCACTCCTTCAGAGGTGTAGTCAGAGACTGATGTTCGGTTTCTGGCTGCTCAGACCCGAAATAATCACACAGAAACTGCATTAAAACAATGTATTAAAACACTCGGCCTATTAGCTCAGGCTTCTTGATTAACTATCTCTTACATCTTAAATTAACCCATTCCTATTATTTTGAATTTTACCACAAGACTTGTGGTTTACTTGTGGGCGTCTTTCTCCTTCGGCAGCTACATGGCATCTCTCTGACTCTGCCTTCTTTCCTCCTCTGTCTCTGCTTGAAATTCCTGCCTTGCTTTATTTTGCACTGCCATAGGCCTAAAGCAGATTCTTTATTAACCAATGGTAATAAACATATTCACAGCATACAGAGGGGAATCCCACATCCCAGAGGGCTCAGGTTCAGTTCCCAGCACCCACATCAGGAGGCTCACAAGCATCTGTAACTCCAGTTCCAGGAAATCTGACGACTGCTTCGGGCTTCCATAGTGTCTCAGTGAAGATTTCTACTGCTGTGATAAAACACAGTGACCGAATGCAACTTGGAGAGGAAAGGGTTTATTTCAGCTTACACATCCTGAGTACAGTTCTTCATGGGGGGAAGTCCGGGCAGGAACTCAGGGCAAGAGACAAGAGCTGACGCAGGGGTCATGAAGGAGTGTTGCTTACTGGCTTGCTCTTACACCAATAGCCTCTCCTGGGCTCTCTTCGTGGACTCCAGCCTATCACACAGCACCAAGCCGCAGCTTCTTTCCATGATCCTTTCATGTCTTCAAGACCAGTACCCTCTGGCTGACTTTTCCACTACCAAGTTTTGCTGTTAGCATGAGGTATAACCTTGGCCCCCCGTGAACCACAGCTTCTATGTGCTGACCCTGAGAAAACACGTCCAGAAGATTCTGCCTCAATGATGCTGGTCTCCGCTTAGTCCCATCTGAGTCCTGGGCCCTAGCTGACCACATAAATTGTCTCAGTAGAGCAGAGGCTGCACTTTAGTAGTTCTTCACTCAAATTATTACATGGTGGATGAAAGAGAGTCTTTGCTTCCCTCTGAAACTGCGCAAGGCGGGCCTCCATCGTCTGCACTGCTCTTAGCGTCCCTGTCTTCCAAGTTCCCGCAGCAGCCCTTTAAGCTCTAGCACTTGGTGGCTTCCCCAGACCGACGTTCCCAAGTCCTCCCACAACCCTCCCAAAATATGACCAGGTCTGTCACATCAATACCCCACTCCTGGTATTAATTTATGTCTTAGTCAGGAATTCTATTGTTGTTATAAAACACCAAGACCAAAAGCAACTTGGGGAGGAAATGGCTTGTTTCATCTTATAGCTTATAGCTTATATCACCTAGGGAAGTCAGGGCAGGAACCTGGAGGCAGAAACTGAAGAGGCCAGGAGGAGTGCTGCTTGTTGGCTTTGCTCAGCCTTCCTTCTTATACCATCCAAAACCACTAGCCCAGGGGCAGCACTGCCCCAGTGAGCTGTGTCGGCCCACATCAATCATCAATCAAGAAACTGTACTCCAGACTTGTGTATAGGCAAATCTTATTGTGGTATTGTTCCAACTAGGAGTCCCTCTGCCCAAATGACTTGAACTTGTGGTCAAGTTAATTTGAAACTAGACAGTACACAGGAATACCTGGTACACAAATGGTATGCTCACATACATGCAGGCAGACACACACAAAATATAAGTAAATCATTAAAGGGTCAGAGGGTCTGGAGAGGTGGCTCAGCAATTAAGGGATCTTGCTGTTCTTGCAGAGGACTTGGGTTGGTTCCAAGCTCTCACATGATGACTCACAACCACCTTTCACTCCAGTTTTAGTTCATTCTTCTGACTTCTACAAGCACCAGGCACATATGTGCACATACATGCAGGTGTATATTCATACACATAATATAAAAATAAGCTTTTTAAAATTGAAGAGCGAAAGGAGCCTTACAAATCGCATACACAACCTCCCCTCCACAGCTGAGCATACAATGCCCATGTAATAAAAGGAACAGCCTGGCTTCAGGATAGAGTCAAACTCAGCAGTGAGGCACCAGACTCTGGCTTGTGCCAGGACACTGCACTACTTCTAACGAAGGAGGGAAGGAGTGAGCACAGACCATCCCTCCCATGCCACCGTCATTCAACAGGTCAACCGGCACCTGTGGAAAGACCTATGCATCCCAAACACTGCACCTGGCTGCATTTTATCACTGTAGCATCACTTGAGGCTTTCCTTTCCTCTGCGAGAACATGAAGTCAGATGTGTGGAGAGTCTATAAGACATACTGGCGGTTGCTAGATGCTGGGGACTCAGCACTGACAAGAACAACGATCCCTGCTCAAGAAGAAGTGGTAGGCTAGGGAGGAAAAAAAGAGAAAGAGGCTGATGAAAGAGTTAATAGAATGAGGGGGTGAGGCTGGATGAGGAGCACCCACCTGTGCTGGGCAGCACCTAGAGAACGCCACTGAAGGGCTGCAAGGAAGCATGTACCTAAAGTAGCTGAGGATGCTGCTCTCAGTTGGCTCCCTTGGTTCCAGGAATCATGTTTGTGGTGGTTTGACTAGGAATTGCCGCCAGAGGCTCATAGATATAGATATGCTTGGTCATTAGAGAATAGTGCTGCTTGATAGGGATTAGGAGGTGTGGCTTTGTTCGAGCAGGTGTGGCCTTGCTGGAGGAAGTATGTCCCTGAGGGTGGGTTTTGACGTTTCAAATGCTCAAGCCAGTCCCAATGTCTCTTTTTCTTCTTCCTGATGTCCAATCAGAATGTAGAACTCTCAGCTGCCTCTCCAGCACCACGTCTGCCTGTGTGCCGCCATGCTTCCCACCATGATGATAACAGACAAAAGCTCTGAAACTGTAAACCAGCCCCCATTCCATATTTTTCTTTCTAAGAGTTGCCATGCAGTGGTGGCACACACCTTTAATCCCAGCACTCAGGAGGCAGGTGGATCTCTGTGAGTTCAAAGCCAGCCTGGTCTACAGAGCGTGTTCCAGGACAGGCTCCAAAGCTGCACAGGGAAACCCTGTCTCAACCCCCTACCCCCAACACAAAAAAGAGTTGCATGGTCATGGTGTCTCTTCACAGAAATAGAACGTCAACTAAGACAATGGTCATGGAGCTCACAGCATGGAATTCAGGAGAAGAAAGCAAAGCAATGGACCAAACAGCAGGCTGCCCATTCACGAAGGTTAAAATCAGCTTTTAGTAGCAATGGCCCAACTATAAAAATCCTTTGGATATATTCATTTGAAATTCAAGTATCCCAGGGAACAATATTTTAGTAGTAAATTAAGGCTACCAGTTAAAATCTAAAATAAAAATATGTGGGTTTCAAGAGCTAAGAATGTGTTATCGTTGACAAGTTTATTTCCTCTGACCTGTTTGGTTTTATTGCCAACTTGACACAAGCTAAAGACACCTAGGAAGAAGGAATCTCATTTGATTGCCTCAATACAATTGGTTTATTGCTGCGTCTGAGAGAGGCTGCCTTGATTTATGATAGATATGGGAGGGCCCAGCACAACGTGGGTAGCACCATCCCTAGGCACGTGTGTCTGGGCTGTGGAAGAAAGACATCTGATTGTGAGCCAGCGAGGACCTAGGAGGCAGCATCCTCCATGCTTTCTGTTCTAGGTCCTGCCCTGACTTCCCGCTGTGACAAGTTTTAACCTGGAAGTGACAGCCAAACAAATGCCTTTCCTCCTCAGGTTGCTTTTGCTCGTGGTGTTCATCACAGCAACAGAAAGAAAAGAAAACGAAAACCAATTCTCAATATTTATGTTGGAAAATGACAAGGATGACAAGGGTGGTGGGGCCATGATACCGTCACTGAGGGCTTCCAGGGCTGGCACTGAGTTGAGTCGTTTATATACATTTGCATAGAAAACCTCAGACAGTCCTGTTGGACAGCAACAGCTCGCTATCCCTTTCATAGGGGAAGCCACTTAGGTGTAGATTAACTTAAACATTGGCCTAAAGTTACACAGCATTTGGCGAGGCTGAGGACCAGCCCTTGCTAAGAAAGTATTGCTGTTTCTGAAACATCCCACACAGTCCCGGGGGGACAAGAGTGCAGTAAACACTTGCTGAGTACTTCATACATACTCAAGGCTATCCTGCCCCATTGGAATGAGATGTACGGTAGTCCTGCAAAATTAACTATCAACTTTCTCCTCCATAGAGAGAGGGGAGAGGGGTCAGAACAGAGTGAAGGTCAATGAATATGCTCGTGGAAGAATCCAGTAGGATGGAGTGGCAAGCTGTTCCCATGTTGTCTGCATGATGCTGGCATGATTTGAAAGAAGGCACAGCTGGAGAGAGGTAGCATCAGCAGCGTTGTCTACCAGTGACAGCAGTTCACCTCAGACCAAGATTCTCAGTCTCTGTCGTACAGAGATCTTCAAAGCAACCGCTCCCTACACTCCTCGCCCAAGATTCTACCTCAGTTGGCCTGGGATATAAGCAAGCATGCTTTTCTCAGAAACCCCCAGAGGCAGACAGGGTTGCAAGCCCTTGTCCCAGGTGCTCGCACACTTGGCCCAGCTCAACATACTCATTGAGATTCTGAGCACTAGAGAATGGCTCAGACAAGGCAGCCTCTACCCTTGACAACATGGGAGTGTTTGCTCTCTTCTTTTGGATAAAGAAACCAAGATCTCCGACTTATGCCAGGCCAAGCCAAATAAACTCACAGGTGAACAGAGATTTGGGTGTAGACTTCTACACAGAATACTTCCTGATTCTCCCTGCCAGAAGCCTAGGGACTAACTGAGCCCGGGGAATTCTGAGAGGAAATTCATGTCTGAACCACATGCATTCGTGTGCAGCTGCCTACACTTACCCCAAAGCACACCAAGGGTTTGGGGCTCCCTTTTTAAAATGGGTGGGGATGGAGAACACAGCAGCACAAAGCAAGACAGCTCTGCTTGCTCTACTCCCTCCGTGTCACCGCTGGCTCTGCTCTGAGCCCCGGGACTGAGAAAGGAGGGCACAAACCAGAAAGCTGAGGGTACTGTAGCTGCAGAGTCCACCTCAGAACAGAGAGGTTATTAAAGGAATCCCAGCCACCGACCAGGGAAGTAAGTGAAGAGTCACTTTGTCCATTCTTAGGAGATGGAAAAGGAAGTAGAAACACACACACACACACACACACACACACACACACACACACACGCCAGCTGAGAGAACATTAAGGTGTTTCACACCTGCACGTGTTCCACAATTAGCAATTCAAGCCTTCATTTTGTAAACCTTGCTCCTGCATCGCTGATCTTTCTAGAGGTCCTTTGCTGTCGGGGACTGTAATGGATGGTGCTTGGGTTGGCTAAGACATGTATTAATATAAGAAGAGAGGGCTCCGGTGTCTCCCTGGATGCCACCCTACCCCACTCCCTGTCCCCTATGTTCCTTTCATTGTCTCAGTCTCTTGGCTGACCCAGCATTCCCCAGAAAGCCAACACGCTGGCAGCCCTGTCGCTGGCTGCTCTGAGGCCACAAAAGCCAGAAAGCACTGAGCCGACAGGCTCCATCTGCGTCTCACAGTCTTCTACTTGTCATGCAGGTCACTCTGTGAACAGACTGGCCGAGGAAGGCTTTGGCAGGTTACCAAAAACTGACTCCTCTCTCTTTCTCTCTCTCTCTCTCTCTCTCTCTCTCTCTCTCTCTCTCTCTCTCTCTCTCTCCTGTCCTCCTTCTTAGGAGAGGAGACTGCCTGGAGGGCAGGGAGCTGAGAGGGCTGTTTTCTGCAGGGCACAATGTGCATTCCTGCCCCTCCCCACTGGAGACACCCCACCACATGCAGGCAGGAGCTTGTGCCTCCTTCCCACAGCTGCACCGTGGGGCAGGTGTCTCAGCTTTGTGCAGCTTGCTGTGAAGACCTAAGTGGGCTGCCTCAGGCTAGACCTCACCCAGGGGGTCACAGGCATGACCACCCCGTACCTTTCAGGTCTTCAGACAGAATTACAGATGTGCCTTCTTCACGTTCCAGAAACGTTGTTGACACAGCTGTATTCCCCAGAGGCTGTGGAGCAGTATCACAGCATATCTCACCTGCTCTCCCTGGGACCTTGCGGGACATACTGCTTCATCAGCTCCAGTTGCATTGAGAATAAAACCAAGAGTGCTCAGCAGTTCAGAGCACTTCCTGCTCTTGTAGAAGACCCAAGTTCAGTTCCCAGCGCCCACTAGTGATGCCTCACAGTGCTTGGAACTCCAGCTCCATGGGGACCCAATACCCTCTTCTTACCACTGAAGGCATTGCGTTCAGATGCAGTGCACACACACACACACACACACACACACACACACACACACACGTGCGCACGAGTTAAAAATAAAGTAACTTTAAAATTAAAAACACCAAATTCACAAAAATTCAGTGAGCTTCCCAAAAACCCCCCTCTTGTTAGAAGCAAGACATAAAGATCTTTTGACTCTGGAGCCAATACTTCAGCCAGTGTGCCACACAATCCCTGTGGGGCTGGGAGTCTTCCCTGACCTTAAAATGCAAACAGAAATCTCTCACATGTCTTCCAGCTTCCTCACAGAAAGCAACTTATGAATTTCCGGCAGTATCTGGAAAGTGCATAGGCCACTTTCCAAGGTCCCTTTATTTGTGTCTTGGACAGATCGTTCTAATGCAGTGGGGAGAGGGGCATGAGAAGGATTGCTGAGGGGGAGGGACAGAGGCACCAACTCTCACAGCCACGTGTGTCCCTCAGAAAGGTGTGCTTGAGGAAAGGTGACATGAAGTCCCATCAAACACAGAGATGAACGGGGGTAGAAAGGACAATGCATCCTTGGTGAGACGGCCCAGAGGTGAAAGGCACATACTGTTCTTACTGGGACCCGAGTTCAGGTCCCAGCACCCATGCCACGCAGCTCACAACCACCTACAATTCCAGGGCCGGAGGATCTGACCGCTCCGGCCTCCTCAGACAGCACCTACACTCACGTGCACATACACACTCAGATGTACGCACGTGCACACATGCATAATTAAAACGAATGACAGAGGCTTGAAAGACTGGAGAACTCAACTCATCTCCCATCCGCCATGCACATGGACCATGGATGTTTGGTCTCGCCATTACCCTTGAATGACATCCTGATGCTTCTGGAATAAAACTACTACATGTAACATGTACATACACGAACGGGTTTGGAGAGACCATGTTTTCTTTCCTCGGAGATAAATATCCTCAAGAGCAACTGCCCATTCATACAACTCCCGGATTAGCTTCTGAGAGACTGCCAACACGTCTTTGGAGGACCGCCCCACTTTCCTTTCCCACCAGCCCCTTTGACTCAGCTTCACACAGCATTTGCTTACTATTTTTTCTATTTTTTATTTTAGTGATTTCTTTTTTTTTTCTTTTTTGTTTTTTTTCTTTTCGAGACACGGTTTCTCTGTAGCTTTGGAGCCCATCCTGGAACTAGTTCTTGTAGACCAGGCTGTTCTCGAACTCACAGAGATCTGCCTCCCGAGTGCTGGGATTAAAGGCACGCCACCACTACTGCCCAACTATTTTAGTGATTTCTAACTGTGGACAGGTTTGATACTGTTGTTGTGATTTGGGGTTTTTCTGCAGTTTTAAACCCAGAGAGCCTCACACATACTAGGCAAGGACTCTCCACTGACATAGATCCCCAGCCCATGCTGGCTGTCTTTTGTGTACTTATTGGTTACCTGCACATTCCTCTTTGGTAAACCACCTCTCCATTTTTTTTTAAACATTTTCTAGCTGAATGGTTTCACTGTTGAATTTGGAGAGTTCTTTATGTGCTATATATACTAACCCTCTAGCCAATACATTATTTGTAATTTTTTTCTTCCCAGATGTATCTGCCCCTGTAGTCCCTTAACAAGCATGTGCATTTATTTCCCACTTAACGCACAGAAGCCATCACAATGAGCTGCTTCCAGAAGGGTGTCTCTGCATTACAAACTGTGCGGCTGAACTTTGAGCATTCGTTCAGGTGCTTCACACTCTCTGCAGACAGAGGGGCTCGGTGTCAACACTGCAGAAGGAAAGGTCAGCAGTGACCAGTGCACAACTATCTAGTGCACAACTATCTAGTGCACAACTATCTAGAGTGATGTGTGTATTTCACTTCAGCCTGCCTCCAAACACTGGCTACCTCACTGTCAGCCGAGCCTCCACCTGTATGGATGAAAGAGGCCGCTGGGGATCAGGACCTGTCAGATTCCATCCTTCTGTGTCTACTGTGTCGCTTGTTGACCATGGAGCTGACTATGGAAGTTCCTTTAACCACAAGGATACACTGCCTCATTGCTATCAGAATAAATGCCACTTGCCTCAGATGGACTAGAAGCCTGGCAGGGAGAATGACAAGACAGGGTGAGTATAGAAGTCAGCGTCTCAACTGGAACCACATAGAAGCTTCCTGGCGTTCTGTTTAGATAATCAGCAAAGAGAATATAAAATAACCAAATGGTTGTTTGATTTTTAACTTGAGAATTTTTTTTTTCAAGACAGGGTTTCTCTGTAAAACAATCCTGGCTGTCCTGGAACTTACTCTGTAGACCAGGCTGACCTCCAACTCACAGAGATCTGTCTGCCTCTGCCCCCGTTGGATTAAAGGCATGCACCACCACCACCCAGTAGGAAAAAAAAAGTTTTTTTAAAGCATGGGAAGAGATGGTTTTGGAGGAGAGAGAGTGGACTGAGGGACACCTCACAACACCCATCCTCCTCACTACCAACTTCACCTACCTGGGCCATCTCTTTGACAATGTGTAAAAAATCAACAATACCTTGACATAAGCAATGTGCCTTAGACAGGAGAGCTGTAGATAATTTCCCCCAAGAATCTACAGCACAAAAGTGACCCATGGAGCTGGCCCCAGTTACTATAAATACTCAGGCAAAAACTGATGTCATGCATTTCATACAGGGGCTGCACCACGAAGCCTGCAGGGCAAGCAGCAGCCACTAGTGCAGGCCTAATATTTCAGAAAGACTTCTCAGAGCTGGAGAGCCCCAGGCACTGGTACCCCAGCACTGACAGGTGTCTCAACCCCAGTGTCTAGTTATCAGAAGTGCGTTTTTCAGGTCTGTACCTAATGTTTATTTTTTAAAATCCCCTGGATCTGAAATTCCCTTCCAGAAAAAAAAAAAGTTTGCACTTTAGAAGAGAAGAGGGGGAACAGCTCATTCAGTGTGCTTGCCACACAAGCAGGACACAGTTCCATCTCCAGCAACAACATAAAGACTCAGGCGATGGTGCTCTCTTACAATCCCAGCACTTGGGGTAGAGACCAGAGGATCCCTGGGGCTTGGAGGCCAGACAGCCTGGCCAAATCAGTGAGCTCCAGGTTCAATGAGGGACCTTATCTCTGAAAATAAATTGGACGGCTCCTGAGAAACACCCGGGGTTGACCTTTGATCTCCACATGTGCATGTACACATGCACACACACACACAAACACACACACATCCACGAATACATGCACAATAAATAAGTGAAAAAATCTAAGAGAAATTAAACTCAACAGTTATTGTCCATCAGGGCAATACGTCAATTTATAGTACTACTGAGCTCACAGTAGTACTCAGGAGGTGGACAAACTCTGAAATTATAAGACAAACTCAGGTCCTAGTCTAACACGTACTATGAGACCCAACAAATAATTGAATTATCTAATTTTTCCAACTGCAAAATATCAAAGAATAAAACATTTGACCAAGGAATAGGAAACAGGCAGTCACACATTTTGAGAATAAAACAGAACCTGATAAAGGGAATCCATGTGTGCCAATCAAAATTGTGCATGTGTGCATCCTTTGATTTCACACCTAGGACATAGCCATGAAAATCCATGAGAACTAGGAACAACACAGTACAGCTTGTTATCCCAGAAGAGTGGGAATGACCGTTCCAGGATGGTCCAGGGAGACAGCGCAACTCTACAGTAATACTGTGAATGAACACACTCATCTATGAATGCTCAGCTGAATGCAGACGTCTGGATGCATTCGAAAGGAAGCAGCAAGGGTTCAAGAGCAGCCAAGAAAAGGCCCTGAGAATACTGCTGCACTGCTTAGAGTCAAGGCATTCGACACAAGAGTCAATCTTTATCGTAATTACAAAACCTAATACTGCCTCACAAGCAACGCACTAGTCAAGGTCAGGGGAAAGTGCTGTCGAAAGGGGCACTGTTGAGGGCTGTGCTCAGAGGCAGCTCTGACTGGACATCGCAGAGCCATGCTGAAAGACAGTTCTTGAAGGTGTGAACGGTGGTAAAGGAAGAATGGGCAGAAACAGCACACGCCAGGACAGGGACACTGAAAAGCACAAGACACTAAGTGCTTTGGAAAAAAAGTTGATGCTACCGGCTCAATTATGAGTTGATGAGGGTAACTAACTGGGAGTTAACTAACTGGACGCTAACTGGGAGTCTGCACCCAGATTATGAGCCTTGAAGCAGGCTTGAGACTCTACTCGGCACCTTAACAGTGGAAGAGACTGACGGATGCTAGACACACACCACGCACGCACAAATCACGCCACGAATGACTCAACTGTAGATCATCAATGGGAAATGAGAAGACAGGAAGCTGTCTGATGCAGGGAGCCTGGTTTCACTCTGCCATCTGTATAGACAAAAGAATGTAAAGCTGTATCTATTTTTAGGGCACTATCAATATTCTAGAACCCTGTCTATATCCGTCTGCCAGCTGCCAAGCAAACTCTCACACTCAGGGTGGCTGAGCAACAGAAGTCTATTTCACGGCATCTGGAAGCTGAGATAGCCAAGATCTGGCTCCTGGTGAGGCCACTCTTTCCGCCCTGAAGACAGACATCTTCCTCATGTGTCAAGGATGGAGCAGATAATGCTGTCTTGTGTCTCTTGTCATCAGGGAACTGACCTCATCAGAAACCCCTCTCCACCTCATCTAGACCTTGATTAGCAGAGCCCCCACCTGCTAGTGACATCCATCACACTGGTGTTAGGGATTCGGCATTAGCATGGGGATGGGCACAAGGTCCAGTCCCCGCCTTTCAATAATGCCTAAAATAGCAAAACAAAAGGAGGAAAAAAAAAAAGTGCCTGTAAGTGAACAACACACTGATTCTTTTATTATCTGATGACATACAAGAGCCAATCTACGATAAATGTCTATGATAAATGTCTATGCTAAGAAGAGTTAGAATCAGAGATAAATGAGAGTCAGCCCAGCACGGTGGTACACACCCACTACACCCCCATTCGGGAAGCAGAGACAGGAATATCAGGAATAAGGCCAGGTTGGCCTACATAACAAGTTGGAGGCCAACCTGGGCTCTACAAGACCCTGACTCAAACAAAAAAAGAAAGTTAGTCACAAACCCATGTCACTCTCAGTCACATAAGTGCCTTCTCACTGCGTCAGAGTGTCTGTGTTCCTTTTGAAAATGATTGCATTTTCATTTTATGTGTATGACCGTTTTGCCTGTGTAGCAGTTTGAATGAGAAATGCCTCCATCAATAGTCTTGGGCATTTAAACATTTGATCCCCAATTGGTGGCACTGTTTGGGAGCATTAAGGGGAACAGGCTTGCTGGAGGAAGTATGTCATTGAAGGCAGACTTTGAGATCTAAAGTCCCATGCTTCTTCCAGTTCGCATGCGACTTCACACTGCAGTTGAGGTAAGGAAGTGAGCTCTCAGCCTCCTACTCCAGCTGCCATGCCTGCCACTTGCTTCCAGGCTTCCCTACTATTATGGCCTCTTAGCCCTCTGGAAACCTAAACCCAAATAAATGCTTGTTTCTATAGCATTGGTTCTCAACCTGTGAGTCGCGACCCCTTTGGGGTTGCAGGACCCTTTCACAGGGATCACCAATCAGATGTCCTCCCTATCAGATATTTACATTACGATTCATAA
The DNA here is from genome assembly GCF_982192425.1 of Myodes glareolus. NCBI lineage: Eukaryota > Metazoa > Chordata > Mammalia > Rodentia > Cricetidae > Myodes > Myodes glareolus. Next base: position 70,090,028 of record NC_142033.1, read on the forward strand.
CAGTGGCAAAAGTACAGCGATGAAGTAGCAATGAAAATAACTTTATGGTTGGGAGTCCCCACAACACGAGGGACTGTATGAAGGGCTGCAAGATTAGGAAGGTTGAGAACCACTGGTCTCTACATTGCCTTGTTCCTGGTGCTTTATCACAGCAATAGAAAAATACCAAAACTGTCTGCATTGTTAGTCTGGGCATCACGTTTGTGTCCGGTACTGGCAGGGGCCAGAAGAGGATTTGAGGTCCCCTAGAAGTAGAGTTACAGATGGTTGTGAGCCACCATCTGCATTCTGGGAACTAAATTCCATCCTCTGCAACAGCAGCAAGTGCTCTTAGCCACTAAGCCATCTCTCCAGCCACACTGAGCACTGTGTTCTGTTTCCAGCATCACTGAATCCCAGGCTGCACACACATCAGGAAGAACCCTTCAGAGCCACAAACTTCACAGAAACCTTTGTACCAACAACAAAGGTCACAGAAGGAGCTGCAAAGAGGAGGTGACCATACTATGGCTACATTAAAAATGTAGACATTTTACATGCAACTTACAAAATAAAATAGCTTTTAAAGAATCTAACTACATCTTTGGAACCAGTATAGTATGCATGCATGTGCCTGTGTGTGTATGTATAACCACGTATCTCAAGGACTATAGGAGTTTCAAAATTTAAAACATAATAATATGGTCAGGTGGTGTTTAATCTCAGCACTTGGGAGGCAGAGGTAGGATCTCTGTGAGTTCAAGGCCAGCCTGGTCACAAAGCAAGTTCCATGACAGCCAGAACTGTTATACAGAGAAACCCTGTCTCGAAAAACAAACAAAAAAAAAAAACAAAACAAAACAAAAAAAAACATAATAAAAAACTTTATACAGGATCTAGAGAAAAAAAGTTGGGAAATTCTTCCTGAAAAGGAATACACACAATGACTCCCTGGGCACAGCGACCTCCCTGTTGTTCCCAGACATCTACAGCAGGTGAGCCCAAGCTTGGCAAGCCCAGTGTTGGACTCTAGTAGAGGTTCCAATGTAGAGGCTAACTGGTTACAACACTGGCCATGGCTGATTAGCTCAGCCTCTAGACCCGTGCTCCCCAGAGGCTGGGGGTGGGACTGAGATTCTCCACCCTCATCCTGCCCTGAAGCTCCTGGCAGGCAGCCCCAAGCCTGAAGCTGTCCTGTCATCTCATGGTTATGCAATCCTATGGCTCCACTAATGCCAAGATCCTTGGATGCTTTGGGCACTGAGACCGAGTATTAGAAGGGAAGCTGTTCCTATCCCCTCCATCGCTCTGAACCAAGAATTGAAACAAGAACCAAGTCTGCATTTCTTACTCCACAGAGCTATCACAAGACTATACTTAAGAGAATGGAGGGCAAAGAAGTAGGGATCAGGAGTTGGGGGCAGGGGGTGACCTAAATCCTCCCCTTCCACAGTCACACCCTCACATGCTCTCCCTCTCTCTCCCTGCTCCCACTTCCTGCTTCTGTCCCTCTCCTCTCTCCCTCTCTCCCTGCTTCTCTCCTCTCCCCTCTCTCCCTCCCCTTCTCTGCTAAAACATTCAAAGTGATGGCCCCTAGGGATCAGAGCTGGGTGGACAAGGGTAGGGTTGACTGCTATGTTTTTGTTTTAAGCTTTGAAGAACTTTTGACTCTTAAAACTGTGTGCTTGTGTAACTGTGTTTAAAATGGGTATTTAATGTTTAAACAAAAATCTGAGACTTGACCGACAAGACGATAGTACTAAGTGTGCATTCCTAAACTTTAGGGAGCCCAGCCACTCTGAAGACATGTGGAAAGTCGTAAATCCTCTCCCAGGAGAAACACACCCACACGCAAAAACATTCACACAGGAGTTCAGGGCATTCCTAAGTCCACCAAACTCGGAATGGATCTTAAAGGTTTGGAGCTTTTTTTACTCTTACTATTTTCTTCTAAAAGAGGTGAGGGTGAGACTCAGGGCATTGTGTACCAGCACTCTACTACTGAGCTACACCCCAGCCCAGATTCCGGTTGATTCTGGTTCTTCATAAAATTCCTTTCAGAGCAGAGCTGTCCTTTACTACACAGGGATGGTGGCGGGCAGGGAATTGGACTTAAATGAGAAACCATCAAAAAAAGGCCATGCTTGGTCTTACACTCACTCGGTGGCCCTCTCAAGTGGCCCCTTGCCCAGAGGGCACACATTGACTCCTCATTAAGGAGACCCAGGCATTATCTTACTGGGCTTCCCTTGCATCTTGAAAGAGTGGTTGTGCCGACCCTTAGAGCGTGACTGACAGCTGAGCTGGCTAGGCTGAGTCCATTCCAGAAAGAAGGGGTCCTCCATCTAACCCTCCAGAAGGCAAGGTCCCAAATTCCCCACCTGGGTGTTTCTTCCACCAACAGACTCTCTCTAAGGACTTCCTGGCAAAACTCTAAGCTCAGCAGGCCACATCAGTTCTCCAAAACAAACCCGAGCTGTACATGGCTGATGTGCCTCTGACACTGTAAACCTCCACAGAAAGTCAGAACAATATGCCTTTGTTTTCGAAACAGGGTTTCTCCCCATGAAACCTGGCCTCAAACTCTCAGTGTAGCCCAGGCAGGCCTGGAACGCAGGACATCCTGCTCTGCCTCCAGGGTAAAAGGGTTTGCTACAGAAGCCTGACAACCTGAGTTTGATCCTCAGATCCTAGCACGGGAAGGGGAAACCTACTCCTGAAGGTTGTCCTCTGGCTTTCCTATTCCAGCACGTGTGCACATGCGCACACACACCACACACACACACTCATATATACAAAAACAACGGAATCTCTGTGTCCCTGACAATTTGTTTAAAGTATTGGTATCTCAGTTTACACGTCTGTGAATGGACAGTAACAAACCAAACTCAAAAGATGCTGCAGTAAGAGGACCAAGTGACTTCGGTGGTCAGAATGACTACCCACCATAAACACCCATGCCCAAACCCCGGAACCTGTGACTGTCACAATACATAACAAACGGACTCTTCCTGGGTGATGTAGGTGGTCAATTTCAACACATCAGCCTTCAGATCAACTTTGGAACTTTCTCTGGGTAGAAGAGCAATGTGCATAAGCGATATCATACATCTTTGACAGGAGGCCACAGTCTGATCTGAGGGTCACATGTGGCAGCAAAGGAAGGAAGAAAGGAAGGCAGGAAGGCAGGAAGGCAGGAAGGAGGAAGGAAGGAAGGAAGGAAGGAAGGAAGGAAGGAAGGAAGGAAGGAAGGAAGGAAGGAAGGAAGAAGGAAGAGCTTTTCAGAGTGAATGATGGTCTAGCTGATGGGGAAATGGGAACCAACACCTACAGCTGTAAGGAACGCTTAATGGCCAATGACACATTAAGCTGGGAAGCAACTCTCTTCTAGAGCTGAGCATCGCTGCCCTGACAGTTTGCTCTCAGGAACAGTGTGAGATGGAGTGTGTGTGTGTTCGTTGATGCGGTTAACTTTGTTGTCAGAGCAGCAATAGGAAACTAATAAGGAGACATCAGCTATGAGGGAACTAGAGTAGCCAGCAGTGTGGCATTCAGTGACTTCCTTAAAGCTAGAGGCAGGGCTGGGGGCTAGGATTTCATGTAATAGCAAAGCACTTGCCTAGCAAACCCAACTTCCTGGGTTCAGTTTCAGTGACACACACACACACACACACACATACATACACACACACACACATGCAAGCACACACACACACCACAAAAGGGAGGGATGGCCACATTCCACCCAAAACAACAAATCTTAGTCTTCCTTACAATCACCAATTTCTGGAATTCTGATTTGCCTAGGACACTACAACCTTTAAGTTTCCCAGAATGCACTGCCTTTCCTTTACCCCGCAAGTCCAGCAATACCAGTGTTCCCGGGAAATTGAAGCATCAACCCCCATAGGAAAGAATGGCTGTGTTCAGCTGGAGTTCAAGCCGGCTCTCCTGCTGGACTGGGCCTGCTTCTTCCTGTCTGAGTCACTGGTCACAGTGCTGAGCCACAGCACTGTGCCTCCCCACAGCACTGTGCCTCCCCACACCACAGAAATTCTGTGTGTCTGTCAATGCCACATCGGACGGTGCATGCTAGCATTCGCATTTTTGAACAGAATTCTTTGAAGCCCACTGCTGAGTTTGTGAGCCTCTCTGTTCTCCTGTTAGAACACTAGAGCAACAAGAGTGTTCATTAGAAGCTGGCGAAGAACTGTGGACAGGCTGACAGCTGGGCCTGAGACACTGTACACCTTTCAGGAAGTCTTAGGGAGAGAATGGCCCAATGTTACAAGAGCTGGACCCAGCCTGACCCTTGCTCCTCACTAGTGGGATACTGAGTTGTAACAAGTGGCTGCTTTCCTGGCCTTGGCCTCTGACTGCCTTGACCTTTGCCTTCCCCAGTCTCCAGTAAGGTCCCTTAGAAGCCAAAACATCAAGAAAGAAATCAGTCATTAAAAGGAGCAGCTTGTAATCCTGGTGGTGGTGGCACTCGGGAGGCAGAGGCAGGTGGATATCTGAGTTCAAGGCCAGCCTGGTCTACAGAGTGAGTTCCAGGACAGCCAGGGCTACACAGGGAAGCCCTGTCTCAAGTAAACAAAAATGAAAACAAAAAGGAATGTGCTTGTGGCTCTGAACTATTACAGAAACCATCAAAAGTTCAGTCTCTCTCTCTCTCTCTCTCTCTCTCTCACACACACACACACACACACACACACAGAGAGAGAGAGAGAGAGATTTGTTTTCATATGAACCATATAAAACTGGAATTCTGACTCGATGATTTCCCCAATTGTCTCTCAAATGGTACTGATCATTCGGAATTTAAAACAGTGAGTGCTAAGGTGAGTTTCCCAACACTGACTGCCCATAGAGAAGCAGAGGAACTGGAGTCTTGATGCAGCATTCTCTGATAACTTTGGCAACACAGTATTTTAAAACTTAAAAAAAAAACAACCTCTATCTTGTAATTGCAGTGGATCTTCCAAATAATCCCCTTGTTTTTGTTTGTTGGTTGCTTGTTTTTAGGGTATTACTATGAGCCAATGCGCTTGCACAGATCAAGGAACCGAAGCTGCGAGAACCTGACTTACAAAGCCTTGTTAGGGCTGAAATCTCACTCAGGTCCCCTCCTGGAGAACTACAGGAAGTTATCCTTAATGCCACTGACATCTACATCCTGTCAGCACACAGGACGGTTCTGGGACAACAGACATGGGAACCTAATGATGGAAGAGGTAACCCAGGAAACCCTGGGTGGTAGAGACAGCACAGACCTAGACAAACAGTCTGAGAAAAGTCACTCGTCCACTGCTATGGATTACAGAGGTATCAAACTCCAGAAAAAGGGGAAGTGACATCATGGCTTAAACCCTCCTGGCAGTCACAGAACTATCCCAGACACTGTGTGGACAGATGGTCCCTAACCAACATGATGTGTTTGGTGAAGGGTGAACACAGGCAAGAGGACCATACTGAAACAGTCCAAATCTAACTCTGTCCGTGTGCAATCTCTCCACAGAGAGCCCTGTCACTCCATCTGGACAGAAATCAACGTGGCTACAGACAAAAAGTACTCATCACAATGAGCCTGAGGGGGCTAGGGTTAAGTTAAATATTAAGGAAGAAAGAAAGAAAGAAAGAAAGAAAGAAAGAAAGAAAGAAAGAAAGAAAGAAAGAAAGAAAGAAAGACAGAAAGAAAGAAAACCGCAGAGAAAATCCAGCAGACTTTAAATAAAGTAGACTTCCCCTGCACAGCAAATCATGTGGAGTACTGAGCAGACAGAAGAAATTCAAATTAAAAGGGGGATACATCCTGAGTAAATGTTGCAGTGAGGAGCATCATCCGTGGACGAAATTGCCATCATTACTTTCAATCCCTGTCATTATCGAAGTAGCAGAGATAACTGTGTCCTTTCTATAGACAGACACCAGGCCAAAAGAAACACTACACACCGAATTCCCACCTCACCACATAGACACACGAGCTAGCACTGAAGGGTTGGTTTCTGCTCCGGAACGTCTCTTCCTAACCCTAAATGTCTGATGACTCTTTTTACATGCACTAAGATCAAATGAGACTTTCAACATTTAGACAGAGTCCAAGGTATCTACTCAGGGTACTCTCGGAGTTCCATTTGCTCCAGAGTCTCCCAGATAAAATCTCAGCTATAAACTGGGACCTGGAAATGCACACAGTTGGCAGGCTTCATGTGACAACAGAGCAGCAGATGCTCTTGAAAACAGATCCACACCCAACGACTTCATTAAGGGAGGAATATGATACAATGAGATGCAAACAAAGCACAGTTATAAAGGGTTTGCAAAGGGCTGGAGTGATGCCCCGGGAATAAGAGTGATACGGGGACTGAGGGCAGCTCATGGTCAACAGTGCTGGCTGCTCCTGCAGGGGTCTGGTTCCCAGCACCTACACCAGGAGGCTCACATCAGCTTGCAATTCCAGATCCAGGGGATCTGACGCCCCTCTTCTGACCTCTGAAAGCATCCCAGCGTGTGCACACACATACACACACACACAGAGAGGAGGTGTAAATCTTCAAGAAGGTCAAAAAATATAATTCAATTTTATTTTTTAAAAAAGTATGCAAGACAACACCTAAAAGTGCAAGCTCCCATCACAGACACTGAGCATTTTTAAAAAATTGTTTTTATTTATTGTTACTTAATGCGTATGGGTGGTTTGCCTCCATGTGTCTGTGTACCACATGCATGCAATACCCATGGAGGCCAGAGACAGTGCTGGATACCCTAGAGCTAGACCATGTGGGTGTAAGAACTCAAACCCAGGTCCTCCGCAAAAGCAGCCAGCACCCCTGACTCTGAGTCTTCTCTTGGCCCTTGCACAGCCTTTGTTTAAAAAAACAAAAAACTGAGACGCAAGGAAGTAACTTGTTCTTTAGACTACATTTTTCAAATATGTCCTGTATTTATACCTTTGCCACAGGCCAACTTCCCTCTGCTATATTTGGTTAAAAGAATGAAGGGTTTAAGGGCCAAGAACGTTCTTAAAAAGTTGTCTAGTTTAAGACCCTCAAAGGTGAGAAGGCTAAAACACAGAGAAGAAACTACCCGGGAACAGACAGTAAATCAACTTCAGGGCCAAAATTAGACTCAATAAACTCCGTTCAAGTACTCTACACCATAAAACACCCCAGTCAGACAGAAAAAAAAATTAAATGGCTTTGGAGAGTCAAGGCTTTGTAGCTTTAAAACAACATGAAAATACCTGGATTTGTGGTATAGACAAAAGGACCTCTCATTTGACCCTACCTCCTGCCTGCTCTGGGCTCAGACTTGGTCTGTGTCTATCAGAGCATTTTTCAAGCTATGACAAGTAACCACTTTTGGCCCAAACTCACAATGTCCCTTTAATTCACAGGGTAGGTCCTGAAGGACAGGACTAATTCAGGAGGTCTCTGGGAGAAAGTACTGAGAGGCAAAGGCTGGCCAGAGCTGAGGACCCAGAGATGAGCTGGTGGAAGGGCAGAGACTAAGTGTGGATCTTACAAGAGGCCACGATGGCTCAGTTTTCTTTGCATCCCTGCTATTAGACATGGGCTATCTTTTAGAACAAATTGCATGTTGCTTATTGAAACTCCTTGCTTCAACTGCTGCCTGCCCTCTCCTCCACAGAAAACCACTATCCTGACTTCAACACACACACACACACCAACACCACCAACACCAACACCACCACCATCATCCCTGAGATATGAAAAGTGGATTTTAAATGATTGATCGGTAATTAATGAATGGCTTCCACTTTAGTTAGTAACTGAGGAGAGCCCAGCCTGAGGGGCAGCATCATCAGGTCCCCTCCCTAGACCTCACCCCAGGGCTGCCTTCATAAATCTGATCTCCACTGTAACTGCTTTGGCTTGGTTCCCTGGGTGTGGATTTTCTTGATTCAAACGAACTCTGCAGCCCGCCAAGTTCTTGGGAGAGTTTTCTCCACTTGCCAGGCGCTGGCTGGGAGCTACAAAGACAACTCTGGCTTTCCAGATTTTTTTTTTCAACGGAAGAAATCAAGAAACAGAGGGCAAAAAGGCTCCACTCCCTCCAATCAGCACGGCTCCTGGGTAAGAAACTCCATGGCTGAACTGCGGCTCCCAGCACAGTGACAGCCCCACGCTCCCCAAGGACCCGCAGGGTGAGGGGCCACGGATCGTGGGCAGGCTACTCCGGGAGCACGCGCAGCGTGTTCCTTCCTCCCCTCCCTCGCCCCCCTCTCCACTGGGCAAGAACAATACCAATACATTAAAGAACCGGTGGCAGTGGTCCTCTTCAGGCCAATTGCGCCCAACACGCACTTGGCTCATACCATCGACACACCAGTGTCAAATGTGCACCCAAAGCGGGGGCTGGGACTGGGTGGGCAAAGCCTGGGTTGACAAGCCATGGGACACAGGAAAGACCCACACACACTAGCGGGGGGGGATCAGAATCCCACGCGTGCATGTCCACGCTGTCACCCTCAGTAACACACGAACTCAGTCGTATCAATACAGGACAGAAACAGCCTTTCCACCCGTGAGCTTCCACACACACTAAGTCCACGCACCCACCACACAGGGGACTAGGGAGGAAAGGCCTCACACAAGGATTTCTCCCAAGTCCCTCTCAGTGACAGTCAACCAGTTACAGATAAGAGGAAGGGCCAAAAGAGCCCACTCGTAGAACCTAGAGGCGCAGAGCCCTGGTGCCACCCGGCAACGAGACAATGCCAGGGCGCACGGACTCGCGAATGCTCGGATCCAGCTGCGTTGGTCCCTTCGGGGTCCCGTCCCTCCGAAGCACAAGGCAGCAGCCACAATCCCTGCAGCGCTTCGGTTTGACCCGCTTCGGTCGACTGTCGAGCCAGGGACCATAGTCCAGCCTAGCGACTGCCCCCGAAAGTCCAAAGACGTGGTCTGCCCTTTGGGTATCCGATGCCAGGATCTATGCCCAATCCCTGGAAAACCACCCCTGCCCGCCGACTCCCTCCAACCTTGTCTGAGGATCGTGCAGCGCCTCGGGGACCCTACCTAGCCTTGGGGACTCTGTCCTGTCCAGGGACCCTACTTAGCCCCGGAGACCCTATCTAGTACTGTATAGGGACCCTGCTCTGTCCGGGGAGATTCTGCCCTGTCAGGAGTCCCTGGTCAGCCCTGTCTAGCACCCTGAAGAACCTCGGGGACCCTATCCTGCCCAGTCCTATCTGGGGACCCTGCCCGGCCTGGATACCCTGCCTGAGGACCTTGCCGGAGGACATCCTGGGACACCTGGTCCCTTTTGGGTTCAAAGCCGCCGCCGCCTCACCTCAGGATCTAGTGGCTCGTGCACTCAGGGCGGCCGAGAGGAGCGCAGCCCGCGGAGAGCCAGCTGCCTCAACAATGGAGCCCGGGGCGGGGCCCTGCGCTGCTCAGTGATCGCCTCCCTGTCGGGGCCCGGCGCAGAGACAGCCGGTGTGAGCTGTGGCCGGAGGAATCTGCGCAAGCGCGCCAGGCCCCGCCCTTCGCCAGAGTCCCGCCCCCCCGTAGGCTCAAGAACCCGCCCTCTAGCCAATGGAGAGGGAACTACGCAGGGGGGGCGGGACCTGGAGGAACAAAGAGAGGTTGGGCGGGGCCGCGGGTCGAGGCCAGCGTCCGGGACCAGCGTCTGGGACCCTTCGCTGACCTGATTTCGCCGCTGGGCTCAGCGCCCACGTGGACGCAACTCAGCTGCGTCCAGTGCTCATCCCAAACCTAGAATTCTGATTTCTAAAGCTGAGAGCCAGAGACCGGCCTGTTTGACAGAAAAGGAAACAGGCTCAAGGAGCAAGATCTCTTGTCATCCGTATTTCGATCCTCAAAGTCTTGTGCGTCTTCTAATCACTCAGCAAACATTTCCAAGCGTGTCGGTATCACTAAGAGCGGAAGGAAAGTGAATTTGGGCCCTCCCTTTAGGAGTTGTGCCAAACAGGTCCGTTTCTCTGTCGCACTTTAAGAACCCAATGTTAATTTCGTTCCTTTCCTTCAGAGCTTTGGGTTTTGCAGTCTCGCCAGGCATGACCCCTCCTCACCTACCATTCCCATTTATCCACGTCTTTCAAAATCCGCGCATGCCTTAGAGGATTCTTCTGGAAAGTATCCCTGCAGCATCTCGGGTTCCCCTCTATCTCACAACCTGCCTCCCCTCCCCTCCAGGATTTCCCCTCTGCCCCACAGGGCAGGGCTACCAGGGCTGGAGCCAGCATCCTTCTCTTGGTATGAATACACTGACCAGGAACCCATTCCACACACATAGTCACTGCAGGATCCAATCCAGCCAGCGGTAACCTCTACTAGATACCAGTTGGACTGCACAAAAATCACAAACTGATTACTACAAAACAGCTCCTGCAGACAGTTCAGTCTGCCACACCTTGGGGAGCTGCCTCTCAGCACACAGGAGTCCAGACAGAGCCTCAGTCCTCTTGTCTACTCCGCCAATCAACAGGTGATCTGCTTACCCAGTCACTGTGGCCTCTTGATCCAGTCCATTCTGAGAGAAGAGAAATTATCCTCAGTCATGGGTTTGATTAGTGTGGTGGTAGGTGCTAATTATCAACTTGTTGTGACGACCTGTGAAGGGTTATTTCATCTCTGGGTGTACCTGTACAAAGAAATTCCCTAGATTTGATTAAGGTGGGAAGACTGGCACTAAATGTGGGTAGCACCACTCACTGGGCCTGGTCACCGTTTGTATAAAGGAGCTGTCTGAGCTCAGGTATGATGTGACCAGATTCCTCGGGAAAAATAACTAAGACACTCGGGGACATCCTCCTGCAATAAGGGTCTGGACTGGGACAGAGCAGCAAAGTGCTGAATTGTCATGCTCAAGACTGGGAGCAGCTATGTTTGGGAAAATGGGGGAGTTTGAATAAAAGGAGTCAAGGAAGAGACGGGGGAGGGGTCGGAAGGGTTAGAGAGGGCAGAGTGGCAAAGAGTACAGTCGAGGTGGCTGTGATGGCCTGGAATGTTTTAAGAGCGGGAATTTCTACAGCCAGCCAACCCAGTCTGTGCTACCCTATCGTCCTGGCATCAAGAGGTGTCCTGTCCTCCAGTAGCTTCAGGCCTGCCTTGTGTGAGCAGACGGGAGTTCAGGGAGGGTTTGAGGGGGGGAGGGGGTGACTGGTTCAGGCTGGAGCCAAGAAAGGGCTGGCTGCAATGGAGTCCTCCAGAACGTCACACACTATTTCGTCTGAAGTTCAAGCAGTGCAACCCAAGTTTTATAATAGTTTATCTAAGGTGACAGATGGGGTTGACATCTGCATAGATTTCTGGACATCTTACTCCACAGCAATAAGATGTAGATGTGGACAGTGCCTCAGGCTCCAGACAAAAGTGCAGATATTTCCTTCGAGAGTGTATTCCAGCTCATGCAAAATGCCTTTACTTACTTCTTTTATGCCCTGTGCACTGACTCTGCTCTGTGCTCTACTGAGGGTGGAGAGCACTAATCTTTGTCCTGGCTCTGGGATCAGGTCACCTCTTTCTCCTTCATGCTCAGGCTACCTCCTTCACAACCGAGTGAGGGACAAGAAGGCCTCTGAGGCCCCTTCCACACATGTGCCTTGGCTTCGCTGAGGATCACTATGCCTTCAGTTAAACTCTCCATCCTTCCTCTGTTAAGTTCTTCATCCTTCCAAGCACACATTTGGCCAAGGTTGACCTGGCATTAGTGGGTGAGCTCCATATGCTTCTTGACCGACACACAAACCCTTGTGCTAACTCGTAGTTTACTTATGGCTGCTCCAACACCACCCACCCCCAACGACGGCCACCACATGCACCTGTCTGTGTTGCTGACTTTGACCCTGTGTGGAAGGTAGACAAGAGGGCCAGAACAGAGGGCAGGGCTTAGAGCCCCCGGGTTCCAGCTGAATTCCGTAACTCCCTTACAACCTCCAACAGCTCAACATCCTCCTGCATCAGCCTCTTGTATGCTGGGTCTAGCCAACACAATTTCTCTTTCTTTCTTTCTTTCTTTCTTCCTTCCTTTTTTTTTTGTGTGTGTGTGTGTTTGAAACAGATTCTCATGTGTACCTAACTGACTTTGAACTCTGTATTTATCAGGGATAAGCCTGAACTCCCAATCTTTCTGCCTTAGCCTCCCAAGAGCCAAGATTACAGGTGATAGAGGTGTGAGCTGAGCCACTGTGCCCAGCTTAGGTTTTTGAAGATAGCTTTGTCAGTTCTGATTCTTTCCAGATTCCAATGCAAATTGTCTTTCTCTAATTACATTTCACATGACACAACCCCAAATCCAACAGGACTCCTGAGAACACTAGCAAACTCATGACATCATGCTTCAGTGTTCCCGGGAACAATGCAACAGATGGCTGTTTGTCTAATTCAAGCAATATGTGTGTGCTGTGCTCATTTATACAATTCCATGTTTTAGAGTTTAAGGATTCCTCCAGGGGCTAGAGGGATGGCTCAGTGGTTAAGAATGCTTACTGTTCTAACAAAGGATCAGAGTTCAGAGTTCAGTTGCGGCATTTTACAAACACCTGTAACTCCAGCTGGGTGCTTCTCAACCTTTCTAATGCTAAAACTTTAATACAGTTCCTCATGTTGTGAGACCCCAACCATAAAGTTATTTCATTGTTACTTCATAACTGTAATTTTTGCTACTGTTATGGATCTTAATGTAAATATCTAAACCTCAGGATTTCTGATATGTGATCCCTAAGGGGTTGGGGTCGAGACCCACAGATTGAGAACCACTGCTCCAGCTCCAAGTGCTCCAATGCCCCCTTCTGGACTCCATGAGTACCTGCACAGGTGCACACATAAAAGCTTTCATAGCTAATACAACAGTCTATAGAGACGTTTATGAGATATATCTGACTTGTAATCCAAACACTGAGGAAGCTGAAGCAGGAGGATTCCCAGTACTCACTAGTCAGCTGGCCTCATCTAATCAGTGAGTCCCAGGATACCGAGAGACTGTGTCTCTACAACAACAGAAACAAAGGCAAGGCTGCAGAATGAGGAGAGAGTGGTTAAGAACACCAGCTATTCACTCTTGCAGAGGACCCAGGTTTGGTTACCAGCCCCCACAAAGCTACTCATAACCATCTGTAACTCCAGTGCCGTGTGATCAATGCCTCTTCTGACCTCCACAGGCATGCACACGCTGCACAGACAGACATGCAAATAAAACATTGACACTAATAAAGGTAAATAAATCACTCTTTAAAAAATTAAATAATGACATCCAAAGTTGACATCTGGCCTCCACATATGCACAACAACACCCACACTCACACGTGTGCATGGATACACACAACATGTCACTTTGAGGGGCTTCAGCTCAGGAAGGAAAGCAGGAGGCCTTTGTCATTCTTGAAGCCTGGTTCAGCCATGGGTGCCCAGTGACACACCAGCCTCCCCACTCCATTGGTCAGAGGTGTCCTTGTGCTGGGAACAGGCTTCCCAATTGGGACTGGACCAGGCAGCCCAACTCAGTCCTTGAACAGAACAGGAGAGCAGATTTCCCCGACCCAGAATTTTATTTGCTTTGGGAGGACAAGCCTAGCTTCTGGAAGAAGTCACAACTGATGCAATTTGCCTAAACAGAGTGAACGTGATCTGTGGACTTTTTTCACCTCTGAAGAGGCATCCAGGAAACCTGAAAGGTCAGAAGGGCTGACCCAAGCTGGGAGCAGGGCTGACCCATAGCAGCTCTCAGAGACCAACACATGGGGATGGGAGTACTACCCGAGAGGCTCAGAGGGAAGGCAGGGTCAGTGGCTTTGGAAGGAGGCAGGGAAGGATGAGGCTGGGGTCAAGACCATGAGGCCATCTACCCAATAGAGGCATGGCTGTAAGAAGCCTCAGAGATGCTTGTTGTCCTCTGGGACTGGGGTCAACTCAGGTCTTATAAAAATCACATGACAACGCAAGCTCAGGACTCCATGGCAGGGTTACCTGGAAGGAATGTCATTGGCCACCCAGAACATAGACACCACCCTCATTAGGCGTGTCCATCTGTCCCTATAACAGCAGTCCAGAATCCAGCCTCACCCAGTTCACCTATGATAGGAAGTGAGGGCTCCTTCTCATGCACCCTGGAAGATGTGGCATTGCAGAACACGTTCAGCTTTTCCTCGCTTGCTACACAGGCAAATGAGGATTTTCTTCTATCCTCTTCTTCCTCTTTCTTCTATCTAGGTAACATAAAGATCCAGCAGCCATGGGCCAGCCTAAAGGGTCCCACAGGACCAACTCTGCTCAGGAAGGGACAGGCATCTCTCCCACACATTCAGCTAGGTACCCCTGGGTGCGTGCATGGTGCCTTTCTCAGGTCGCTGTAAGGACCCCATTTCCCCTGAGAGGGAATGAGAAGGAGGCAAGGCACATGGCATGGCAGGCTACGCCAGGCCACATCCTAGTCCTGGAGACACAGACTTTACGTGAACTAACAGGCAGGCTCACTGAGTTCTACCCAGATGGGACTTGGGTCCAGCTTTGAGGTAAGGATGGGTGGCCATCTTTGAAGACTGTTCTGTACTAAAACAGTTAGGCCACATCCTCCAGCTCAGTGGTTCTGGCTTGGTGCTGAACATGGAGATGTGTCTTTGTTTGATTTCTATGTTTATGGTAAAACCCCATGGCTCAAAGCAACTTTGGAAGGAAAGGGCTTATTGATTTGTATATCCTGATCACAGTCCATCACTGAGGGAGTCAGGGCAGGAACAAACAGAAACTTGGAGGTAGGAACTGAAACACAGACCATGGAGGAAGGTGCTTACTGGTTTGCTCCTCAGGGCTTATTTAGTTAATGTTTTTATGTACTCCTGGGCCACCCATCCAGGGGTGGCACCACCCACAGGGAGGGCCCTCCTGTGTCAATCAGTAATCAAGAAAATGCCCAATAGGCTTGCCTACGTGCCAATTGTATGGAGGCATTTTCTCAGTTTGAGATTTCCTCTTTCCAGAATGACTCTACCTTGTGTCAAGTTGCCAGAAATCTATCCAGCACATGGTGGGTTGGCACCCAGAAAATGAACAAGCAGCCCCTGTCTACAGTGGGTGCATCGGGACCCTGGTTCATCCTCCACCTCAGTGTGTCTTTTCCCTGCTGGCTTAACAGCAGTGGGCTCTGTAAGGAGCACAGGCAGGCCAAACACTCAGGATGGCCCCCGGCTTGTGGTTTGGCTCTCCTAGCTTCTCCAGTTCTGTATCCTTGCCTACTGCACTCCTCCTTTCCTGACCACCCTCCCTCCACCAAGGCCTCTGCCATTCGTGGCTGCTGGCTAGATAACCCTTGCTCTTGGGGCTTTCTGTCATCCGAGGGAATGTCTGCCTAGGTGGACAGATCTCTATGTTGAATAACACATCATTGCACTGAGTCACCTGGGAGTCGTCTCTGCAGATAGCTCAGGGGCCATCCTAAGTCCCATCTCTCTTGGGAAGGACAGGAGGTCCCAAGGCAGAGCATAGTGCCTACAGGGGTGCTGGGTATGTGGTAGGGCTTTAGAAGCGTCTGGGCTGTTCTGTCCAGAGGAGTCAGGTTTGCACAGAGGACAGGTGGACAGTCATCCCACAGCAGAGAACTGGGGAACTAGCTCTTGTAGACCAGACTGGCCTGGAATCTCAAAGATCTGCCTGCTTCTGCCTCCGCCTCCTGAGTGCTGGGATTAAAGGCGTGCACCACCACAGCCGGCCAAACTGGGCTACTTCTAATGAGAACCCACACCAACAGCCACTGAAAACCCCAGTGGGAAAGAGAACTCATACTATCTCAGCTGTGGATGAATCATGCTCTCCATATCTCTGACTCTCTCCCCATCTTGGACCCAGATTGCCTGAGCTTCCAGAAGCCCCTCTTTGTGGGAGTCATGTGATCAGCTCTATCCAATGAGATGTGACTAGAGACACCAAGAGCCTGCTTCCCGGACTGGCTGTGGACTTCCCATGTTCTCTTCCTGTCCTGGTGGTGTCCAAAGCTCTGTGCTAAGATTTAAGAATCTTGCCATGGGCAGCTGCCCTGGGTAGAGGAGCAGAAAGGAGACTACGCAGGCTCTGATGTTTCATCTACCCTGGGGATTCCCAACATAGGTCCTGGTTAGTGCCAATTGAAAAGGTTGGTGCTAGGCAGACTTGGCCTCGGGCCTTAGGTATGACAGGATGACATTGTGAAATGTATATTTTGCTTTGTCTGTTTCCTTGGAATCTTGGCTTTTGGTTTTTTGAGACAAGGTTTTTCTGTGTAACATCTCTGACTGTCCTGGAACTCGCTCTGTAGACCAAGCCAGCCTTGAACTCACAGAGATTCTCCTGCCTCTGCCTCCTAAGTACTGGGATTAAAGGCATGAGCCATCACTACCCTTTTTTTTTGCTGCTGTTCTTGTTTGTTTGTTTGTTTGTTTGCTTGTTTGCTTTTTAAGGCTTATGAGTAGGACTGGTGGCTGAGGGCTACTGGCCAGCTTCAGCACAGGGTTAGTCGCTGGAGAAAAGCAAGGGAGGGTAAAAGGCTCAGGACTGCTAACCCACTCCCAGGGAGCAGAGTGGCAGCCATGTGTTGTTGCTCATGGCTATGATGCAATCAGCTGTGTGTAGGTAGCAAAGCCACAAAACCAAAAAGGACCAGGTGTGGAAGCTGCCAACCAGTCAAGCCCAAAGAAGTATTCAGAGGTAGCACGCCTTGGCCTGTGCCTCTCCTCAGCTGTGCCCTGACCTGGACAAGGTCCCTGACAGTGCACCAGCGACACAAATGAGTTCCCGAGTCCGTGGCACTTCCCCAGTGAAAGACTTAAAGGGTCATGGGGAGGGAGAGGTTATAGGAAGCCAGCCTGGGAGAAAGAAGCAAGGAAAGCCACCTGGAGTTGCCACTGGTATGGGACAGAGCCCTCAGCTCATGGAACAGTGTTGGAACTAAATTGGATCAGGGTTGCCCAATAAATCTCCTGCAGGACTTGGAAGGCTGGTGGATTTTTGCTAGTGGGGAAGAAGCCCTCTGTGCTTTCTGGTGGGCAGAGATCATGGGATTATAGTCTGCCAACTGTTGCAGGGAAAAAATATGCTTTTGTTTTGCCTTTGAGGGGAAGAAGGGTCTCACATAATCCAGGCTGGCCTTGAACTTTTTTCTGATCTCGCTGCCTGGCATTACTAGCATGTAGCATCATGTCTGGATGATGAGGTTCTTGGGATTCAGGGACCCAGAGTTCAGATGGCAGATGTCACCATTGCTAAAGGATGAGGGCCTCATCACATATCCTCACATCTGGAACAGACAGTACACTATGGATCCTGTCAAAGAACCAGCTGTGCAAATACTTATGTCTAAATGGGAATGACAGGAGCCCTGACCTAGTGAGGACAGTGGCACTGGGGCTGCCCAGGCACAAGCCACGTGTGACTACTTAGCTTCACACAGATTGCCATTTAAAATTAAGCCACAGTGGTCATATTTCATATTGATAAGTGGCAGGGCAGATATCATGACTCTAGAATGCTCCCATCATCACATAGAGGAATGGGGGTCATGCTGGTCTAGCACCACCACTCTTCGTGATGGTTTGGAGTAGGCACAGGATATGGTTGAGTGCCAACCTGGTCATAAAACATCCTAGGACAGTCGTTATGTGTGTCCGGCTAGTGATGCGCAAGTCCGCGCCTGCGGTCTTGGAGCTAGATAAAGGGATAATCAATCAGTGAACTGATGAAGCACCTCCAGGGGTGCGGGAGTTCCAAAAAGTGCTTGTGCTGCAAAAATAAGGGCCTATGTTTCATCCCAGCACCCAAAACAAACATTTAAAACAAAACAAACAAAAAAAAACCAGAAACGGCAGTATTGCTATAATTCCAGCACTAGGACAGCACTAGGAGGCAGAGACAAGAAGACCCAGTGCTCACTAGCAAGTCACTGTAGCCTAAGCAGTGAGCTCCAGGTCCTGGTGAGAGATTCTGTCTCAAAAAACAAGGCGGAGAACTCAGGCTCAGTACTGTAAACCTGGTCAGAAGCTCTTGTCTAGGGAGGTCGTAGGCCCTGTGAGAACCTACTGCTGTTGCTTTGTGAAACGGGCATGGCGTCGGGCTGCCTTCTAAATAGCCATGTTAATAATAACCACAGATTAATGCTGCTCTCAGCCTGCATCAGAGAAGCTCTTCTTTGTAGTGGGCTACCGTTAGGGCTGAGACTCAGTATTGGCTGAAGTACTAAGAGTAAGTGACTGTCGATTGCTCAGCTATACACAGGACATCAATGTGACCTCCTCGAAGGCTCTGGGAACGTTGTGGGGGAAAGAGCAGAAAGAGTGTAAAGGTCAGGATGGGAGGAGTGCTAAGAAATGCTGTCTTCTGGGCATGTAGTGCCTGCTGCACCCACAGGCTCATGGCAGCGCTGGCTGTGTAATATTTACAGAAGTCTGAGCCCATCACCATTCCAGCATGGATGGGGAGGTATTCTTTTGCCCTACCTCTCCCTGAGTAGCTAGAGGCAATTAATGGTTGCTGCAGGGGTGTGTGTGTGTGTGTGTGTGTGTGTGTGTGTGTGTGTGTGTGTGATAGAGAGAGAGAGGGAGAGAGAGAGAGATTTCTCAGTGGTGTAACCATTGGCAAGTTGCTCTCACTCAAGTAAATTCTCATCCCCCACACACATTCCCATCTCTACAGAGAGCAATGCAAACAACACTAATTAAATGTGGTAGAGCACACACACACACACACAGAGAGAGAGAGAGAGAGAGAGAGAGAGAGAGAGAGAGAGATAAAGTAGAACCAGAAAGGTGGTTCCACCGGTAAGAGCACTTGCTTCTGAGCCCAGTGACCTAAGGTCAATCCCAGGGACACCCCCATGTTTGAAGGAGACAACTCCCCCAAGTTGTCCTTTGATGTCCATGCATGCACTTAGCATGTGCACCTCCCACAGCACAGAAATTTATATTAATTTTTTAAATTTATTTTCAAATTTAAATTAATTTTAATTTATTAACAATTATATTTGTTATTAACATTAATAATGTTAATTAGATTAGAATTATAATAAAAAGTTATGAAGGTCAGCAAGGGACTTAGTGGTGGACAGTTGAGATTTGGCAGGAAGGGGAGGACATGAGAGGGAAACACATTATATAAATGTGCATATGTGTGTGTGCGTGCGCGCATGCACGCATAACTGAGGAATAATAAATACAATTCTTAAAAATAATAAGATAGAGAGCAACCAAGGAAAACTCCCAACATCAACCTCTGGTCTCCACAACCAGAGGTTATACTTGTACATTCACACACACACGCACACACACACACACACACACACACACACACACACACACGACTGTGGTACACACAGAAGGGTACAAGGAAGGTACTTGAGGAATCTGGGAATCTGGGGCAGGATGGAGGAGCCATTTCTAAGAGGAGCTGGGAAAGAAGAGCAGGGCTTCCCTGGGAGAGAAACCAGTGTGCAAGACACAGTCATGCTACCCAGAAAGTGCAGGGTGAGCAGAATGTGTTGTGACATTCAGCTGCCCAGTAGGGGCAGGAATGCCCAGGGACACTGAGGCTGGAGCCAGGGCTCAAGGCTGCTAGCCATTTGGCACTACTAGATTGCTGTTCAAAGGTTTTGCTCTTGGTTGTGGGGTGACAATAGGGCACTTGGAAAAAGAGTGGTGAGTGTTGTATGGACCACAATTCCTAAGACAGAAAGGCATGCACCTGCACCCGGGGGTCCTTGGCTCGTCCAGAAACAGCGGTGCCCAAGGAGAGACACAGACAGTACTTGGAAGGTGGAATTGCCAAGACTCACTGAGGAAACAATGTGGTGATACTTTGTTTATGCTATAACAAATGAAACTTGCCTGAGTGTAGAGCCTGCCACTAGTTAGCCATAGAGGCCGGACAGTGGTGGCACACACCTTTAATCCCAGCACTTGGGAGGCAAAGGCAGGTAGATCTCTGTAAGTTCAAGGCCACCTTGGGCTACAATAGATGGATCCAGTCTCAGAGAAACAGAACCAGGTGGTGGTGGTTCACACGCTTAATTCTAATACTTGGGAATCACGTGCCTTTAATTCCAACACTTGGGAGGTGGAGACAGGAGTGATATGGCTGGACGGAGAGAGGAATATAAGGCAGGGAGAAGACAGGAGCTCAGGATTCAGTCTGAGGACTTGTAGAGACCCCATTTGGTCTGAGGATTTCCTAGAGGTTCTTAACTAGTTCTTAACTTGTGGCTGGCTGCTCTGCTTCTCTGATCTTTCAGCTTTCACCCGCTGCTATCTGACTCCAGGTTTTTATTATTAAAACCAATTAGAATTCGCGCTGTGAATGTACCAGCTTCTTGCTTGAGTAGCAGTAGACCCTGGTGCTGCTTAACATAGCAAGCATGGAGTGCATGCCAAGTAGACTTCGGGGGGTGGGGGGACACCGAGATCATCACAATTGTCAGTTATTGGTATAAGATTAGAGAGTGTGACCCACTTACCCCAGGGTACCGTCAGTTCTCCTAAAAACCCCTGCTGACCTTTTCTTTCCTTCCAGCCTTTTCCCTCAGGCCCGTACTCAGCCATTTCCAAACATCAAAGCTTTCAGAATATATGACGCCGTTCACAGCCTCAGCATCCTACAGTGCTGTTCTGTCTGCCTGGGATACCTTTCCCTGTTATGCTGCTGAGACCCTCCATCTTTCAAGCCTGATCCCCGGCACCTTCTCTAAAAAGCATGGCCTGACCTCAGGGAGCACATTGGGGGCCCCTTTGGACCTTTACCATGGGACAGCAGTTAGCACCTCATCCTGCCTAGGGTAGGCAGATGCCCCTGTTAGCACGATGTTAGCTCCCCAGGCTGACCAAGCCAGAGCTCCAGCCCTCATGGCCACCTCTGGATGGGACAGGAGTCCCTCCCAGGTGACCTGTCCTGCTCCATGAACACACCCCCTGCCCATGCCTCTGAAACCAAGCATGCTTGAACACATTTTATCTTTGCACACGTCACAGTGTGTCACCGTTTATTTTCCCAGGTGTCCAGGAATCAGACATGACATGTCACCTCGTGAGTGAGGAGGTGGGGTTTTCCGGTTGTGCAGGTCCGGACTGCTAAGTGGCAGGAAGCAGATTAAGTACCAAAAGTTCCCCTCCACGCCCCAGCCATGCTGGTGAGAACTCCAGCACGAAACAAGACTCAACGTGTCCTGGGGTGTGAGAATGTGTGCGTGACAGCCCAGAGGATGGGGACAGCTAGAGTCACTCAGGACCACGGTGTCCACACACCCTGTGGCAGTCATGCTCCTTTATGTCTGTCACCAGGCCCCACTTAGCGCCCACGTCTAGACACCCAGGTTGGAAGAGGCACCACCTCTACTCATCTCTCCCGCAGCACTCAGCGCCTGTGTCGCAGCTGCGTGTGACAGCACAGCTCCTGAACATGTGTGTGTTATGTTGTGGGGGCTACAGTGAGTGTCTTTACCGAGAAGACTGGTCAGGTTCCTGTGAGACAAGGCCACAGTGGGGAAACCTTTATTCCAGGACTTTGGCCATCAGGGGGCGCTCTTCTCTTGGGGATTTAGGAAAACGACGGTGAGGAAAAAGGAGACATACACTTCACATGTATTTACAAACGGCACTACTGAGCGAGTCTGTCTTTGAGGCGGTCTGTGTGATACATACAAAGGAGCAGGGACGAAGGGAAACAGATGGGCTCCTGCCTCTGAGGAACGCGGAGGACTGGAAGCACAGAGGCCTGCACAGTGGGGGTGTAAGGCGGAGGCGATCCCCTTCGGAGGGACCGTAAAACTAAACTCTGCATATATGTCTTCTTATGTGTAAGGAAGCGATACTTTTTAATAAAATAAAAACTTCTGTGGAACTTGAAAGATATCATTTAGGCAACTAAGGGGGTGATTTGGAAGGGCACAGTACACAGAGCACTAGTCGGGGGCACCCTGTCAGGTCGACATTCATTCCCCAGAAAAGATCCATCACAATAACCGCAAAACATCACAGTCCCACTGCCTCTCGGACACGGGCCTGGCTCCCCTGCCTCAGCCTGCCTGCATCCTGTTCATGCTCTGAGGAGTCTCACGCTTACCACCCCTGCTGTGTCAGGGTCTGGCACTGGCGAGCCTTTCACCCGCCTCCTGGACGCTTCTCTGCCCAAGTGCCTGGCACAGGTGTGGGCACACCACACACCAGGGGCACTGGGAAGGTGCTGGGCTAGCCGAATGCTCTGGCCCATCTCCTACGATAGCTGGCTACAGCATTGCCCTGATCTCAGGTTGCGGCGGGAAGGAGCGAGTCAAGCTGGCACCTGGCCCTAAACTACACAGGGGGAGCATCCTTGCTGCAGAAGGTACCGTGCCTGCTGGATGCTCCTCGGGGCCTGGCCCCACCCTGCCTCCCTCAGTCACCCCGCCTGCCTCACTGACACAGAGAAGCAGAGAAAAAGTGCAGGAGGGGGATCTGGGAGAAGGGCAGTGGGGTCCTTCGGCTCTGCCCCCCAACAGGCTTCTGGAAAGACTCTGGCGGCTGTCAGAAGAGCAGGGCTTTCTTCTTGAGGTCATTCCTCTTCCACAGGGCCAGGCGGTCAAACTCTTCGATGCTCATCCCAAACACTTCTTGGAACTCCTCAGGTGACAGGTGTCTCTTCAGACAAGGGAAAACAGAGATGGTCAGTGAGTGGTGCTTGAAACTGGACCTGAGAAGTTGCCTATGTTCTGAGAAACACTGGCTCCTCACCTGGACCCCTGTCGTAAAGGCAGCGCGGAGGCCTGGCCCCTTTGCATTTTTGTGCCTGTCGTTTGGGTCCAGTTCCTACTTAGTTCTGTACATAGGCTTAACCGTGCAAGCCTATCTACGACCCTTGAGGACAAGCAGTGCAAAGATAAGAACTGAGGCTTCTAGGCCCGTGTTTCCCGTGTCCCGCTCCAGACAGAAAAGGAGCCTGAATGTCTCCCGCCCTTGTTCTCAGCCTGCAGTCACCTTGGATTCCAGGAATAACAGAGAATTCACAAACACATCCCCATGGTGAACTCACACACTCCCCCAACCCCAAAACTGCCTCACGGGAACTTTCTTGTCCCTCAAGCGAGAAGGACTTCTGACCACCAGGCAGAACCAGAAGTGACACAGTGACCAACCAGGCCACTGCTGGACCAGGACCGAGTACGTCCGCTCCCCTCTCATCCTGGTCCAGTTCTCCAGCTGTCCCAGATCTACAGCTAAAGATCACGTCAGTTCCCGGGATGGCTGGAAGGCTTGCTCTCCATCTTCCGAAGACAGCTGCAAACTGACCTTTGTCTCCTCCACTGCTGAGCAGTTGTGCTAGGGCCAGCGGCCAAGCCTGGCCCATCATGACTTCAGGCTCTGCAGCTTTTGCCCTACAAATCTGCTTACAGCTTTGCAGCAACAAGCCTCCAGGCCAGCTCTCTGTGGGTCTTGGATGGAGCAGAGCTGCCACTGAGGATGAGTGACCTCGTTGGCATGTCCAGGGCTTCTTTGTGGTGAAAGAAACAAGCTTAGAGGACAGTCTTGGTAGGGATGCACAGGGACTGGCATGGGGCTGCCACAGCACCCTTGACTACTGATTCCCTTGGACAAAACTTCCCTGTGGCCAAGTTCAATAGCCATGCCCTGCAACAGGACTCCTGCCTGCTCGGAGCCTTTAGGCTGTAGACTCCTTTAGGCTGCCTCGTTTATCGTTTTCTCTAATTGGGAGAGCGACTATTCAGACAGTATATTCTGATCTGTTCCCATCTCCCAGCTGAGAAAACCAAGGAGCAGTGTGCTAGCTAGTCCTATGTCAGCTTAACACAAGCTAAAGGCATCTGAGAGGAGGGAACCTCAATTAAGAAAATCCACCAGGTGGCAGTGGCACACGCCTTTAATCCCATCACCAGGGAGGCAGAGGCAGGCAGATCTGTGAGTTTGAGGCCAGCCTGGTCTACAAGAGATAGCTCCAGGACAGGCACCAAAGCTCCACAGAGAAACCCTGTCTCAAAAAAAAAAAAAAAAACCAAAAAAAAAGGAAATGTTTCCAAAATATCAGGCTGTAGGGAAGCCTGCAGAACATTTTCTTAATTAGTGATCGATAGGGGAGGGCCCAGCCCCTTGTGGGTGGTGTCATCTCAGGACTGGTGGTCCTAGGTTCTACAAGAAAGCTGGTTGAGCAAGCCATGAGCAGCAAGCCAGCAAGCCAATATGCAACACTCCTCCATGGCTTCCGTAGCTCCTGCCTCCAGGTTCCTGCCCCATTGGAGTTCCTGTCCTGACTTTCTTTGATTATAAACAGTGAATGGAAGTGTAAGCCAGATAAACCCTCTCCTCCCCAAGTTGCTTTTGGTCACGGTGTTCCATTGCAGCATGCAGCAAAGAAGTCAAGCTGGGCCCAGGCCATGGCACAACTCCCCCCCCCCCCCAGCTCCGACATGTGGTCCCAAGCCAGTCATTCTGAGTCACTAAGCCTGCCTGACTCCTGAGCTGGGGCTACGATCATCAGCGCCTCTGTGGGGCTTCTGAGAGGAAGTCTGAAAACCTGTACCACAGCACCCCCTCCTGAAGTGTTGAGGATTGGGTGAGTAGAGTCAGTGCTGGTCAGTTAGCATTAGGACCAGTTGTGACTGTGTGCGTGGATTCTGGCCTTGCTCATGGTGGTCCCCAATAGTAAGAACAATCCTGCTAGAGCCCCATACTATAATGTGGGCTGTCCCTTGAGCGCTCCTGGCCTGTTATTCTCACAGCCATCTCACACACCAGGCTCTGAGAAGTCACTTCTCAGCCAAGTTGGGAGGTGCACACCTGCTATGCCACCATCTGGGAAGCGTAGGCCAGAGGGTCAGGAGTTTAATGTCATCCTCTAGTTCAAGGCCAGTCTGGGTCGAGACCCCATTTCACTACCCACACATCCTTCTAAGAAAATAGAGGAAAAGAAAAGAAACCACTTCTTGTTCCTTGAGACACTCAGATGACCTCAGGTACCCTTCCAGGTCCCTCCCTTCCCCTCAGCTCAGCAGGGAGAAAGGAGGGAAGCTGGAGATAGGATGAGGTAGCAAGAAAGCAAGAGGGAGTAGGCCTGGCTAGGACAGTCTCCTGCCAACTTCCTTCCCCAGCAGGGCCTCTTGACTGTTATGGGAAAGAAGGGGACAGGTCCTCAACAAAGTGATGGAGTGAGGGATACCAGCTCTCCTGCCCAAAGCAGACACCCAGAACAGAGATAGGAACACCCATGGACTCTCAAGTGCCCACCTTCACTGCATTCGTCCCAAGGGTCAAACGCAGAAACAAGCCAACTTTTGGACAGTGGGAAAATAAGATGCAGTGCAGTATCATCAAACCCAGAATAACATGAAGCTATAGGCCTCAAAAACATCAGGCCAAGTGCGAAGAGCCAACCGTACCACACATGGAATGACTCCACTGAATGAAATGTCCGGAGCAGGCCTCGAAGGATTGCTGGGGGGTGTGTGGATGGGAGGGGTGGGTGCTTTGACTGATGAAGGGCGTGGGGTTTCCTTTCTGGGGGATGAAAATGTTCTGGACCCAGATGGTGATGATGGTTGTGAAACTGGAAAAGTGCAGATGCATGAGTCGCACACTTCAAAATGCTAAAAACAGCGAATTTTGCCACAATTTAAAAAAAAAGTTGGCAAAAAAGAGTACAGTTTCCACAGCTTTAAAGCAAAGACACTAAAGAAGATCGTTGTAATGATCAAGAGGGAAAAATGGATGAGAGATGGGTGTGGGGACACACATGGGCAATCTCAACCTTTGGTAAACTGAGGCAGAAGGATAGGGAGTTTAAGGCCAGCCTTGGCTACATAGCAAGTTCAAGGACAGGCTGCGCTCTAGGGGATCTTGTCTCAGAATGGGCTAGAGAATGCAGTCATCTCTGAAAAGCATGAAGAACAAATCTTGTTACTGAAACTGTGTTGTGTGCTCTGAGTGGGTGATCTGGAAGACGGACCTGGAGTCACCCACACATGCACACAGCCTTCAGCAAGCCTCCCAGAGGTGGGAAGGAAACATCTGCCTAGTGAGACCAGGGTGACTTGAGGGGCTGAGAAGGTCACTCCTAGACCACAAGACGTAGAAGGTACTGTGTTGTCTCACCGGAGCCCTTTGAGGCCTGCTCCCACTCTTCCAACTTACTGGAGGATGCTCTCAGAGAGGCCAAGGGCACTCAGAGCAAAAGGTGTCTGGTGGGGCGGGATGAGACCAGTTTCAGAGGACCACCAGAGATGGAAGTACTGGGGAGGTGGCTTGAGGTATGGTCCCTGGTTTTGTTGATTGTTGTTTGAGACAAGGCCTCAGTCTTGTCAATTCTGTAGGTTTTACTGTAGGATTACTGTGCAATCCTGGTAGGTCTTGAGCTTACTATGTAGTGTAGGCTTGCTCCAAACTCCCGCCATATTCTGTGTGATGCTCTCTGCACAGCCCAGGAGAGCTGGTTGCAACTGAGAGCATGGAAGGGGCACACATATGATGGCTGGAATTGAGAAGGTGCATTGACTGGAGTGGTGAGGGTGGCAAGACAGCCAGCAGGAAAGACCTGAGGCCCCTGGCCCTCGCCCCACCACATCCCCAGTTCCTGAGGCATTTGCTCATCTTGGAGGGGAATAGGACTTGATTGCCCAGGTTCTGTTGAGTTCCAGAGTGTAGGTAAGGGTGGGTCAGAAAAGCTAGTGCCTGGTGGAGGATCTGCTGGTGTCTCCTGGTCCAGGGCCTCCCCTGGAGGAAGAACTATGAGGTATAGCTAACTACAGGGACCCATGGAGCTGTTTTAGGTCAGCTTTTCCCTGGCTCCTGGCTCCTCAGGTGCTGCCAATGCTAAGGATTCTAAGATTCTTCTGTAGCTACAAGAAGGGAGACCTTCATGGTGCCTTCCAGAGAGCAGGCCAGTCTCACTTCTAGGGGACATTATTGCCTGGTAGGAAGTCCTAGGACCTTCAGCACCTTTCTCCCTGGGTCACCAGCAACATCTCCAATTTCTCTAGGCCTTGACTCAAATGTCAGCTCTCCCAGAGGTGAGGCTGCCTGAGTTGTGGTACCCAAGAGGGTCCCAAGGCCACACAGAGTCCCCTGCACCAAAGTCCAGCTAAGCTGGTTGACTCAACTCCAGAAGGGCAGCAGGTCTCTGCTCCTCAGGGGATCACATGTGTGACTGCAGTCCTCTAGTGCCCCTTCTGACACCTGCCTCTGCCCACGCAGCTCCACAGTGAGCTTCCTGGCAGCTGGTATCTACCAGAGCCCCCACCTAGGTCTATCTGTCCTGCCACACAGTCCTCAAGTGCTTCTCCACCTGAATCAGGAAGGGCCTGGGTGCCTGCCCTGAGGGCTCGAAACCCCTTCATGATCACCCTTGGCCATCAGGGTTCAAGGTGCTCTGTCCTCATCATACTGAATGGACAAGTTTGAGCAGGGAAAGGACACATGAACCTCGGGGTCCTCACTTGCTAGGTGGAGTCACCCTGGGATTATTGCACCAACAAACACACGCAGTTAGCCTAAGGGTGTGTGAGGACCAGCAGGGAAAACCCAGACCCTCTGCAGCAGCCTCTTCCCAGTCAGCAGACCCTGGGGCACCGCAGAAAGAACTCAGAACCCCAACCCAGGAGCCACCCACCGTTGAGTGGCACATCAACATGGTGACATAACCTCAGCTGCAGACAGGAGCCCCTCCAGCACCTTGCTGGCCTTTCTTGATATATACATTGTACATACTAATTCTCCTAAGCCCTAGGGCTGGGGGTTTGATCTAACGTTGGTTATATGTTACTACAAAGGTGTTGGGGAGGCATGGGTATCATCCAGTTACTGTCTACGAGAAAATGGTTGCCCTAGAAAATGTGGTTGGGACTCAGCCAGGGTGTTGAAAGCTGTAAGAACCAAAGGAGAGGAAGCAAGCCTGCCTTGAGTTGCCACATCTCAGAAGTCCCAGCCCCAGGATTTGTGAAGCTCTCCTCTGAGCATGTGCCTTGGCATGTGTTCCGCACCTGCACATGTATATTTTTGTATATGTCTGTGTGTTTGTGTGCATGTATATGAATGCATATTTCTAAGGTCTATGTGTCAATCTTCATAGTTGTGAGAAAAACAAGTTAAAGACAGGTTTGTTTGGCAATTCAGCTACGTACTGTAATTGATCTAGAAGGTAGGCTAGCAGAGTGGCTACAAGTGCTGAATCCCACCTCTGCCTCCTGGGAACCATGGCCCTGGAAGCCATCTGGGTGCCTCGTGATGTTGTGAAAGAAGTGTTAAAATACGCCATGTGCTTGGAATGCAGCCGACCACACAGAAGGGACAGCAGCACCATCTGCGATGCTTAGCCATGTTCATGCTGTCTACGTCTGCCAATCAGGGCACTACGAAAGCACTTTTCTCCCCCAGCTGACTACACAGCCCTCTGTCCATGTACAAGGTTGTATACAACACTATTTCTTCCTGTTTTCTGCAATCATCATTTTGGACCACATCCATGGCAATCTAGGTATATGCAGGGCTATCACTCAGTTTAGAGGATGAGATGCACACAGGTGGCCACCTGCTGCTCAGCACTGTAGATGCTCAATTAAGTATCTCTGAGCCTTCATTTAAATGCTTACAACTGTTCAGCTGACAGGTGCAATCCTTGGCACCTGACAGGCGAGAAAGGCCCAGAATGGTCACTTGTCCACAGCCACACAGGTAGACATTACAGAGACTAGATTCGCATCAGCTCTCACTGACTCCCAGTGCTCAGCCTCTTCCGTGACACCACTAGGGATGGCAGAAAACCATCTTAGAAGCAGACCAATGCCACCTTGGATGAACATGGAGGGCATGCAGGGAATGACCCATATTATGACATTCCATCTAGGGTCAACAGAGATCCTATCCCTTGGACTGGGAACTCCGGGCCCAGAAGGTCTTCAGAATTCAAACATTCAGAACACACTGGGGACTGGGTCCCTCTGGGAAGGAGACCCTTGGAGTACTATGGCCATGGACTGAGATTTAGATCTTCCAGGACAAAGAGCTCCATAGCTGAGGATGGAGACCTGGCTTTTGCTCCAGGTATGGATGTTGTGTGATGCATCTGACCTCCTGCGAGGCCAAAGAGGACCTTCACAACCAGAACACAAGACACTGGCGATCACACACTGCAGAACTGGGCACCTGTGTGGCACCTTTAACTGCTGCCAGGCTGTGCCCAAATGCCATTGCCATTGGTCCCAGAGCATCCTGCTCTTCTGGGAGGCCACCACATCTCATCCCACCCAGGCTGGCCACAGTCAAGTCAGGAATGCCCTGCCAAGAACGTATTCTTCATGTTTAAGGTCTGTGACTTCGACTTTCCAAACACTGCCTGAATTCATTTACATCTCACCTACAGTCATGCTACCCCTATTCAAGTTAGCATCATGATTTCTAGATGATCCACATTGTCCCCGAACTCCCCGTCTGTACCCACTGCCAGCCTAAACGCCACAATACAGCCACAGGGTATGTTGTAAACTGCAAGCCAAATCTTGTTACCGTCACCAGGCTAGCTAACAGCCAAACTGCCCTGTGAGGCCTAGACTATCATTCCCTCTACCTACTTAGGTCTAGTCTCATAGGTCCACTTCCTCAAATAGCCCAGGTGCCCTTCTGTTCCCTGGCCTTTGCACAAATAGTTTTCTAACAAAACCCTCACACACAGGCACACACATACAAGTATGCTCATTTGAAAGAGAAAACCAGGTTCCTGAGATTCTGAGCACTAGCGTGGCTATGGTTATGCATACTCATTTGGATAACCAGTTGATGGACACCTCTCTACCAGGGCAGAGCTCATGTCTGGTTTTGCTCAAAGACTTCCCTGGGGTCCCAGTCAGCACCCATGTCCGTGAATGGCTGGGACACTTGGCCGACAATTTTGACACTGAATTTGGATAATAGTCAGCAGTCAGGGGACAAATCCTGCAGAGCTACAGAGGACACCATCTCCTGCCCACCACACCCATAGCTTCTTCATGCACATGACTAACCTCACTTCCCAGCCTGCCTTACAGCAAGTGATGTCACGTGATAAGCTCAGCTAAGGAGCCTGTGAGTGGCAACTCTGTCCTTAGGACCCTTCCAGAAACCAGCCTTCCTGTGACTTCTTGGCCAGATGGGGCCAGAATCCCATGGATTGGCACAGAAAAGTTCTGTATCAAATCTCAGGGGAAAGTAGGTGTTGAGCTGAGTATACAGTGACCCTTCCTTACCCGAAAGACAACTCAGCTACTGCCTGAGTCATGTGAGAGAGATTTGTGGAAGCTTGTCCGCCCTGAAGAGATGGCACTGGGGACTCCCAGAAGGCGTTTCCCCTTCCCATTCCTCTTTGTGGCTTTCTGGACCTTTACAAGTTTTAATTTGGTTTCACCTATAAAACTAAAGCTCTCTCCCATGGGTGGGAGTGTGGAGCATGGGGGGTCTGCTCCTGCAAGAAAGCCCCACCACACCTCTTCCAGGGCCATATCCCTGTCCCCAAGCTGATGAGGAAGAAAGGACAGATGTGCTCGCCCCACTCTGGTAACTGCTCCAGTTCCTGGGGCTGGCTGAGCTTGAAGGGGAAGAGAGCTGAGAGTCATACTCTTGGGCGTGTTCACCTGAATATGAAAGGTTTAATCCCCTCCCCAGGCTACAGCTGGCTTCAGCAGACACACTCACAAGCAAAGCAGAAGTCACCTGAGACACACCCCAGCCCTACAGGGAACAGGGAGCCCTGGCAGGCTCTCAGGAGGCTGCAGGAGCTACTACTACTGATGTCATCTGAGCTCCGAGCATCATCTAAGGGTGAAGCATTTGGTCCAAGAGCCCCCAGTAACTTATCCACAAGGACACACCTTTTAAGGAGCCAAGACACAAAGCAAATAGGATCCCTCTAGGCTGACCCTGATCCTGACCCATGAGCTGCCAATGACCAGCTGCGCTCCTTTATAGAGTTAGCAGTACTCTTGGCCATGACCTCATCACCAACAATCGCAGCTTCAGCCAGAGAGCAAGACGTCCCACTGTGGATCATTGATGCCAATGTCGTAACTGACACCCAGGCAAGGACTCGCGGGGCCCACTCTCCAAGACCATAGTCAGAACCCTGTCTTTTAGTGGCCTCCAGGCTATCTGTACCCTGCCAATCTCATCAGCTTCCTAACCAACCTAGCTGCTGGCCCTTCCCATGAATGATATGCTCATCAAAATACACAAAAATGTTTCTGGGGCCTTTTCTTGTTTGCAGTGAGCTCTGGCTCCAAGGTTCCTTGGCTGGTATGATAGATATGTACCATGTGGACTGGCTACTCTGATCTTGCTGATCTTGGAGATCTTGCTGTGCTTTGCGATGTTGTTCTGTCCCCTCCCTGACCTCCCTGCAGTGGACACTTGCCACCTGCCTGTTGCCCAGCAGCCTCTTTCCATCTCAGATGGCAGGTCTCAGTTTCTTCCAGGAACGACCTAGGTCTCCCCAGCTCAGGTGACATCAGCAGCCCCCTTAACTCCAGGTAAGCTGGTTGCTCAGGCCATAATATGCCCTGGGTAGAACTAGTTGGGTTAAGGGTGGGGTGGGGCAATGACCACCCAGAGGCTCGGTGTGAGTTGTATGAAGACAGATGAGAGAGACGGAGCTTGAGCTCTGGAGGGAGCCAGTGTAGAGGGAGCACAGTCACTGGATATACAAATACACTCAGTCCTAGTCACTGGATATGCAAATACACTCAGTCCTAGATCCAGCCATACCCAAAGGGGCCCTTCAGTCATATGAACCCATTGCTTTCCAATGTAAGTCACTATAGGTCAAGTACCCGTTGGTCAAAGGGGGCACCACCTCCCCATGCAGCATGGGGTTGCCTCATACCTTTTCTGCTGCCGCCTCCCTGTGCAGAGGAACTACTGTTTACCAGGGCCCGGGGGAAAGGGCTCCAAACAACCTCAGACTGCACAATGACACGCTTAAGCCGCTCCGGGTTTTCATCGTAAGTAGAGATGAAGGCTCAAGGGCACATGACTGGCCAGCCGAGGAAAGCCAGTATGCTGCTACGACACTGTCCCTGCCAGGGTCACATCCCACAGGCTCTGCACAGCTGCTTTACTCACGCTGCCCTGTGTTGTCGCCTGTGAAAGTCCTGACTGGCCCTGGACAATCCTGAGCACACTCTCTGTGACACAGACAGGACCTTCACACTCTGTGCCTAAGCACAGTCCCAGCCAGGCCCTTCTGTCCCACCTCAGAGGCCACCTCTCTGTGGATCCATCTACTGGGCTTCTGCTCTACCAACCCCCCAAAGCCCTAGCCCTGCTGGAGCCCCTGGATATATCCGTTTCTTTTGTTCCTGTTCCTGGCCACACACATGAAGCTGCTGCCCCATGAGAAGGTCCGACAGGGTCTACTACTTGCCCAAGGCATGGGAGGAAGGTAGTCTCTGCCTTCAGGAGCCTGGAGATGCCCCCACCCCAGCAAGAGGCATGGAGAGACAGTGCCTATGTGCAAGGCTCAGGAGGGGAATTCCCTCCCCCCCACCCTGCAGATGCTGCAGATGCTGGGTAGTTTTGAAGGAACAGAGAGGCATGGATAGGCAGGGTGCACTACTCAGCTGCAGCTACACTTTTGTCTTCCGCAGAGGAACTCCCTGTTCTAGAACAGCAGAGGAGCCCAGAAGTTTCTCCTCCAAACTGGCCCATCTTTTCATAGCAGCACTACTTGGTACACCAGTCTTCGCTACCCCAGCCACAATCTAGGACCCTGCTGCAATGCCAGCTTAGTTGGGTCTGTGACCATGTCCCTTTGCCTTTGAAGATTCCTGTGTCCTTGGTTCCAAGTCCTGTGCTGTCACCACGGGGACATCATCTCCTGGTGTGTACATGTGTGGGAACCTAATCTTGTGGCCGAGCTCCATAGAGTCTGTCTCAATAGATACCTCCCGACCTAGCCTTACCTCCAGCCTCGTCCGGTCCACATCTTTGGGCAGCTTCACCCGGATTCGGTTGGTTACGATGAGGGAGTCATATGGGTATATCTGCCAAGAAGACACCACAGGGTTATCTCAGAGGTAAGAACTCCTGAGCCGGCCAAAAGGTAAGCTAGGATACATACGTGTGTGGGCTGTGGACATGCACATCTCAGAGAAAATGCAACAAAAAGGAACTTTTAACCTGGGCTGGTACAGCGCGGTGGGTGAGGTCAGTTAGTGCAGGAGGCCCTTACCTTGTACTCTGTAAGAAAAGAGCAGAGACCACAGGACTGGTTTAGGAACAAAACATCCATGCCCAGGATGGGAGCAATCTTCTTCCTGGGCAGCCCCCACCCCCAGTCAGCTGGCCTATGCTTGGTCTTTGGTCTCCTGAGCAGACTTCATGGGTCTCTCTCTGTTCTTGGACTTCAAGAGAGGGGCCAAGGGTCTCCCACAGAGAGCAGGAGGCATGGCCAGGAAGCTGGAGGCCATACTGGAAGCTGGATAGTGGCACTGTGCTCCTAGGCTGGGAGATGTCTTTCCTGGTGTTCTGGGTTACTCTGAGAAAGACACTTATCTCAGTTTACCCTGCCATGCAGTGGGTTCTCCAGGGTAAACTTTCTGAGGGGTGTTGTGGAGTCTGACACCTTTACCAATATGCATCCCATCACCCCAGTCCCTCCCTCATCTTTTTTAACAAGGTCTCACTGAGTCTAGGCTAGCTTTGAACTTCCTATATAACTGAGGGTGACCTTGAACTCCCGATTCCCCTGGCTTCCCATCCCAAGTGCTGGGATTACAGTATGCACCATCCCGTGCGGTTTATGTGATACTGGGGATAAAGCCCAGTGTTGTATGTATGTGAGGCAAGCACTCTACCACCCCAGCCGCACCCTAGTCCCTCTTCATCATGCTTTGCTTATTATTATAAACCGCCAAGCACTGTACACTCCTTCTGATAAAGTTATTCTTTCAACTTCAGCTATCATCATATAGAAATTAAAGCGGTGCAGATGGCAGGAGCTCCATAGACACAGGAAGGGCCTCAAGAATCTTGGCTTCAAACCATTCTGAAAGGAAAATGCCTGTATGAGGCAGGCCCTTCCTTGGTCCTCCCACTTGGGACTCTGAAGTCCCGGATCTGAGGCTGGGGACTGAGACAAGCACTTTAAGGTCAAGCTGGTGCCCTGGTGCTGCCATCTGTATAAGAACTGGTATGCAAGAGCAGGGTTCCCCCAGCATTCCAAAGGGTAACAAGGAGGTGAGCATGGCCAGGTGCATGGCCCTGCTCAGAGTCGGGAGAGGAGCCATTAGTGGCTGCCACATGACCTGGACCACTCGCATGCCAGCAGACGCAGTAGACAAAGACCAGAAACAGGGTTTGACCTATGCTGTTCAGCTCAGACCCTGGAAGCTGCCTGCTTGGGACTCTGGGCCCCACTCCAAGAGATTCATAGAACCTAAAGAGTAGTGACAGGCCCTGCAGCACAGGATAAGAGAGCTGAGGGATCAACAGGGATCCCCCAGGGGATCCCTCGTCCATGGTGCAGAGCCTTCTGCCAGCAGGTCCCGGAGGGATAGTCTCGGAATGAGACTGCTAGACATGTGCTAGTGATTCTGGCCTAGCCAGAGACCCACAGGGGTCCCCACTGTGTGTACCTCGTGTGCCCCAGCTGGCATCCGAGTCTGCTCCACAAGGGGCCAGGTTGGCATTCTGGAAGAGAGAAAGAGAGAGAGGCCGGCAAGAGGCAGGTTGCAAGGGGCAGGCAGTAGGGGGCTCGGAGACATCCCCAGTGCTTCCTGGGTCCTCACACTGCTGAAGGAGGAAGGTGTTTGGCAGGGCTGGGTGACAGACAGATGGTAAAGGTGAGCTTTGGAAGGCGAGTACCCACACTCTAGGGAGACCTCAGAGTCATCACAGTCCCACTATGCCTACAAGACAGCAAAGGGGCACTTGCTGGCCACTTCCTCCTGGGGGGTATGCATCATCCATACTCTATTCCCAGAGTCCCCAGTGCCTAGCCTAGCTACACAGTCCAGACTGCCAATGTCCACGCACCTCAAAGCTCCAAAACAAGAGGGTCCTCTGCCTCTCTGCGGAAACCATAGGCATTCCCACAACTCCGGGATCATAAAGGATTCTGGTGTCCAGAAGTCCCTTGTATCCTGGACAAAGTGGCCTTGTTCTGACATTAATACCCAAGAAGTGACATTCTTGGGGGTAGGAGCTATCACCTGCTGTCATTAATAAACTGTCATGTAAGCGGCATCGTGGGCATTGAAGCTCTTTCTTTCTCTTCTGTCCACTTAGAAAAACGCATCTATACAAGCTACCTCTGTCTATAGGGGTCCGCCCCTGTAGGGTGCACCACCCGCAGCACCGCACCACCCTTGTCTTGTCTGACTCCTGCACCTGCCATACCCGCTGTCTGTACCAGAACTGCGAGGGAGCTGAGCTCCCTGAAGAATGCCTGACATTACCCCAAGCCCCAGCGCAGTCCAGGAGTTGAAACAGGGTCAGAGCTGCTGGACAGAGTTTTTGAAACTGGGCCCAGGGATTGCATTTCAGCAGAGCACTGCAGGCGGAGGCACCAAGTGCTCCACCTACAGATATAGTTACAAGAGAAGCTGCTTCTGGTGGCCCTGGGGGCAAGCTGGGAGCAGGCTACACATCCCAGAGGATGTGGAAGTAGAGGGACCCTGCACGCTAGAATCCTTCTTCTGAAACAGAGAAACAGAGGCCCAGAGATGTGTCATTACCTTCTTCCTGCCTCAGAGCTGGATCCAGCAGGCTATGGCCGGCTGGTGAGAGGGTGAGTGTGGGTAACAGAGGGTTGGAGCAGGCCTTTATTTAAAAATCTTGATATTCTTGATATGTGACTTATCGTGGACTTTTGGACATGGATTTGGATCTCTCTTCCCTCTCTCTCTCTCTCTCTCTCTCTCTCCCCCCCCCTCTCTCTCTCTCCCTCCCTCTCTCTCTCTCTCTCTCTCTCTCTCCCACTCTCGCTCTCTCTCTCGCTCGCTCTCGCTCTCATTCTCTCTCATTTTGTTTGTTGAGATGTCTTGGCTGGTCTGGAACTCTCTATGTAGACCAGGCTGGTCTCAAACTCATAGAGCCCTCCCTGTCTCTGCCTCCCCAGTGCTGAGATTAAAGGTGTGCCTTTAATCCCTACCAAGTCCAGTGCATTTGGGTCTAACACCACTGCAGTAACATGTAATGTACTTCAATGATTCCATCCTCGGGTTCAACCATAGTTTGCCTCTTTGAGTACTAAGCCCTGAATCCTTAGCCAGGGTTTTGCAAGAGTCAGTAACTCTCCATGACCTCTCACCATTTACCCATAGACGTTTTCAAAAACAGCTCTTGGGAACATTGTCTCAGCCTCAGACTAGCACCTTAGGCACACCTGTCCATCAGAGAGCCTCTTGGCAAAGTGAGGCCAGTAGGCCCGGTCCCAACCTTTGCAGCCCAGATTGACTGACGCTAAGGATGAATGCTGCCACCTAGTGTTTGGATCTTGTATCACAAGCAGTCGACCACCCAGGCCAAGACCTCCAAGCTGAACAAGCAAGCTTCCTCAAGCATTCTAGGTCTGAGGAAAGAGAGGAAAGATAGGAAAGACAGGAAGTGTGTCATCCTGCAAATGGAGGAACAGGAGCCTTGGTCTAGAGCATAAATAATGGAATCCATGCCCCGTGTGGCTCTACAGACCACTCATCGCAAGCAAGTCTTGGGCTAATCTGTATGTGTGGACCAGCAGCAGAGAAACGGCCCAAGACGGCACTGCCTGGTCCCACCCTGGTTAACTGCTCTCCAATCTTGCTGCACCCCACAAAGTGGGAAGCACCCTCAGGCTTTACAGACAAGGCTCAGAGAGGTCAAGCAACCTTGCTGAATTCACACAGAAAACGGACAGGACTGTAGGGGGATGAGTCCATGCGCTTTGCTTTCCTGAGACTACACTATAACCGCTAGTAGGAATGAGATCATAGCCGCCCACACTGGCGGCTGTGATTTTCCTGCTAAAGCCACGTAGGAATGAACTGTCTGACTCAGCAGATGCTGGTGCAGAAGAGGGCATGAGGGTTTGCTTTGAAGTCCTGACTCATGTGGAAACCATGCTACAGAGCTCAGGAAGAGATCTGACAGCTGTATCTGTTCGCATAATCACTCAGATATAAGAACCAGCCCCCTCCACCCTGGTGAGTTCCAGGAAATAAAGACTCCGAAAGTTACATAACTTGCCTCAAGATGGCTGGGAGTTCAGGGCTGTCTAATTCAAACACAAGTTCTTTCCAGGACCACAGCTGAAGATCTATAGCCACATGACAGCCCCGCCCCCACCATGCCTCTCTCAGAGACAGGTCTTAGGGAGCCCAGGTTAGCTTTGAACTCACTATAGAGCTGAGGATGGTCTTAAATTCTGGTCCTCTTGTCTCTACCTCCTGACAGATACTTTACAAATATAAAGTTAAATAGTCTGAGACAGGGTCTCACTAAGTAGCCTTGAATATCCTGGAATTTTCTATATAGACCAGGCTGGCCTCTAACCCACTGCCTCTGACTCCCAAACGCTGGGATTAAGGTGTGTTTGGGAGACTCTTGTTTACTAGGCAGATGTTTTATTTTAAGAACATGCAAAGTGCCTGTCGGTCTTGCCTATGATCACTGTGCTGTTTGGTACATTTACGTTTCTGAGATCTGCCATGGTTCACTGAGCCCAGGACGCTGGCACTCTCCGCTTCACTGCTCCCTCTTCATGTATCATTTGTTTGAAACTTAACTTCACTTTGCCGTAGCATCTCTACTCCTGCCTCCCATCTGTGATTTTAGCATCTCTTTCTTACCATTTCTAACGAGGAACACATTTTCAGTATGTATCATGTAACGACATGCTATAATACTATTTTTCTAACCAACCTGACAGTCTGGTTATTTGTTTGTTTGTATTGTTTTTGTTTTATACTGTAATCTAGTCTCTTCACAGGTAACACCGGCATTTCTCCAAGCGGGACTTCTTCCGGGGATCAGCCACAAAGACCTTCAGGTGGTCAGTCACCGTTATCTTACTGATGGGCCAGGTGGCACATGTCAATCATTCTTGCATCATTCGCAGGAGGACTCGCAGCAGGCAGCTGCTAGCCTGCAGGACTATGAGTATCGTCCTCCTGCAGCAGGTTTGGGCATCAGGACATTCTCATGACTTTTGGCATGTACAAATCTAGGGGTCACTAGGTCTGTGACAAACTCCTCTCAGATCAAGACTCAGGAGGACTCCTTCCCTTTCAGATGAGGGAAACTATAAAAATCATGATCACAGCTTTTAAGCTCTCACTACCAGGACACATAGGTGATGCTTTGGCAGCTTTTCTCAGATACTGTCATTTGGTTTTTTTTTTTCGATAGAACGTTCTCTGGAGGTCTCCATCTCTTGGATTTTGGTCTCACTGAATCTGTGCATTGACTTAGACTGCTTCCCCCTGCCACACACACACACACACACACACACACACACACACACACACACACACACACATGAATCCTTTCTGGTAGCAAAGCACCCAGTGAATGATTCTGGGGTACTGCGGGTCACCGGCAAATGTCTGTGGGCAAGTACTGCAGGAACTCCAGAGAGAGGGGCCAGGCTTGAACTGCTGGGCATGGCTATAAAAGGCTGCTCAGGTGAGTGAATAGCCAGCCTTCTGCTGAAGAGATGGGGGAGTGCACACAAGTATTAGAAGGAGTGAGAATGAGCAGGAGCATGGGTGGGGGGCAAGGGATCCCAGGGCCAAGTGGAAAGTCAGAACTCCTCTGGTGAGGATGGACTCCACCGCTGAGGCTCTCAGAGGTCAAGCCCAGGATGCTCAGATCTGCTCACTCTCCATCCCATGTTCACACAAGGACTGCCTCTTGGTACTGCAGGGAGTTAAGATGATGTTCACAATAGTTCTGGACAGAATACGGATTCATGAGGGTCCAGACCACCTATTTACAACTGGACTAGGAGGAGCCAGTAAAGAACATGATCTCTGAAAACAAAGTTCATCATTGCCACAGGCAGGCTGAGACTCTCCCAGGGGGTCATCTCACAGAGGATTGACTGGACACAGGCTGGGCATGCAGACAGTCTAGTGTCCTTCCTTCCCTCCATTCACCAGGCAAACCCCCAGAACTTTGCTTGAGCAGGGGGATATATTAGCTAGGTCAAGCCAGGTCACTGGCTTCTGTGGGCCCCTTGCTTAGAGAACAACTGCTCCAGATAAAAAAGAGAACATTATAGAAAGACAGACAGGGCTCCCACGGCCCCTAGAGCCCTGACTCTGAGTGGAAGGTTTGCCAGCTGGTGTCAGAGGAGTCCTGTGTGGTTTCTAGCCCTCTGCTGTCCCTGTGGAAAATAAATTCCATTGGAGATAACTCAACGAAGCAGGCAACATGCAAGGTCCATTCCAGAGCAGCAGGAAGAGAGGTTAATGGGAGGGGAAGCCATGATCCTTTAGATTCCATCCATGCAGAGGCATCTGTATGGGGGACACCCTGAGGCTGGGTCTTGGACAGAAACACAGTAAATCAGAGCCTGAGAAGATGGAAGAAAACAATAGCTAGTCCCAAAGGACGCCTGCAGCTTCTGGAGATGTCTCCCTGGTCCTGGGAGTGTCCCATAGCCTTAGAGAGAAGCGTATTTCAGACAGCTGGCCCTGAGTTCACATTTTGATAAGACCACTCCAGCACCACACACACACACACACACACACACACACACACACACACACACACACACCTATTTGATTTTCTTGATAAGTGAATTGTCTTGATTTATACACAAACTTCCCGACACTAGGAAAAGCTCCCTGGGTGATGGAGGTTCTCCTGGAGCTGTGTGCCTATGTGGGGCCTGGGGGTTCTGGGTCATTAGGACACCCCAGCCTTCTTTGATAGCCAACATGGTTATATGGTTATAGGCTCTCATGAAGGACACTGGACCAGGACACATGCCAGGCTCTCTTCGGGGAGGCAGGCTGAAGCCCTCCTGCACTTGCATTCATGGGTCTTGAAATTAGAAATGCAATAAAGACACGTTCCTTGTGACCACACGTTAGTGACATGGGACGGTTAT
Source organism: Myodes glareolus (assembly GCF_982192425.1). Lineage (NCBI taxonomy): Eukaryota > Metazoa > Chordata > Mammalia > Rodentia > Cricetidae > Myodes > Myodes glareolus. The sequence continues at coordinate 70,130,038 of NC_142033.1, forward strand.
GGCGCCACGGGCACAGAAACACTCCAACATTCCAGATTTGGCTGGATCTAGCCGCTAGAGAAGGAGGCAAGGCTGAAGAGCATCTCAAAGCAGTCCTCGTCACTCTGGGTGACCGATATCTCCCCTGCCTTACACACTGGGGACTCTGGCTTCTGGGACACAGCAGAGAGAAGCCAGAGTACAGCCAGGTGCGGTCCTGTCACTCTTGGTGTGGAAAAGGCTACGGTGGCAGCATCTGGGCAGGGCGTCAGGCAAAGGCAGATGGGCGAGCAGGATTCCTGTCTTTTCTGGCTGTCACAAAGCCATGGGGACAAGTGCGGGTAGGCAGCAAGTGATGGTTAGTGCCCCCCAGGTAGGGAGGGTCCAAGTACCTACCCGGAGGTCCAGGCCATCCTTCCTGGGTCCTGGGAGAGTGTCGGGTTTGGAATAAGGGAAGCCTGTAACAGACACAGCACAGCCTTGTCACGCACTCAGCCCGGCCAGGCAAGGGCAGGACCCATGACGCTTCCAATAGAGACAAGACTGGCAGCTGAGAATAAGCAGAGGCCCCTAAAGATAATCTGCCTGCCTTGTTTGTGACCTGCTATCCCCAAAACACGGTGTGGGGGGGGAAACATCTGAGCCAGTTATTATCACCAGGAACATCATTGAAATGGGGCCCAGCCCAGCTGGTACCCAACTTCAGGAAAAACCTCAGTATCACACCACCCATGCCTAACTCCTTGCCCAGATTCAGACGTCCTAGGCTAGGTATGACTGTGGTCATCCTGTACTTTGTCGGCCACCACAGGCCACCCCCTAGTCAAATGGGGCTGGGGATCTTTGAGGTTGGTGAATCTCAAGTCCAAATAGTGATTACTAGCTTCTCTTTAAATGGAATGGGCCAGGCAGAGACACAGGGGTCCTCGATCCTCACTAGCATGAAGCCAAATGTCATGGGAGCTCCCAGGAAGCCAGGGAAGGGTCAGGGGGGCTATGGGCCATACCCCACAGCATTCACACCGAGGTGTCTGACATGAGTACCAGGGACAAAGCTGCCACCTGTCCTGTCTGCCCTGCTGCTGAGCATGCCGGGTTAGGCATTACCTCAAGGTGCCCTGTGGGACCTCCTCCCAAGGGACCCACTGAGGAAAGTCAGGAGCCGAAGAGAGCTGAAGGTGCTAGATGTCGTTCCCTTCCAAGAGGAGGCTAGCAAAAATAAAGAACGTGTCTGTTGTGTGGATTCTCACACAGATTCGGCTCCGCTCAGACCCTACTGCATCAGAAGCCTATGATTCTGCAAGCCCCCCAGGCCCTTTGGATGAGCAATAACAGCAAATGTCTCAACTGTGTTTCTGGCTCTCTAGTCAGGGACTGCACATGGCCTTCCCAGGCTCAATATTCAACCTCTCCCATGCAGTGACAACCTTCTTTCCACAGGCCACATGTGTCTCCCACCTCCCTAACAACTGTCCCAGACAGGGCTGAGCAATTTTTAAAAATCATTTTATTCTTAATTATGTGTATGAGCGTGGGAGAGGAAAAAGGGTAAGAGCATGGTCAGTGCTGGTACCCATAGGTCAGAAGAGGAGGTCAGAGGCCCTGGAGTGGGAGTTGTGGGTAGTTGTGGGCTGCTCAGTGTGGGTCCTGGCACCTGAGCTCTGCCCTCTGCAAGAGAGCAATGCACTTACGGAGCCACCTCTCCAGCCCTGGTCATACTTTTCCCTTTAAGTTGGAAAGATGGGGGTGAAGAGATGCTTTGGGGTTTGATTCCCAGTACCCCATGGTGGCTCACAACCATATGTAACACCCTTTTCTGGCCTCTGTGGGCACTGTGTGCCCACTGGTGCACAGACATACATGCAGGCTAAACATCCATATACATAAAACACGTTTTAAAGAAAGAAACTTGAGAAGGGGATTGGTGGCCATGCTATCCCACCCTCTATGCCCAGACTTTTCCCTTTCTGAGGTTCTGAGCCTGTGCACTTCTCTTCTTTCTGGAGAAGGTCCCTTAACCACTCTTTAAGGTGACAACTCCTTTCAGCTTTCCCCCACCTGGGAAGGTCCCTGGGCCTTCCATCCCGAAGTACAGTCCCGCTGAACGGAGAACTCACAGACAGACCTCCCATTAGCACAGGAAGACAAGCCACTCGCTTCGGGTCCCTGTTGTTTCCAAGTGGAGTTGGCTGCCACCAACTAGAGCTTCCTGTAGATGACATCGCTCTCCTCACTGTGGACTTTCAAGAATTTTGTTTTTCTAAAACCTTCGTGTTCAAAGTTTAGGAGCATGTCTTGGTGTGGACTTTTATGATTGATCTCCTTCGGGGTTCACTCGGTCACATGACCTCACAGGCTTACATCTTCTGCCAAGTCTGCCATGTTTTCAGCCATTGTCGCTTTGAACGTTTCTAACCCATTCTTTCTCCCCTTCAGGGAATTCACAGACACAGGCACTACTTCCCAGGTCCCTGGTGCTTGCTTTCCTTCTCTCCATTGTCCACATTGGAATGAAGACCCTGACGTCTGCTGTAGGAATCAGTTATTCTGTCCCTGTACCCACGCCACAGGTTTTTCATTATTTTACTTTGCAGTTCAATGCCAATTCCCAGTTGATTCCTTTTCGAAGTAATTTGTGTTTCTTCTGTGAGACCTTTTCTCTATTCCAGTTTCGACACAGCTGCCGACTGGAGCATCTTTACGACAGATGTCGTAGAATCCCTGTCAGATGATGTCAACACCAGTTCTCGCCAGTGGTCTGGTCTGGGGACTCTTTCTCATTCCAACACTAACGCCACAGTTCTGGGTGTTGCAAATCATCTTTTGATTGAGTCCTGGATATTCGGTTGCTGTGAGAGGAGAAGGGATCTTGGGTAGTCTTACATTTTGGCATAGCACAGTTCTGTTGGGCCCAGTGCACGGGACCAGGCACACAGACTGATTCCCGTAATCATTGTTTTTCAGAGTGATTCATAAGCTACTCCATCCTCCTTGAATTGCCTGGGGTTGCTGGTGCCCACCACGATCACTGATAGAGCTCCCTGTCTGTTTGTCCCACCAGCTGGGAGGCAGAAGATGCTAGTGATAAACAAAGACCATCTCCCTGGACCACCTCCCTGCAGGCTCCATCCCCAGCCCGTGCCACTGCAGGGGCGGCCAGCCTCCTCCTCCTTCCCATCCTGTGACTGATTGCTCTGCTATAGCCCCCTTCTTTCAGGTATACTTAGCAGGGAAAGTTCCACAGGTGTGTCTACCATAGGTGTTCCTGTCCTCTGAGTTGATATCTAGGTTTTGTCACATTCAATCTCTCTGAGGGAGGGATCGACTATTGTGTTATTTTTAAAGGTTCCAGAGTGTCGTGTACAGTAGAACAGATAAATTTTGTATTTAAAATCCCTTCACACATTCAGAGTGCCATCTCTGTGCTCAAGGGCCTCTGTGCCTTCGACACAAGGGAGCTGGGGCCTAGGCAGATCAAGTGACCTGTATAAAGATCAAATGACCCTAGCAGGCCTTCTAGAGACCTGCATATCTGATATGGTCAGATGCCTTCAAGAGTGTGTGGCCAAATGCGGATATGACTGAGAAGTGGGTGTGCACAAGAAGGGACAGGTACAGAGGACAGAGGACCCCCAAGAAGTTCCCAGCTGTGTACTTGTGATCCTAGGTTAAATCAGGCCCTTTAGGCACTGGACACCCCACTAACTCCTGGGCTAGGCCAGGCTTAGCCTAACCACACACTCCTGCGCCAGCTCTCAGGCCACCCACAGCCACTATAAAGCTGCTGACTGCTCTTGAAGCTGGCTCTGTTCTTGGCTCTGTCCTCTTCCAAGATGGCTCATAAAAGGTCAGGGAAGCCACTGAAGACTCAAGACAAGTGACTGAGAGAGACAGGGTGTATTCTTGGTGCCGTGGGAGGTGCAGGCTTCTCACAACACCTGAGAACATTCTTCTGACAGCTGACCAGCAAGCCACAGCAGGCCACCATGCCTTTGTTGGGGTCCAGCACGTGAGCGGCACTGCCTGCTCTGTGCAGGGTAGCTCCTCTCAACTCTGAACAGCAGCATTCAATGGCCCTGAACAGGTGCGCTTTAGGCTGTAGAAGCAGACGCTGGTGGAACAGGCTTGAGCTGGCAGCTGCAGTCTTGCTGCAACCTGGCATGTGAGTCTGAGAGTTCCACCCGGATGTCCTCACAGGACTGCATGCCCAGGTGCCAGCCCCTCATCCTGCAGGTTCCCAGATCATTCTTGTTGTTGCATATAAGGAAATCTCATACCAAGGAGGCTTGCTAGGGACCCAAGGTCACTCAGGAGTGCCTTGCTAGGGCTCTACCCGCTGGGCCCAGATACAGGTTCTGAGCTCTGTGTCCATTCCTCTTGTGGTTTCCTGGACATATTAATTGCCTTCAGTTCTTTTGTGAAAGCAATGCCTGCTCCCATCTTGGGTCTGGCTAGTCCCTCTCACACTATACCGCTGTGCCTGTCTTCCTGGAACTCTGCAGAAGTCAATCTCCAAACCTTCATATATGCCATGCATTGCCCAGATACCTCCCTAGCGCAGATGCTGGCAGCCATCACCATCCATCCAACTGGGTCCTAGCTCATGGGAGAAAGCTAAAGTCCTCTGGGGCTGTCATTGCACAGGGTGGGATGGGGGCTGGTAGTAATGACATGGTCACACAATTTGCTAGCCCTGCCTCAACCCTCAGCTGGATCATCCCTTCCCAAGCATTCATTGCTTTCAGGACCACATCTTGAGGCCTGCTGGACAGTGGCCTCCTCCCCAAGGACTTCTTATATTCCCACGGCACATTTCCCAGCATGCCCTAGCAACTGACCTATATATGCCACCTGACTTGCACCACCTCACTGCAATGCCACAGGACAGAGGCCTTTTCTGTTTCAGGTCCTGCTTTGGTTCCACACCCAGAACAGGGTTGGGACATAGAAAGTGTTGTGCTTGGTTGCTGGACTGCTCCTGCCCATCTGGACCCTGATTTGGCACCCGAAATGCCAAAGATCTTCCAGTTCTGATATCTGCAGACTCTGCTGCCTAGGGGTCTCAGTCACAGCTCTACCACCAGGTGCTTGGCCGCCCCCTCAGTACTCCAAGGAGACTGACAGGTCATAAGGAGCCTGCTCTCCATACCACAGGCAAAGGAATGTGGGGCAGCTCTTTCTCACCGTGAACTCTGGGGGAGTCAAAGGGAGGAGGGAAAGTCTGACCCACCTACCCTTCCTTCCTTCCTTCCTCCCTCCCTTCCTTCCTTCCTTCCTTCTTCCTTCTGAGAAGAAGACAGTCACAGAAACCTGTCCTCTAGTTGGCTGCTGCTGAGTGGCTGAGAGGGAGGACAATGAGCTAAGAAGCAGAGACTGGCACATTCCATCATTCCACACTCTACAGGGGCCTCATTTTGGAGAACACAGAGGTGACAGCAACAGTGAAGGCACAGGCCAGTCTGGGGTGAAGTGGCCTCTGCTGAGGACTTCCCTGTACTTCCTGGATGCTAAGTCAAAGAGACTCATTTATCTCCAAGCCCCAAGACCCAAGCCACCCTGAACCCACTCCTCCTACCTTCCTTTCAACCTGGTGATATAAAACAGGGGCTTGGGTTTACTCTCTGGAAACTTTGGGGCCTTGCTAGGGACCACAGAAACCCCCGGGCAGTGTCTTCTACAGCCCCAGTACTTGAATTAAACCACTATCATGCTTGTGTTTGTGTGTGCACGTTTGTATTCACATCTGTGCATAAGGAACCACAAAAAAGAAGACAGGACAGGACAGGTCAGGAATGTGGGACCCAGAGGACATGTGTCCACGGGGTGCAAGCTAGGGAGGAGACTCGGGGCATAGAGTCTCTCTTTAAGGCCTTCAAGCCCTCTTCTTATGAGAAAAGCTAACCTTGTTCCCTTTTGTGCAGATTTGGAAGACTTTAATGAGCACTTGCGCAGAGCCAGGAAGCACCTGCATAGGATACAGAAGGAAGGCAGGCACATCTGTAATAAAACACATGCCCGTTGATAGGGCAGTAGAGCCTGGCAGAGAACTGCTGCCCCGTGGGACGGTGCAGCACCGCTGGGATGGAGGTAAAGGCACAGGTGTGATGCTCGACCCTGTGGGCTTCCTACTCAAGAAATCTAAAGTCAGGACACCAGGGGGAAGCAGAGGCAGAAGCAGAGGCACATAACAGGTGACTTGGGTTCAAGCACAGGTGACTGGGTTCCCACAGGCCAGGTGCACCCACACAACAGCTACTTCCTGTCCACACCATTCATGATGGCTGGCTGCAGGGATGCAGCAGAGGAATGAGATGGCAGGCAAGTCCTTGTCACTGTGGGGGTGACCAGTGAAGACACCTGGACCAGCCTGCCTCACAGAGACCACCCTACTCAAAAGTGCCTGGAATGAACAGCTTCATTCTGGCATCTGCAGAAGAGAAAGAACCGCAGGAGGTGGAGGGCCCATGCACGGGCCGCACAGCATGGTGAGAGCAGAAGTGGGACCCTGAGAGGTACCATCTATAGCTCGGCTTCCTCCCTCACTGCATCCCTGCTCCCTCATTCCTGAGCCACAGGCAGTCCATACATTCCAGTGGGAACTGCTGAGGGCACAGGCTGGACAACACAGGGAGAGTCTGGGTGAGGTAACGGGAATGGAACCGGGTACTTCCCTAACAGAACAAAGACCAGAAACTGGAACGCACCATCCTGAAATACCAACATAAATTTTTGGCCCCCAGCTAATGCCTGGATGCCAAGACACCACACGGGGCAGTGAGAGCTATGAGTAACCCTTGCGCCCTGCTCTGTGAAGGGGCCTCCATTACTCAGGTACCACAAAACATTCATGCACAGCCAGCAGGAGGACAGCATCTGGGGCAGAGACTCTTGGGACAGAGGACTAAGGGATGGTATGTGGCTACCCCAGCAGGCCCGGGCAGGCAAGAGGGATCTCCACCTCCTCTCATCATGCCTTCAGCTAGCTCTTCCCCTAAAAGAACCTACAGGAGGACCCAGACCTATGGGGCCCTCCCATGTTCACATCAGCCTGTGTGCCTGGTCTGAGATCCCAAGGGACCTCATCTGCTTACAAAGGCTGCACACGAAACAGCAGTCCCATTGCCAATTAGTCAGTGTCCGGCAGCCTGCCTCTCCACTCCTCTCTCTGCTGCAGGGCACCTCCGGTGTGCAGTGGTCAGAGAGTGCCATCCATGGTCAGGAGGGAAGGTGGGTGGGAACAGCCCGGCTGTTTACTGACTGCCTGTCAAAGCCCTCTTGCACGCCCAGGGACTAATGAGTCAGCATTGCTGCTCTGGTCTCTATCACCGTCAGTCATCAGAGAGCCCAGATTACACCCAGAGTTGGTGCCACCATGACGCCAGGTGCTTGTTCTGCTTTTTTACACCACAGAGATTCTCATGACCTCCATTTCCAACCACAGCCACAGAAAACAAGCCGCCCTCACCCCCTGCTCAGCAGATACCAGAGACTGCTTCTGGGAGAACCTGAGTCTGCCTGCAATCCTGTGCTGGCTCTGCCTGTGACCTACAGCATCTTCAGTGAACAATGCAATGGGCAATTCACTCCATTCTTGAGAACCACCCCCAAGCCAGACTTCACAACACCCCCAAGGCTAGGCAGACATCAGCTGTGACCTGTGATGTCAGGACATATCTCCTAGAATCTCCAAGTGCTTTGCTCAGGAATGTCATAGGGACTGGGACAGTGCCTTGTACCAGTTCCAGGTCTGGACTCGCCTCCTGACCATGACCACATCAGCCCCCACCCACCCAGGGAAAGAGGCCCTGAGTGCTGTTCTCTTTGCTTTCTTGCCAGCTCGGAGAAAGCCACGAGGGGGCACTGTGAGCACACTAGTTAGCTGCGTCACTGCAGAGGTGGTGGATGAGGCCAGGGCTCAGACCTTTCTTTAGCTGGCTTGATTCACATTTGAATGATCTTTGGGTGATTTTGGTTTTAATTTTTATTTTTGAGACAGAGTCTCCCTGTGCAACTCAGACTGGTCTTAAACTCACAGCAATCCTTCTGCCCCAGTCTTCCAAATGCTTGGATTACGTGCTATCTCTTGGTTTTAGTGTTTTCAGGGAGGAAAGCTGAGATTTCAGGGCCCACTCAGTAGGGGCCCTTGGCTGGCAGTGTCCAGTGCACATCAGAGGAGCCACTCACGTGAGTAGAGGCTGTCCCCAGGCATCCTTGGCAGAGGTTCCCGCTCAGCCCCACTGCTGAGGGACAGAGACTGACTGTCCAGGTCTGGAGAATTCGTTCTGGTGTCTGCATCCCCTTTGAGGAGCAGCCAGGTAGTCTTCTGCAGAGGAACAGAAGGTTACGGGAACACTGAAGTCATCTGCTATGGTGAAAACACCTCACCAGAACCTTCTAGTAGCTTCTGTACTTCTACTTCACAAGCCGACCCCGCTGCTTTTAATACCAGCCTTGCTATTAAGGGTGTCTCATACATACACTCTGAAAGTTTGTGAAACATCTGAAGAAATGGCCAAATGCTATTCACAGCCTGTTTCTATGATGCCCCTGCCCTCACATCCTCTCTGGTCGTTTTCATAGCAAGGCCACATCAAAGAAGTATATCAGTAAGGTCTACTACCTTCTACTCTCTGGCCATGTATAAAAAAACACCCGCCAAGCTGTTCTAGCGCCTTCATGTCTAATACCCCAGAGTGTACTGGGTTTGTTTCCTTTGCAGTGTTCACACCTCCTCAGTCCCAGAGCTATGTCCTGGCTGCACGGCAGAGCCAGGACACTAGCAGAGAATGTGCTCACATTGAGTGCAGGAGGAGGCAGGTGGGGGTGGCTCCCACCCTGGGCCTCCCAGGACCCCAGGGGCAGAGTAAGAGGACTGGAGCTCCAGCTGGAGGGGCTGTCCCACCCTGCAGGAACGTGGTCCACCTCATTACCTTCCTGCTGTCCTGATCAAAACTGCTGTCCTCCACCTCCAATCGCCTGGTGGCTGGAAGGAAAAAATCCGTTTGTAAAGGCAGCTCGCCATGTTTGTCCTGGGGGCCCTGCTTTACATCATGCTCCAAAGTCAAAGAAAACCAAGGAAAAGGACAACAGAATGAGCGCCTTTCTCAGACCAGGATGCACTAGAGCTACCTCCTCAGGAACAGGGCCCAGAAGGTGGGCGTGTCCCGAGCAAAGTGACACCTCTTCGCAAGCTCCAGCCACACCTCCAGCCAGGAGAAATGGAGTCACATTTTCAGACGAAGTCACATTTTCACTTGGATTTGATAGGCATACTTTTGACCTTGTGAGGGGGACCCTGAAGGGACAGAGGTCTCAGTCTCAGAGCCCTTGGTGCCAGCCACAGCTGCATGCTTCTTGGGTATCAACTGCTTCTCTCCCAACATGAACTCTTCAAAACTGGAATTTGGCCCATTTCATAGATCAAGAGACTGAGGTTCAGGGAGGTGACTTGCTCTGAGGTCATGGGCCAGCATGGATTGAGGGGAGGGGGCTAAGGGTGACATGAACTCAGACAGTCAAAGTCCAAAGTCTCCCCTGCCTGTTCCACTAAGCTACCTTCTCCCTGCCCAGCCCTGAACTCTGCCACTGGGAGGAGCCCACAAGAAACAGCCAAGCACGACAGTACACCCGGTGACAGTGCACCCGGTGACAGTACACCCGGAGGAGAGCCCACTTGGAGCAAGAGTTCACACCCTCATGACAGCTGACCAAGGAGACTCTGGGCAGCATTCTGTCATCCCGCTGGGCTGACCCTTTCCCAGGAGTAAACAGAGAAACCATGCAAGGCATGCTGGTCTGTTCCAGGACCTGCCAAGACCTACCCCAACCCTGTGCACACAGCAATGGCTGGAAGCCCTGGGGTCCTCCCCAGCTAGGGCTCAGCTCAGGGAGGAGAGCAGGCGGGCTTCTTACCTGCAGCCTGCGGTGGGCTCAGCCCTGCCCGTCTCTTGGAGCGCCCTGCCTCCTGCACCACCAAGGACAAAACTGACACCAGGTCAGAGAGCTTGGACATTGGGGACTGGGCTACAGGACCTTGACAAGATAGGGCCAAAATTGTAAACTGAGTACTTCCATCCTAGACATAAGGACTCTGTGTCTCCCTGCCCTGCAGCTGCCTGTCTCTTCCAGGGAGAGACTAATTTTTGGGGGTGAAAATAAACCCTCTGCTTTTTCCACATACAGGGGCGAATTAACCACAGACCTGCTGGGGAGGGTCAATGGAGGGACCCAGAGGGATGGGCAGCATCACTCCTGCTACTCAATGGCTGTCACCGAATGTGGCTAATACACCAGCACTCTCAGCAGCTGGCCAAGGGCACAGGGACAAGCAAGCTGTGGCCACTCCGAGATCTGATTTCTATGCCCCACCACCTGTGCCAGAGACTCTTCAGGGTTGTGAGATCCCACCCCAGTTACCCAGGCCATGGGTTTTCAAGATTCCATATAGCCACGGGTAACACACTAGTCAACACGCTACAGCATAGTGCCATGCAGGGCTCCAGAATGCTCCTCCACTTGCTGAGAAGAATGTCCTGTGGAGACTTGACAAGGGTCCTCTGTAAACACTACAAGCTCTGTCGGGCCAGAGCCAAATTCACCAAGTATTTTGCACTGTCTGTAGGTTGCTTCTACAACAACTTGGAGCCTCAGTTTCCTAATCTGTAAAATGGGAAAAATGCCACCCTACCTCCTCTAATTTGTGAGGACTAGGTGAGACAGTGTCTGAGAATACAAAGGCCGGTTTACAGCTCTGCAAGGCTAGGACTCGGCAAGAAGTCAACCCTGAAGGTAATCTGAAGGCAGCTCTTCCCTCCTTCCCTCCTCTAATTCACTTAAATCTGAACACACTCATGTGACACACGTGTTCCTCTGGCTGCCCATCTATTCACTTCTATCTACTCTCTTATCCTTCCACCACCTGCTCATCCACCTACCTACCCAGACACTAACCCATGCTTCTGCTCATGTAACTATACCTACCCACTAAGCCACCCATCATTCATCCAATTTATCCATTCACCTACCCACCCATCCACTAAGGTGTCTGTCTGTCTATCTATCTATCTATCTATCTATCTATCTATCTATCTATCTATCTATCTATCTATCATCTATCTATTCACCTATCAATACCCACCAAGCATCAATTCCTCCATCCATCCGCCCATGCACTAATCTACCCACCTATTTATCCATCCATCTACCACACACTTATCCACTAAGCCATACACCTACTTCTATCTTCTATCCAACATTCATCCACTAACCAGCTCCCCTATCCACAACTCTCCAGCTATTCACCCCCACTCACCCATGCATACCCCTCTTTGTCCTCTTCTCCATTTCTTTGTTCACTGATGCATTCATCCACGCTGCCCTGACCACATTATATTGGGCCTCTGCCACCTAGCCCTTCAGCCTCACCCCTGCACCTGCCCCGTCCTGAGCACAGGAACACAAAACAGACATTTTTTTTCCAGCCTCAGCTGACTGACTTCATTCTCTCTGCAAGGTGTAGACATTCCAGGGCCTTGCCTTTGCTCACAGGGACCTGCACACAAATCTGCCTCCCCACTGAGCAACCAGTAGATGCTCAAGGTCACAGCACATCTGATGTGCCTGGTGCCTCCTAGAGTGTCTCACACCCTGACCTCCAACATAACAGTGGACGCAGAAAGTGGATGGATGCACACAGCCCAGAGCTTCCATGGGAGTCAAGCAGTTTGTCTTTGGTGGCACCTATACCTCTATAACTCTGGCTTCCGGGGGACTATTGACTGTGCTCAGAGATAGTCTGTGGTCATCAGATAGTCTCACCTGGAACTCTGTCTGCCATCCCTGTCAAGCTGTGTCTATGCACACATGTTGATAGCTGGGCCCTAGTCACACCTGGCTGGTACTATCACTAGTAGGCAGCGTTTCTGTACACATGGGGAGGGGTTCTGGGGCTTGGTGTCTTTCCTCAGGCCTCAGGGTTCCAGAAGGGCGGGGGTGGGGGGGTCTTACTTCTCTACTCATGTCCAGACTGGGTTTCTGAAAACGAGACCCATGAGCAAGACTTCTCTTACCTTGCCCAATGTATCAACCCATACAATTTAAATTGCTTTGGAATTACATCAGAGAGAATGAACATGTTCACATGTGCATGCATGCGTGTGTGTGTGCATGTGTGTATGTGCATATGTGTATGTGTATATGTGTATGTATTCATGCACACACACTGGGAGCAATTATATACTTTCAGCTTCGCAGGGCAAGGATGTACTTGATCATATGTTCTCAGGGCAATTCTATGGACTCTGCTTCACAGGGCAGGCTATGTTTGGCCATCTCTATGGCTCCAGCTCTGAAGGAGAGCCAAACACACAGTGGATGCTCAAAACCCACCCCTTAGATAAATTAGTGAAAGCTTCTGGCATCTCTTGGCGCTGGGCTTCCTTCTGTGAAGCTGGGGGAATGGCATCTGTTTGCTGACTGCTACCAGAGCTGACAGTGGCATCGGAGGAAGAGCTACAGAGCTGGCACCTCTGCCTGCTGGCTCCTCTCCCACCCACTGTCCCTCTTCCAGAGAAAGAGGCTCATCGTGTCCTCCAGACCACACACAGGAGCTCCTCTGAGGCCCACAGGCCTTTGTCAAAGTCCTCTCTGGAACGACTGACTTCCTACACTCCTGTCCCATGTCCCTCAAGAACTTCTGCTAGGAATGTCCCACTGGGGTACCAAATTTCTAATACTCTTTATGAGCACAGAGCCTACCTGATACCTGGTCTTTCATGATATCTCAGAAGAGGACCCCAAACCAAAGTGAGACTCAATCTTCCAGGGAAGAAACCCCAGAGGGTCACAGCAAGCCCTTATTTCCATCTTCAACCAGGGACCAAACAACTGGGAATAGATATGTATTTACTACTCGGATGGTGACCCTGAGAACACGGGTGGCCAGGCCCCCTCCCCCACTCACTCATGTCTGTCCCAGGCTCATGCTTGCTTAGAAATCAAATGTAAACCTGGTGAAATGGCAGTTCCATTCTGGACCTGGACAGCCAAACTGTCTAAAAAGTCTTTGAAGAAGCACTATTTGTCTTAGACAGTCGTAATGATCACTGTAAACTGTCAACCTCTGAGGACCCAGAATCACCTTGGAAGTGATTCCAGCTGCATCTATGATGAATCGCTAGCTTCGGGTATGCCCGTTGGGGAAGGAAGGGTGGTGCTGATTAAGTTAACTGGAGTAGGAAGACCCACGCTAAACGTGGGTGACCATTCTCTGAGCTGTATAGAAAGGAGAAGTCTAGCTAACACTGCCCTTCAACACGCCCTGTTCCCTGGTGGCACCCATGCCATGACTAGGTGCTTCCCGCCACTGTGACTTCTCTACCGAGAGGGATGGCACTCCTGAACTGGGATCTGGAAAGAACCTCTTACTTCCGCCGCTTTGTCAGGCTGTCTTATCACAGCGGCAGGAAAACAAACTAAACAGTCTAAAAGTGGATGCCTTCTTTCCTCCGAGAGACTGGCCGCCTCCAGAGAGCCCCTTCCGTCAAGCAGCTCTGCCATTCTTAGAAACTGCCTGAAAGCTCTGAGGCACAGGCCTAATCCCATTCTGGAGGAGATGAACCCTGAAGAAGAAAGCATTTCTCTCTGCTAAGTAGCTGGATGTGGACGGCTGTATTTTCACCTATAACTGCCTCCCCAAGGTGACAAGGTTGGATTCTATACATGTATACATGCATGTGTGTGTATGCAGGTGTGTGAATGGAGGTATATGTGTGCACACAGGTGTGTATGTGTGGTGTGGGACAATGATCTATATTCTGTCAATTATATTTTAAATAAACACTGATTGGCCAGTAGCCAGGCAGGAAGTATAGGCGGGACAACCAGACAGGAAGTAGAAGCAAGTCAATGAGAATAGAGAATTCTAGGAAGAGGAAAGCTTGGTCTGCAGTTGTGACCCATCCACAGAAGAAGTAAGATGTGACTGCCTCACTGAATACGGTACCGAGTCACTTGGCTAACATAGACAAGAATAATGGGCAAATATATAGTATAAGAGTTAATAAGAAGCCTGAGCTAATGGTATAATCAGTTTATAACTAATGTAGATCTCTGGATAATTTCTTTGGGACTTAACAGCTGCGGGGATCAGGTGGGACAGAAAACTCAGTCAACATATGTTTGTGTAGGTGAGTTTGCATGCAAGTGTGTATAAGTGTGTGTGTGTGTGTGTGTGTGTGTGTACAGGCATGTGTGAATACAGGTGTATGTGTGCACATAGGTATGTATATGTGTGCAGGCAAGTGTATGTGTGCACACACATGTGCAGGTATGTGTGTTTGCAGGCATGAGGTGCCACTTTCACATGGCAACACAAACAGTCCACAGCTTCTCTTGAGCTGCAGACCATCCTGAAGCTTCTGTCTCAAGCAGCTGCCAAGACCCTGTGCCTCCTCCTCCTGACAGGTACTACAAGCTGATCCTTGCAATGCCTGGTGGTATGGACGGCTCCTTATCTTTTGCCCCTGCTTACTCCATTTTCATCACTTCCTACTTTTCTTCATCTCTTTTCTTCCTCTTTAAAACCAGTAAACACTAAGCAAGTAAAACTTAACTGTTCCCAAAATGCCAAAAAAAACAAAAAGACAACTGCAGCTGATTGGGTCAGAAGTCAGCCGCACAGTCCTGAGAGCTTCATGGACTCAAAAGCATCCTGCTTTCCACCCCAAGTGTCACCTCCAACCAGTGGGCACAGAGGCCCAGCCATCCTCATGGCTCTCAGAGCAGGAATGAGACTCCGGCGTCAGAGAAGAACACTACTATAACCAGCAGCAACCGTGTCCAGTGACTACAGAGTTGAACGCTGTGAGCCAATGCATCTGGGGGAAAGGCTTGGCTGCTTGCGACATGTTAAATATAGGATCTTAAGCTAATGGAACAGTCTTGTGATTCACTGTCATCTCGCAGGGGCTGTTTCAAGCTGGAGTGGGGATTAAAATACTGCTGCCCATGCCTAGATCGGGCTCCAGAGCTCCTCGGGGAAGGCTCGTGGTCAAGTTGCCTTGATGGAGCAAGCACTTGGTGGAGGTAGAACGGTGCACGCACACTTACACACACACATGCGCACACACACATATGTACATGTACACAGGTATACATGCACAAGGCATGCATGCACATGTCCTACCTGTAATCAGGGGTGGGGAGGCCTTGTGCATACCAATGGTCTCTGCATGAACTGGAAACCAAAGGCACCCCTGCACATCTGTATTTCCCAGGGGTCTTTAAGGAGCTTCTGTACTGCTAAAGCTCTCGAGTCACTTGCAGTCTGCACAGCTCACTGCATTCTGGCGTGAGTTTGCATTGCCGAATGCCTAGCCAAGGTGGTGCATGCCAAGATCTGTTTCTTTACAAAATGTACAGAATCCTAGACTTGGTAACTAACTGCATGGTTCTTTCACACTGGAGTGGCCTGCAAACAGTAAGTGTCTTATGTCTAGACGACAAGGATGGTGCCTGGGAACTGGGAACCTGATCTTCCCCAGAGGCTCAGGTAAAAGATTTGAACCCTAACACTCTGACTCAGTCTGATCCTATCAGACACAGTTGGTCAGTTACATAAAGTGGCTTTCTAAGGCAAGGTGCCGAGGCCAACTCTGCCTGGACCATGGGTATTAACCACGCAGTTAAGCTGCCTAGTGGCGATGCAGAGGTAACAGTGGTTAATCAAGGCCCTGTAAGTCAGTCTTTTTCCTGGGCTCTGGGTGGTACAGAACCCATGGTCCTCCTCCAAGGTTGTCCAGTATGGTGCTGCAGGGGTCACCTAATGGGTGTTCTTTTCTTTGGTTGGGCCTGTTTCCCCACTTTTACGACTACGGTTTTCTTCTTGGTAAAAGGTGTCATAGTCTAACTGTCCCCATCCATCTCCTGGGGAGAGGTGTGCTCTCTGCTTGGATTCTGGAAACCAGGACTTCAGTTTCCTTCTTCCCCTCTGCGAGGAAGAGGAAAGACAGAGCACAGGCCTCTCTCCACACTGAGGAATAAAACCCAACACAGTAGGCCTCCAATAAGCTGGCTACCGCTTGTCAGTATGCAAGGGGGTGCTTTCCTTGGCCACATCTGAAAAATAACTGTCCATGTGGGAATCTCTCTTCCCTCGCATCTTAGTGATGGTATAACAGTCCCCACGCTGCGTGCAGCCCTTCACAGTTTAGAACTATCTCCACCCTAATGGTTCTGTGAGCAACTCATATCCAACCCCATAGGGATGAGGGGACAAAGGGGCAGGAATGGCAGTGAGGAGGTGGAAGGCACAGTGGGAAAGGAGTCCAGTTTGCAGACGAGGAAACTGAGGTTCATGGTACTGAGGTGACCTGCCCCGCTCACCCAGAAGTTCCCATTCTCCCTCTTCTAGAGTCCTGCTGCATGGCCCAAGCAACCTCTTCCTTGCACATCTGTCCCAGGTAGGTTCATGTGGAAAAGATGTGGGGGTCGGGGGATAGAGATACCCTTTCTACCAACCATCTCTAGCTCCCACACAATGCAAGGAACCCCATCAGCTGAGGGCAAGGCATCCTCTTCTGTCACAGATATTCCCAAAAGATGGGACCTAAAGCCTTCCTAAATTGCGGCTGGTTCCAAGTCACTATTTTTCAAAATCAGGCCTGAGTCAGGGCATGGGTGAGAAGCCCCCCAGTTCCTCGCCATTTAGACTGGGACCCCCATAGTAGCATCAGAAACACAAAATAAAGGTTCTTAGTTCTAGCAGCCGCACCCCCGCCCCAGGTGCCATGCATTAGCCTCTCCACATGTCTCCTTCTGTGAAAAGTGACCTCCCAGGAGCCTACTAGTGAGTGTGCATTTAACGTTCAGCCATCAGGGCCTCCCCAAGCCTCAGATCAGGACACAGCAAAGGAAGCATTCAGAAGCAAGAGGGTGCACAGGCATGCAGGCAAAGCACGGCAGCAGAGCCCGACAGACCAACCGTACCGTGCTGTTTGTAGATAGGGGGTTTCCTATAGATGTTATCTTTTACGCCAGTGTCTGGGAAGAAGAAGGAAAGAGAAGGAAAGAACGTGAGGGGAAGCAGGGAAGCAGCTGCAATGCTCTCCACCCTATGGCTTCTGTCAGCTCCTGGCTCACCCAGCCTGGAATCACCCACAAAGTTCACAAACAGAAAGCAGGCTAGGCTGGAGCCCCACACCTCCACCAAGCATCCCCTACTCTAGACACCACCTCATATGGGAAGGGGACAAGGAGAGAGGTGAACAGGGAAGGAGGCAAGCAAGAACCTTGGGTCACAAGGGGTGCTGGGGGAGCCCCTTTTCTCCACCTTGATCCAGAACAAAAAACGTTTTCTCGGTATTTGTGAGACTTGGAGAAAAACCCAAATATGTCAGTTTGAGGGGACATACAAACCCATTGCATTAGGATTTTGTATTGTTTGGGGATAGAACCTCTTTGTTTTGATTATTATTTTTCTTATTTTATTGATTTTTAATGAGTTCTACATTTTTCTCTGCTCCCCTCCCTGCCTCTCCCCTACCCCCTTCAACCCTCCTCCAAGGTCCCCATGCTCCCAATTTACTCAGGAGATCTTGTCTTTTTCTACTTCCCATGTAGATCAGATTCATATATGTCTCTCTTAGTGTCCTCATTGTTGTCTAAGTTCTCTGGGATTGTGGTTGGTAGGCTGGTTTTCTTTGCTTTATGTTTAAAAACCACCTATGAGTGAGTACATGTGATAATTGTCTTTCTGTGTTTGGGTTACTTCACTCAAAATAATGTTTTCTAGCTCTATCCATTTTCCTGCAAAATTCAAGCTGTCATTATTTTTTTCTTCTGTGTAGTACTCCATTGTGTAAATGTACCACATTTTCCTTATTTTTTAAAAGATTTATTTATTTATTATATTTATACAGTGTTCTGTTTGCATGTCTGCTGGTTGTGAGCTACCATGTGGTTGCTGGGAATTGAACTCAGGACCTTCGGAAGAGCAAGCAAAGCTCTTAACCACTGAGCTATTTTTTTCAAAACAGGATTTCTCTGTATAACAGCCCTGGATGTCCTAGAACACATTTTGTAGATCAGGCTTGCCTAGAACTCAGATTAAAGGTGTGCACCACCACCAGGCAGTTTTCTAGTTCAGGTTGGCCTTGAACTTGTGCTGCTCCAGCCTTTGCCTTCTCAGTGCTAAACAACGGGCATGCAACCTATTCCACCGAGTAACTTTTAAGGAAGCTTGGTGTTTGGGGATGCTCTGACAACTTTAGTGTGGCCATAATGGTACATGAGGAACCAACAAGCACACGGGGACCTACCTGGGATGTGGAAGTGGCGTGGCGCCTGCTGATAGGTAGAGGAAGGAGGCCTGCTGTCGGAGAGCACCGAGAGACTTGGGGTGCTACGGCCACTTTCGCTGCCTCCAGACGGAAGAGCAGAGGCAGCAGGTGAGGGGCAAGAAAGCAAAGCAGACGGTTTCAGGCAAAAAGAGCTGGTCTGCAATGAACCCCCTCTCTCCTGCCTGAAGGAAGCCCACACCTGAGTCTTCCAGCCTGGGTTCTATGACTTCTGCCCCGATCTGCAGTGTACCTGGCCCCAGGAGGTGGAAGGGACAATGGGGCAGTGATTGGAGGGCCAACTGCGTGTTAGTGTGTGGATGGTGGGTAGAGCCCAGGATCCTGGGGTATGAACACACACCCCAGGTTCACAGTTCCTGCCTCTCTGATGTAACTTATGCAGGAAGGTCCTGACTGCTTTGAGATTCCACCAATTGACTGTGAGAAGGGGACAAAGGTGTAGGAAGGGGTCAAAAAGCATCTCTTACAAACACTTTGCCCATGTAGGAAACTGGGGGGTCAACAACCATCAACTTCCACAGTCCTAGATACAGGCTATTTCTGGCAAGCAAAACGAGCATCAGGGTACTCTGTTGCCTCCAAGCTCTGTCTCAGCAGGAGCTATGTTTTGTGTTTTGTGAAGGAGGTCAGATGATCAAATCACCCATCAGATACCTGAGTGGATGCCCCACCTCCCGCCAATACAGGATGTGATGGATAGAACACGGTGGCACTGGACACGTGATGAGGAGCACGGCTCACAGCAGGACACCCCATGGCACAAACGTTCCCTTCCTTTAGACGTGGGAAACTCTGCAGGGCTGTGCCTGATCGCCTGGCTAGGAAAGGGCTCCCTGGATGCGAGAACCATGCCTTTGGATGGCGAGATCAAGCAGCTGGACCCTAACGCCAATGGGACAGAAGCCAGGCCTGAGTAGACTGGAGACAGCAGGAGCATCACAGGCAGGCAGGGAGGGCCCAGTAAGTGGCCACCAAAGGAGACTCGTGATTCCTACTCTGGGAGTCTTCTCCTGCCTGAGCATGGCCACTGAATTCACCTGCAAACACCAATGGGGAGTTGGAGAACTCAAAGATTTTGCTCTAGAACTGTATGGAGCCTTCTGTCTGGCTGCATCCACTGAGCCTCTGTTCCTCCTGGCAACAGCAGGGGTCTCACCCCAGGAAGATGGGAACCACAGTCTCCTATGCATGACACCATGACTCCATGTGTCACTTAAGTTATGACAAACACGGCGGCTTTGAAAACACAACTGTAAGTCATGCACACTGGCTGAAGACTGTCCCTACTGGCTGGCAGCCCTGGGCTGAGCCTCTGTGGCTTGGCCTTGTTGAGTCTAGAACCACACATGACCACGCCTTTCTTTCTTCTATCTAGACTTCATGGTCATTTCTGTTACCCTGTCGCCCAACTGACAGAGGATTCTAAAATGATCCAACATTCCTATCCTCTCCAGGGCTTGACCTTTATATAGTGTGATGTTCTCTGAAGTGATAAGTGAAGTTCCTACACATGGGTGCACTCACTGAAGAGGGCTACAGTTCCTCAGTTGATCAGAGAGGCCAAGACCAAGGGAGCTGAGGCACAGGGTGGTAACCTTGATGATCCACAAGGACCCTGTCACATTTTCTAAAGGAGCCTTCAACACCAGCCTCCTTGGTGTTGGACACTACCACCAATCTTTCCTGCCCCTTACCTGACCTGCAAGGTCCTTCCCAGGCTCCACACTGTCTAGACCTTCCTGGTTCAGACTCAGGATCTGGCTGACAAAACTCTCAGGAGGCCAAGGCCACCACAGGTCTTTCTCTTTTCCGCAAGCATGCTTGCCTGTCTCGTGCAGCTGAGAAAACATCCTGCTGACCTCAACCCCACAGACCTGTCTGGAGCTCTGCTGTGGGCTTTCATGGTATGCCATGTCAGTTCCACACAGTGGGCACCATCTCTGTCACCTCCTGAGAAGGACAAGGAACTATGCTATGTGAGGTGGGCACACTGACAACTTTCCCACTGGATCTCTGTGATGAGGTCCCCAGGACACTGATGCCACCCAAGGACAGGCATGGAGTCTCGTTTGTCCAGGCTCATGCCTCTTTTTGAAGGTTTCATATCCAGGGTGTTTCTGACACCTCCCGTGGAAGGGGCCTGTACAGGACTGGGCAGCTCAGGTTCTGGTGTGGCCTATGACTTCTTTCAGTTTAAGCCAATGTTTTACTTTGGAATGGTTTTAGATGGTTCCAGAAGATGCTACCCTTCCAGAACCTGGAACCACTGTGTCCTGTTAACTATACTTTATTTGAGTTTCACCCACTTTTACTTGAGATCTTTTCTGTCTTAGCACCCGCCTGGGTCATCACACTATACCAATGGTCACACTTTGACTTCTCCTAGCTGTGACCAGCATCCCTTGTCACAGATCCTGACTTCCTAGAACACTGGCGGGGAAGGGTGCTACAGAATGTCCCTCACCTGGGAGAGAGAAAAAGAGGGCTTATAGATTCAGGGGGAAAGCATGGAGGTGGCATGTCATCCTTGTCACATCCTCCCAGGGCACTTGCTGTCGCAGAACCCGGGAGCTGGAGCTAAGAGCCATGCCTGGGAGTGATGCAGTTCGAGATCTTAGTCTGCACTCGGCTAAGAGGAGGGGTCCTGCCTACCTCTGTGACCCATGACCTCCACAAATTCTGTGCAGAAATCGTCCCCCATGCTCTTATTTCGGTACAGATTTGTGGACATTCTGTCATCTGTGAGTCTAATGACTCATCATTTATTTTCTTGCTCCAACTATGGTTGCTATGGCTGCAGTTGACTCTGGCCTTAAAGATGCTGTCGCTAACTCTAGCCTGGATGGTATTACAGTTGGCTCTGGCCCTGAAGATGTTATAGTTGGCTATGGCCAAGATGTTGCCATTGTCTCTGGTTGAACTTCCCCAAAGTCACATCAGAACAAGACTGGTTCACAACTATATGTCAGGACCTTGGAGGACCATGGCCAAGGCATGTGCAGTTTCTACTTGGAGTCTCTTTGAGGCATCCACCACACATCCTGAGGTTGAGGGACCAAAGTTTAGGAACCTGTTTTAGAGCTGAAGGAGGGAGTCTTTAGCAGAATGAGAAACGCCTCCTGGGCATAGTGAATGCTGGGGTTTTGGCCTGAGGCTCTGCCCCTAAGTTCTTCTGCTTCCCTTCCTTTGCATGCCACTAGGGCTGTGGAAGTGCTTCCCATCAGTTCCCAGAAAAGTGACATCAGCAGCATGTGTCCCCTTGTCAATCTACATCTCCGGTCCTTACACTCTGTCCCTTATCAAGCAAGGGTCAGGTTTAAGCCTTATACCACCCCAACCAAAGTCTGAAATTCCCACTAATTCACTGATAACTTTCACTAGTCCTTCACCTGCGGCAGGTCTGGGGTAGTGAGGCCCTAGGCACTGAGACACAGCAGGAGGGGATGATGTCTGGATTGAGTGGACGGTGGAAAGAGGGTAGGTCAGGAGAGTCCTGGCACAGAAAGACGTGTCTACCTGGGGCCCTCACCCAGCATCAGACAGTGAGGTGTCTCTACTGTGTCCCAAATACTGCAGAGCACCCATGGGGGAAGGAATTCTCCAGAGCCTGGGCAGATGCCACACCTGTGGCTGTGTCCTGTGGACAGGGATAAGCTGGGTGCCCAGAGGCTAGGAACAGGATGCTCCCCACGAAGATCTCAGGGTCTGTAACTCATTTATCTCCTCAAGGAATGTTCTGGAAAGACACTGGAGAGTCCAAGGTCACAGCCTCCCATGGAAATCAATCTGTGGGCAGAGTTGCGGGTTCCTGTTTCACCCCACTAAGAAGAGGAGCAGCAATGGCCAGTGTCTAGCATGTGCTCTTGTCTTTGGTCACAGTCTGACCAGGGATCCAGAGGTATAACAGACCTACCAAAGGCAGGGCCGCACAGATAGGAGGAAAACCGTGTCCAGCACTATTGAGCAAACGGAAGAAAAACATGAGACTATGCGGCCTGTCTGACTCCCCAGAGCCGTCAGGCTCCCTCCAGGTCCTGGGAGCACCCCTCACTCTGAGATTCCCACACACAAATGATATGTGTGTATCAAGGCCCCAAAAGCCACTCTGCTGCTCTAGGGATGTGCCATCTGGGGTTGTATATCTTCACTGGAGACTCAACCCCTGCTAGAGACTGGGATGTGTGGAGAGCCCATGTAGGGGCAAGGAAGACATGATAGTACCAAGCGCTCTTCTCAGTCGGCCAAGAGCAGGGCCAGGGGTGAGAATAAAGATGAAGAACGGGCTGTTTACTGACTGCCAGTGACAGGAGCTAACTGTCAGCTGCTCCTGCACCCCGTGGGATGTAGCTTTCCATGGGTGCCATTGTGTGGCTGTGAGAGACAGGGAACTTAATATATCGCCCAGGTACTCTTGAGAAAATCGTTGCTATGTTTTAAGTCCCCAGATGTCATTTGCCGGTGCCTTTATCAGCTGGGCTGTGTAACAAAACTCATAGTTCAGAGTCTACATCCATTTCAGTCTCTCATTTCTCACACTTCAGGAGTCACGATCAAAGCCCAGGAATGGGTTTTGGTGTTGTTGTTGTTTGTTTTATTTTGGTGAATTTCATCCTGGCTTCTTGACGACCTCTCCACTAAGTTTAAATGTGTGGGCAATGCCCACGGACTCCTTCCAAGGCCACCAGTCCCAGCAGATGGGAGTCCCACCTTGAGACCTCACTCTACCTCTACTGCTGCTTCCACTGTGTTCCTTCAAACACGGCCACATGGGGGCTTGGCCATCAATATGTGAACTTGGGGTACACATAACTCAGTTCTTAGCATGGAGGAAAACACAAGGGTGTCCAGTCTCCCCAAGGAAGTCACACATATGAGTCTACAGGACATGGATCATGGCTGGTTCTGCATCCTGGAAAGAGCTTGGGATTAGAGCCCCCTGGGTTGAGTCCTGGGCCAGCCGCCAGGGGTCTGAGACTGTGGACATCACTACCTCTCACACCTCAGCTCCTGCTCCTGAAGGCTGACGCTATCGGACGCACCCCACCACAGAGGGTTGATGGGGACGCGTGTGCAATGACTCCAGTGGGGCCCTAAGCCTGGAGCAAGGTGTTCATTGACATGCTCCCTCCAGTTGCACTTTTGGTGACAAATCAACCCTGCTCTCCTTCCAGGAACATGGACACACTGACGAAATAGAGCCAGACACACACAACACAGGAACACAGGCATGAGACACAAGGCTCTGGAAGCCATGCGGAGACATGGGACGAGCACCCCCCGCTGCGTACTGCACGCCTTACCTCGGAAGTAGGGGATGTAATGATGTCTGAACACGGATGTAGGGCTTGGGTGTTGGGACAGGGACAGACAGCTACTGGTACCAACACTCACAGTACCAGCTGCGGGCAACAGAGAGCAGTCAGTAACCCTGGGCTCCTCCACCCCAGAGCCACCAACTTGTCCTAGTCCCCACTTGGCCAGGGACACTGTCCCTCTGCTCTCCTGGAGCACCTGAAGAGGGTCACCCAGCAGGCTGTGGGCCATTCTCCTCCAGGTGGGGTCAGGAGATGCTGCCTCTGGGACACAGGGTGGCAGCCAGGGCTTGGGACACAGCCTCTGGTCCTGCCTGTGGCTCACTTTGGGGTGTCAGCTTCCAGAGGTCAGGGAGTGATCTGTCACCAGCATCCTCAAGGCACTTGCCAGCTCAGATAGAAAGCTTGGCCCTGTAGGCTTTACCCCTGACCAAGCACTCAGCAGTTAGGCAGGCCCTCTTGGGGATGCCAAGTCAGAGGTCAAGTCACAGGAGCCTTAGGGGGAGGGCTCAAGAAAGTCACTTCTATCCACACACCCATGATCTGTTCATTTTCTCACTCAATCGCAGATCTCCATTCATTTACTCAATCATTCACTCATTCATTCATTCACTCACTCATTCACTCACTCATTCAGTCACTCACTCACTCAGTCATTGACTCATTCTCATTCACACACCTATCCACCAGCCCAGACACTCACTCACTCACTCACTCACTCACTCTCCCATCCACACTCACTCACCCTCGTTCCTCACACTTGCTAAGCAGGAAGGGCCAGGTGTATTGCAAGGAACCGATGACAATGATTGCAAACAATTAAGTTGATTTTTCCACCGAGTTTTCAAAAATAAGAGCTATGGTCCATAGGTGTGAAAATGGGTCATGCACGGCTGGAAAGGGAAGAAGCAGGCTGGAAAAATCCCTCCAAAAGGCATCGCTTTTGTGCATGGCCCCTGTGGCTTTCACATGCCAGCTCAAAGCTGAGGAAGACGATGCAAACTGAGGGGCGGGGTGGGGGGAATGAGGCAACAGGATCAGAGGCCCTGCACAGGGCTCTGTCCCAGCTTGGAAGGACATAGAGGTCTTTTGCCAGCTTCTTTATTAGGATGGCTGTCTTCAGGGTTAGCGAGTCATAGGTACAGCATTAGACATCCTGCCTGGGTGGTGGTGTAGCCACTGACTTTGACTTCTCAGATCAAGTCCTTCCAAACTCCTGTAGGCTTACAACAGGCTGTGACTCAGTGCCCTGCCTCATGTGCTATTCCACATTCTGAGTGTCCTGTTACTACCCCCCAGAACCCCACTCTGGTTGTTCTGTGTGGGCCTTGGGGCAGTATGCTTCTCAGGATGTGCACTGTGGATTTAACCAGCTTCTCCAGCCCCAGGGTGCCTCATGGCTACCTGCTCCTAGGCATAAGGCAATCCTTTTCCTGATGGCTAAGTGACTCTCCATTAACCACCCACTGACTCCCGCCACCCCCAACTCGGCCACTTTTCTCAATGAATATAGCAGCTACTTTCTATCTGCAAACTCATTGAGAAGTACAGTCTCGTCAGGGGTCAAGGGAAGCAGGGTGGGGATAAATACCTGGGCGGCTGTAGTGCTGGGGTGACCGTGATGTTGGGGTGTAGTGCCCAAGGCTGACGGAGCCAGCAGAGCTGGGGCTGGAGGTCCGGCACTGCTTGTAGGATCGATCATCCTGATCCCCCTGGGTGGAAGACAGTGTGAGAGCACCTGGGTCAGAAGCACTGCCCGCCTTTCATCTGCCCCACTGTATTTGTCCTCTAGATCCCAAGGGCAGAAACAACACAGCCCTAAAACAGGGTCTCAGAGCACAGACAGAGCACATCCGGACAGCGAGGTAGGTCTGAGCCATAACAAGTCCCCTTGGCCTGACCTTGGGACCATTAGACATCCACCCTTCTTGTCCATCTGACCCTCTGGGATGGGGTGAAAAGACCCTACCTGCATTCTCCCTGCCCCATTCCCTCCCTCTTAACCATCCCCAGAACTCTGGACTCTTGGAGCTGTTTGAGAACACACTGAAATGCTCCCCGTGTGTGAGGGAGGCGCTAGATATTCTGGGGTACCTTCTGAGGTGGGAAGGTGCCCTCTGGGCTCAGAAGCCAAACAACAAGGCCCACAAGCTTAGCAGGAAGAGGAGCTTCTAGGAGCAGCCAGAGCAGGCGACAGCAGCATGTGATGACATGGCACCATGGTTTGAGGGTCAGACTGCCCATCCCTCGGCAATGAAGTCTGGTGGCCTGGGTCATCCAGCCCCCCTAGCCTCATCTCAACCCCAGACACCCCACAGCACCAGGGTCCCCACAATGCCCCAGGTATGGTTTCTAAGAAGACAGGCTGAGGAGGTCGTGGAGGGACAGGCAGGGGCTCTTGTCCATAGATCCTACTTCTAAAGCTACAAGAAGTAAAAAGCATTCCTCAGTCTGAGGTGACAGGGAAATCCTCACTCTTGGGATCAGCTCTGTGGGCTGGAATGGGACACTCCCCAAGGATAGGGAGGGTAGGAAAAAAATTGCCCAGTTACTTGACATCTGGGCTCCAGTTTCCCCATCAGTAAAATGGAGAACTTCTGGAAGCTATCTCTGGGTAATGTTCTGGGCTAAAGGAATCAGGTATAAAATTATGGTAGCTGTGTCCAGCACAGAGAGAGGACTCAAAAGTGTGCTGTGCCGCTATGTCCTCCCCATGGACTCTGTCACATGGCTGAGGGTCTGAGAGGCCACAATCTGCCCCACTGCTTCTGAGGCAAGAAGAAGCCCTGCAGTGCTATTGAGTCTATTGGAGAGCACAGCTCTCAGCGAGTGCTCAGCCACAAGATCCTAGAACTTCCTGTATATCTAGTTGGCGGGGGGCAAGAAGTGGACCTCAGCTCACCCAAGGAAGTCATGACCCAGGCCAGGAGCTGCCAGGCAACACCACATCCCCTGTGTGTAAAGACCTGTCTGCACACACAAGGGGGAGCATGCAGATGAGATGCGATTATAAAAACAACCAGCAGGGGTCCCCGGTGAGGCGCGGCTATGGCCCTATGGCCCTCAGGATGCCATGCTGGTCATCTCTATAACCCTGCAGTTGGTAGCACCATGAGCACACGGGGCGCAGGCATAGGTGGTGGTTACCTCAGTCGGCGTTGGTGAGAGCAACTGAGGCGACTGTGGACACAACAGAGCCGTCTGTTAGTGCGCTGTGCCAGGGGTTGCTTTGGGGTAAGAGGGCTGTTTGGTAACCACAGGCAACACAGGCATCCACATTCGGTGACCTGAGACTCTAGCTAAGAAAGAGCCCCACCACAAGAGATGGTTTGGTGCTGCTTGGCCCAGTGCCTTCCTCTACTCAGCCTATCTGACCCCATCCTTATTCTCCACAGAGACCATGATCAATAACAAAGCAGTTGGTGGTTCAGGGACCACTGTGGTAATACCCACTACCCACTGGGCTTGACTCTTTCATTTTCTCTGGAGAGGACAGATGGGTGGGGGGACAGCAGAAAGAGGGTGACTAGGGCAATTGGCTGGGAGAGAGCAGGGAGACAGAGGCTCAGAGAGGATGCGTCAGTCTTTATGTTTCTAGCCAATGGCTCCTCTCCACTAGAAGGATGGCTCTTCTACCTCATTCAGGACACTCGGAGAGCAGGGGCCAGAGCCAGCTCACCTGGGCCCCTGTGAGCCCTAGCTGAGCCTCACTTCGCCATGGTTTTCTTAGGTACAATTGGGGAAAATAATTCCCAGGGCCGGATACAGGGACAGAAATGAAAACTCTGCTCTTGAGAATGGTCCAGAGGGATGAGGCAGTGAGGCCATAACGAAGCCACTGGATACTCTGTATATAATGTGCCCTACAAGAGCCTGAGGTTTTCTGTGTTATGTTTTCCCCACCACGCACCATCCCGGGCCTTGGGAGGAAGTGTCCTTCCCCAGGACAGCCTGGTACTGACCTCTGCTGAAGCATATCTCACAGGCAGGATAGGCAGACGGTACAAGCTTGTGGCCAAGCAGATACTGGAGAGGATAACTCCTGAATCGCATAAAGACTCTCCCAGGCTGTCCCACTGCCCTCTGATGGACAGACCCTTAAGTCAGGACTATCTGTGGGTCACATGGATCTTGCTATGTGGTCTCAGATGCTGAAAGAAACCTCAGAGGTCTCCAGACCGTGTTCACCACTCTATGCCACACACGAACGCCAACACTGTGTGACCCAGGGATATAGGACAAGGTTGTCAGCAGTCTGTGGTCCTGTATATCACCACTGCCCACTAAAGCCCTTCCCACCACGGCTTCCTGAAGCCAGTGCGGGAATGCCAATGCTCCACTCAGGGAGAGCCCTGGTGACATCCTGAAGCTGACCACAGTGGGACTTGAACCCAGCTCTGAGGCCTGACTTCCATGTCCCTGAGAATCAGCCAAGGAAACAGTCAGTGCACGGTCTGTAGGGGGGGGAAAGCTTTGGATCTCAGAGGGACACAGACAAGTTGCTTGGTCTCTGAGCCTCTTCAGCTCCCTGATGCCCAAAGGCAGGATGTGGGATGGTGACATCCACACCCAGCTCAGGCACACGGCGGGTGGTACAGTAGCAATAGGCTGGTGACCCCCTCCTCAGGCATGCACACCAGGATGGCCACCTGTCAGTCCCTTTGTTCTTCTTGATCTCTGAGTGGCCCTCAATGCCTGCAGGCTTGTCTGGAAGCTATAACCTATGCAGGGCCAAGCTAGGCCCTGTGAGGCCTTGCTGAAGCCACAGAAAGGAGTCAAAGGAGCACATATTAGGAATAACCATTTTTCTGTCCCAGGTGGGCATCTGTTCTGAGCTCCACACACAGCCAAAAACACACTAAGACCTCCTGACAGAAGGAAAATGAGACTCAGTAAGAGCTGCAGCACTCAATGGAAACAGGCAGCCTAAATAAGACATCACCAATCGATACTGTCTACTTTCAGACATCACCAATAGATGCTGCCTACTTTCAGACATCACCAATAGATACTGCCTACTTTCAGACATCACCAATAGATGCTGCCTACTTTCAGACATCACCAATAGATGCTGTCTACTTTCAGACATCACCAATAGATACTGCCTACTTTCAGACATCACCAATAGATACTGTCTACTTTCAGACATCACCAATAGATGCTGCCTACTTTCAGATATCACTAATAGTTGCTGCCTACTTTCAGACACCATCAATAGATTGCTGCCTATTTTCGGCAACGCAGCCGGAAATCATGACCCATATTGTTCAACCAGCCTAGAGATGGACTCAAGGAACCCACAGAAGAAAAGCTAGCCTAGGAATATGGGTTCAAGCCTATACAGTCCAGAGAGGGAAAATGACATACTTCGTGTGTCATGAAAACCCTCAGTAGCCAGGAAAATGCAGACATTTTCAGAATATGCTTCCCCTACCCCAACTCTGCTCAGCTCCAATTCACTCTCAGCTTCACTTCCCTGAGGGAGGCGGGCGTGGTTAGTTAGGAGTGCCTTAAATAAGATGGGCGTGTTATCTGGGGGCAAAGAAGCTGAGAGCAGTGGCCATGACTAAACTCTGTCCACAAGAGCCAGCATCTGGGAAAGCATGCAACACATGGTGACGATCCATACCTCGCCATAGCTCTGCCTGTCCCCAATGGCCGAGTGGCTAATGTAGGGTGAATAGGAGATCATGTCGGGCCGGTCAATGTTATAGATCGCTTTGTTTTTGGGAAGAGCAGCCAAGTCCCTGTAGTCCAGGATCTCATCGCCAAGCTTCGCCTGATGGAAGAGAGAGCAGAGGAGCAGACACTGATGTCACACACCAAGACAGAGCAACTTCACAGCCAGCAGTGACGATGGTACAGCAAGGTCTGAGTATACCGAGCCCCCAGGAAAGGTGGGACAGGAATGCAAGGCCCAGGACCTGATCACAGGAAGAGCCTCGGGATCAGACACTGAGGTTGTTCATTATACCCATAATGTGTTGATGAACCCATAATGTGCCTGACAAGGAGACTCAGGCTATGACCGAAAACCACCCATGGTTACAGGTATACAGCATGAACGTATATCACAGATTACATGCACACAATCCACTGCTCACATCAATGCACACACAGGTGTGCCTGCACACATCAGGACAGACAGAGAATGTGCCTCTCTGAGGTGATGAGGGCATGCACAACAACTAAAACTACACCCACTCCTACGTGATAACACACACCTGGCTGGTTCACAACACATCCATATACTAGCATACCTACTTGCACACCAGGACTGACTCCTACAAACTTGTACACACATGTGTGTGACACATACACTAGCATAACTCACTCTATCTGCACCAGATGAGCACACACCCGACCACCTCTGCACTCATTCTCATTCTCTCGCCCCTCTTCTTAGCAGTTCTGAGCAGGTACAGAAACAGCAGCAAGATGTCTGCTCAGCATTTGACAGGGTGCTGGGACCCGGCCCACATGTGTTCACTGACTGTGAGATGCTGTCAGCCACCATGCTGGCTCAGATGAGGCTCGCGTGGCTGCTGTTGTGCCTGCTTATTCCTCCCTGCCGTCTCGGACAGTGTCCCACTGTGCCCATGCTCTCTGTATGGTCCCACGGATCTGCTCTGGCCCGCGGAGCACCTCCACTCTCTCCAGTCCCCAGCCTGGCTCTGGGCTGGTCCCTCCCTGCTCAGGTTCCATTTCTGCATCAGTCTCTGCCAGGTCTCCTCTGCTGGGATTCTGAGACAAAGCCTCAACAGCCACAGCGGACACTGAGCTATATCCGTGACAGAAAGTCACAGCTCCCTGTGGTGGGAACACTCACAGTGCTCCCACTTACAAGAGAGTACAAAGCTCAGAGAGGCTGGATAATTTTCCCAGAGTCACTCACCGAAGAAGGCATAGCAGCGGAATGATTCTAGAACACTTCCCCCATTGGTACTCCCCATCCTAGCAACTCTCTCTAACCGCAGACGCTTCAAGTGGCTCCTGACAACACCATCAAGGGGCTCCTAACAATACCTCCAGGCATCTTCTACCTCAGGCCACCCACATCTTTGTCTTTCCAGAACCTATCAGGCCCTCCAGAGTCCAGCAGCCCTCACCCATCTCTAGGAAGCCTTCCTGACTACTAGACTCACTCCAGGACTCCCTGGGGACATTTGGCAGAGAGAGTCTTGCACCTAGCCTTGCACTAAGACTCAAGGCCTAAAGCTTCGCATCTCTGACCGTTCTTCTGGAGACCAGGGCAGGTCTTGAAATACCTGAGGTCAAATGTTAAGCCAGGGCTTATGATCACCATGGACCATCCCATTGGGATGTCCTAGCTGTTTGGATGAATGGAGCTCGGGGGATCTTTCCCTGACTATTAGTTGATCTTGGTCTCCTCTGGCCCCATTCTATATGTCCTGCCCCTTGGCTCCTGTAGTTTCCATCCTTCATCTGAGAGCTGTGTAACATGCTATTCCCACCCATGGAGGTCTCACTTCCATCCAGATCGGAGGGCTGACCTTCTGTGGACTGCACGTCCTCTCCTACATCCCCAGTTCAGGACTAGAGTTGTTCGGGACTCCACCGGCTTGACCACATTTTGTCTAAAGCTGAGCAATCAGGCACCTGCACAGACTGGGTGGCACCGGCCTCTGTCTCCTACACTGCTGGGCCATCAACTGTGCTTCAGACACTTCTAGACTGTTATGAATCTCACTCAAACGCTCCGCAGAGGGTCCTGCAGGCTGTAGTGGGACATATCAGAAACCCGAATGTCCAGGTAGCCAGGAATGATGTACCCTTCCCAACTCACCTGTTCCCCTGGCTATCTTCACCCAGCCTGCAGCACTTGACTAGAAGGCCACCTGACCTTGGGTGATCCATCCACTCTTTCCTCAGGCTCCTGTACAACCTGGGCCTCAACAGCCTAGCAGCTGCCTGTTGCAAACAGTGGTTGCCAAATAGCTCATGGAGTTACTTTCTTTGTGCAAAGGCCTTGGATGGTTGCCCTGACAGTGGGTTTAGTTTTCTAATTGGTGAAGGCTATTGGTGTGTGTGTGTGTGTGTGTGTGGTTTTCCTTTTTGCTTTCTTCTCTATGGAGCAAATTAAAGATGACCATATAGGACACTGCAAATGAATATGCTCCAGCCAAGGACAACACACAGCGTGGTGACTGTTCTTTCTCCTCATGCCCGTAGCCGCTACCAGAAAGAGGCACCAAAATACTGTTCACTGTGGTTTTGCCCATTGATGAACAATCAACCACATTTATTGTGAGAAAGGCAACCACAGGTCACAGCCCCTGAGCTCCAGCAGGAAAGCTCCGCTGGAGGGATAAGAAGGGTGATCTTGTTCCCCTTCCTGCTGGCCACTGTTATTTTGTGTAAACAACAGGCAGGGGCTGGAGTCCGTAGGGGGACTTGCCTAGCAAGTACAAAGCCCTGGATTCTACCCCTGGCAACCGCATTTGCCAACCATAGTGACACCTATAATCCTAGTGCTCGGGATGTGGAGGCAGGAAGAACACAAGGTCAGGATTGTGCTTGGCTAAACAAGGAGTTTGAGAGACTGTGAGCTGCTTGGAGCCATGTCTCAAGGAAGGGAAGAAAGGAGTGGGGAACAGAAAGGAATAAAGACAGATAAATGGTTGGTTCTAAGGTGGTTAAAAGGATCTTTCAGAATTGCTGCTGCTTGATACTTGGCTTTGAGACTAGACAAATGAGAAGGACACAGTCCTGCCCTGTGAGGACACAGAGAGAAGATGCTGTCTACAAACCAAGGAGAGAGGCCTCAGGAAGAACAAGCCCTACCCTTCTTGGGCCTTGGATTCCAGGCTCCAGAGCTGGGCCCCAGTCCCTGATCTTGGATGCAGGCCCATGGTACTGAGAGCTGGCATGTTCTCTGTCCTTAATCTAGGCTCAGAGCTGTACTGAGAACCTCACATGGGGAACCCTAGACAGTGGGGTTGGATTCACCCCAGCTTACAAATGAGCTTTCAAAGGCCCCCAAGGGAAAACACCTTGCCTCCGATACACAGCCAGACTCCGGACCTCACAGGCACTGGCTGAGACTCAGCACAAGTGTCCTCCCAGGGTTCTAGAACCCTCTCCACACTCTGGTCACAGTGATTGTGCAAGGCATATTTGTCTCCTACCCACTGTGAGGCCTCTGATTCTCACCCACCACGTGACCCCTTGGCCCACCAAAGTCTGTCTGGCACCATTTTACAACACCTTTCTCTTGGGGAGTTGGGCAGGAGCCTTCTGTGAAGGTGCGTGGACCTGCATAGCGGCTTGTAGGCCCACATATCCTTCCTTCACATGGCCTTGGCTTACTACCTAGAGACCAGGCATTGCCCTCCTGTAAGATAATGACCACAACTATGCTCCATGCTTCCCTCTCATCACCAGTCGGTTGAGTCCTAGTGGCCTTCCTAGGCTGCACGGATATGTCCGGGCCTCAGAGTTCGAGTCACTCTCCAGCTCTCGACCCATTTTCCCCCAAGGTAGTGCTGAGGGTCCAGCCTCACTCTTGGAGCCCACAGTGACCATCCTCAGCAGACTGCAGTCCCCACAGAACTGGCCCAGTGATGACCCCACCACCACCCCACGGCCCTCTCCACGGCCCTCACTTACGTAGATCACACGGCTTGGGGACCCTGACGTGCTGGATGCAGGCACGGAGACAATGCTCTCTGAGGAAGTCCTGGTTTCCTAGAACAGAGTTGTACAGGTTGACCTGGAGTGGTGCTGTTGGGCACCTTCTGGAGGCATCTCCAGGACACGGGCAGGAATGCCAGTGAGCTCGGCAGGTAGAATTTTTCCCCTTTTGTAGGTCGAGGGAAGTCTTGGAACAAACGCACAGGCTTGGAAGAACAACTGAAGACTACAATAAACACAGCAGGCCATGAGTGAAGAAAAGGTGTCCACAACCTAATACTCACGAAAAGCTCAGAATGTCCCAAGGGATGCTGGGGTGAGGTTATCATGTCTCTGAGGATGAAGGCAGGTGGGCATGTCTAACAACCATGTCATGCACCATCTCCATGGTGCATGAAACCTCTGCTATTCTTTGATGCTTAGTCCCTCTCCTTGGAACAAGCTCAGTCCTCCAGCCACACCCAGCAGTCACACCCTCCCCTCTGCTGACCCAGGCCGTCTCAGCTACTCCTTCCTTCCTTACCTAGGCTCAGCTCTGCCAGTAACAGGTGGTGCGTGATGTCACTGCATAACCAGCTTCCTCCCAGTCTGCCGTTGACAGTGCCCAACCCTCCTTACATGCCCTCCTCACCTCCCCTCTGTATCGCTAGCTCTAGCTCCTCCTTCCCCTCCCTCATACAGGCCTCCTGAATGCCCCACACCTGGCTTTCATGCTTACAGGCAAGGCCCGTGCCCCTGGTCACTCTAGACCCCTTCTACTGGTCTAGTGCCCCGCATGCCCTTTCTTGTTCCTCCTGCTCGCCTCATCTCAGAGGAGCATATTTCCACCAGGAGCTCTGACCCCTCTGCCCTCAGCCTCATGTCCTCCCCTGCATATCTTCAGTGACCCACACCACCACCGCCTCTCCCTCACTTTTCCTCAGGAGGCTCTTTTTGTGCCTCCAGAGTCTGCCATGTTCCTCTCCTGAGGCAATTGACAGCTATTAAGGTCCTAGTTGGTTTTCTTAAATTTTCTATGTTGAGGCCCTATCCTGGGACCTCAGAGTGTGACCGTGTGGAGATGGGGGTCCTCATAGAGATCACAAAGGTAAAATGGGTCACTGGGTGGATCTAAGCCAATCTGCTTGGAGTCATCCTAAAAAGAGTTTAGAACGGGAACGCACACACAAGCATGTAAGAAAACAAGATGGTGCCACCAACCCCAATCAGAGAGGCCTCAGGAGGAGCCAGCCGGCCATCACCTGCTGCTTTGATCCCCGCCACAAGGAGGTAGGGAATGTGTTGAAACCTCCAGGCTAGAGGAACCAAGCCTGACCTGGAGGAGGCCTCCCCTCCTGAGCTCCTCCTACACTTAGCATGACACCAGCAAGGACAGGCAGACACCAGGACCAGACGTGCCACACAAGGCAGCAGGGGGCACAAACCTGTAAGGCACAGGGCAGGGTGCCCGGGCAGGGCTGGCTGCAAACAGAGCTGTGCATCTAGAAGGGAGAGAGGAGGGATGGCGTGAAGCTTGCTCTTTGTATCCTGCCATCCCTCTGCAGCTCCTGTGCTCTGGACCCCTCAGCACCAAGCTCTACCTCCCCTTGGGGCCCTTAATTTCTCAGCACCTCAGCTCTGGAATATACTGACAGGTACCCCTCCCCGGCACCACAGCTTTCAAGGCTGACAGGAATGGGATCGCCTCACAGTACTGACTGTCCAGTCCTTAGTCACCACATACCTCAGAACTGCTCATTGCAGTGGCCCCCTCACGCCTGTAATTGGTGCCTGTAAGACAGGGCCTGCTCTTCTGTCGGGGAGAGGCCAAGTGGGTACTGTGCTCCACCGACCCTGGATGATGCCTGCTTGGCCCCTTCTCTGGAAAATGGCAAGATGCCCAGACAGGGGCCTGCTATTCCTGGCGTGCACTGCAGACCAATGTGGCATTCAGAGCATTGTCCCTTGGTCATGGCAGGGGAGTATCTGAGCCAGCTCCGCAGAGTTGGCAGAGATGACTGCTGTCAGCTCTCTTTGTCCCATGGGCTCCAGCCACTCTGAGCAGAGATGATGTGAGCCCTCCTTGGGCTCAGTGCCTAGTTCTGTGAGGGAGGCCAGAGGCCAGAACCTGACTCGCCATCAGCAGAGAAGACAGGGAGAAGAGCTGGGGTGACTGTCACCATGGTGAGAAGATGGGTACTATTCGTATTCCAGGAAAACCCACAGTGAACTTCAGTGTCATGTTCCACAGGCCTTGTGGCACTGCCTTGTTCCCACACACAGAGATAAGAATAGGACCTGGACCTGGTAGGAAGTCCATGAGCCTCATTCGCTGCCCCCTCCCCAGTTCCAGGTACAGAAAAAAAAAAAAAAACACATGGTGGGTGTCAGATGCTGTGCTAAGGATGCCATGATACCTGTGAGCATTGGGTGCTGGGCTAAGAATGCTATGATACCTATGGGCAGTAGGTGCTGAGCTAAGGATGCCATGATACTTGTGAGCATTGGGTGCTATGCTAAGGATACCATAATACCTATAGGTGCTGGGTGCTGTGCTAAGGATGCTATGATACCTGTGGGCATTGGATGGTATGCTAAGGATGTCATGATACTTGTGGGCACTGGGTGCTGTGCTAAGGATGCCATGATAGCTGTGGGCATTGGATGGTATGCTAAGGATGTCATGATACTTGTGGGCACTGGGTGCTGTGCTAAGGATGCCATGATACCTGTGGGCATTGGGTGCTGTGCTAAGGATGCCATGATACCTGTGGGTTCTGGGTGCTGGGTGCTGGTGCTAAAGATTCCACAATGCCTGTGGATCTGGGCAGTCATGACTACATCTCCCAATGTCCACTGCACCTATTCCAGATGTTCAGAACCCTGTAACCAGTGGTCCTTGTGCACAACATTCTCCCTGCCTGAGCAGAGGAGGGACAGCAACACAATTGGAGTGGCTTTCCAAAGAGCAAGGAAAGCCCATGTTTCTTCCTGCTGGCCTGGCCCTGCATGGATAGACCAATCAAGAGCCAGGGTCTTAAAGGAGAATGAGTCCCCTGAGTGTCCTAGAGATGTCCCAAGAGTCACTTGTTATGGTGACTATTAAGCCCAAGACAGGGAATTCATTTCTTGTCTGTCACTGGGTAGAAAGTAGGTTAGAGTCAATAACACAGATGCCGGCTTCATGCTGTGTTTCTCAGGGACAGGAGTTTTCATAAGCCAGTCAGGCCTGCCTGGCTTCCCTTACTCAAGGGCAGCTCACAGAAGTCTGTCCCCTTCACCCTCCGGTCTGACCAGACATCAGCCACTCCTGGGGAGCCCGGGCTCAATACCAAGAAGTCAGCTTGTCTCAGGCTGCCCAGGCTCTGTCCCAAATGTTGACTAAAGAAGACAGCCTTCGGGTTAAGCTACTCGCTTCTGTACAGACCAGAGAGCCTGGGTGTAGGGCCCGCCTGCACAGGCCCAGGAAAACAAGGCTGCCTTCTTCCCTTGTCTGGCAGCAACCATCCCTCAGGGCCTTCCATCTGGCCAGGGACCACAGAAAATGAGACAGGCTGTTGTCGCCGGCAGCTGGTGTGGGGCAGGGCCACCCTACCCTGCCTGGTCCTTGAAGCTGACTGAGGAAGGGAGAAGAGCAGGGTACCAGCTCCCTTTCCTAGCTCAATCTCAGGTCAGATTACTTCCCTGAGTGTACGCATGCGTGAGAGTATTATCTGGGGCCTCTGGGCAGGTCAGGCTCCCTCTTCTGCTGAATGGTTGGGCAGCACAGGGGACCCTGCAGACAAGATGGTGTCAGGATCTCCACAGACCAAGACTGAGTGCAGGGATGTCCTGCGTGGCAGATTCATAGTTTGCAGAGAGAATCAGTCACTGACGGAAAAAGAGCATACAACGTGTGTTGCTCATTGGCCTCCTACCTGGAAAGCCACAGCAAAGACTTAATAGGATGTCAGAGCAATGAGGCAGAATGATGCACAGTCACTGGGGGGTGGGGAGGTGGGGAGGTGCGGGGGTGTGTATAAGCTCCTCACAGCCAATGGCAGGGCTGCTGAGAGGATCCTGGACAGCGCCCTGCTAGCCACTGCCTCCCTGTGCTCCTCCCTGTTGCCTGTGTATCCTCTGCTTTGGTTACAGCCAGACTTCCTCCCCCTTCTCCCCCATCATTTCCTTCTCCTGTGTTTTTCTTCTTCTTCCTCCCACCCCTCTTCCCTCTCCCCCTCCTCCTTCTGCCCTGTACCTTAACCACCCTGGAAATCATTGCTGCTTTTCTCCCAGGGCCTGGGTTTGAGCTCTGTACAGGCTCTAGTGCACTCTCTGAATGCTGTGCTTCCTTCCCATCCAGTGTGGTTGTTGTCTCTCCATAATCCTGGTGCCTGGCACACAGCAGGGCATCTATGGCGCTCAGAGCCCATGCCTTCCTAGAGGCTGACCTTTACTCTCAGCCTCTAGGGGGCCATAGTTACCTCATCTCAGCAGCAGCTGTGCTCAGAGAGGGCTGACCACACCTGATCATCTCAGGGTATGGGTGACCATGTCGGCAAGACCAACCTGTACCCTAGGACAAGAGCCTTGGGTTGCAGGGGCTCAGCTGACTCACATGTGGGCTCAAAGAGCCACACTCTTCCCTTGCTGGAGCCCCGGTGAAATCTCGAACATGGAGCTTGCCTGGTTGGCAGTGCTCTATGTGCCCTGTCCTGCATCTGTGTGGGAGGGTGACATGCCTGTCCCCACAGGGAGAAGACAGTAGAAGTTCTGCTTTGGGACTTGCTGTGTATTCTGACCAATCTGCCCTCAAGAACTTGCCTTGTGGCAGGCAGGCCAGCTATCAGTGAGGGTGTAGGACTTGTTATGCTCAGGCACAATTTGGGCCCACAAATGTTCTGACGGCCATAGGGACTATTAGGGCTCTCCTAAATTGCCATGGCCATCTATGTTCACTGACTAGACAAGAAAATCAGCAGGGCTGGACCATCTGGTGTCCCTGGGACCCCATTAGACCTGCATGATGGCTCATTGACCTATCTGATCCCCTACCTTGTGGCCCTCTGTCCCCTGAGCCTGGCTGTCCTATGACGCCTCAGAGACCAGGCTGAGAAGCGTGAGTAGGCTGGCCTGCGTCTCCTCCTCTAACCTGCATGTGGAGAACACACCAGGAAGCCACAAATCTCACCAACCTTGCTCTTGTCTTCAGTCCTGGCTGCTTGCCGACAGGCCGGGTGCCAGATAGAGGAGCCTGTGGATAGAGTCCCAGAGGAAGAGGTCAAAGAGCAGTTCTGGGTGTGGTGCCCACGCATGACTACCTGCTCAATACCCTTCAGACAGACTCCACACCTCCTCTCCGTGACACTGAGAGCAGATTGGCTCGTGTGGGGTAATGGCATGAGGGAAAGCAGAGAAGTTCCCAATGGGGTATTCTTGGAGGTAGCATCAAGTACAGAGGCAGGGATAGGGAAGAAGCTCTCATGGCTGTGATACCATGAAAGTCATAGCACCCACACTAGCCAGAGCTCTCTCTGGTCATAGCATTGACAACCTGCCAGAGACCACCTTCATGGAGAGAGTAGGTGGGGGAGCCAAACAGAAGTCCTCGGAGTAGCTGGGAATGGTGGGGTCCCACATAAGTTCCTGGCCATAGTCTTCAGCTCCCCAGAGAGCACAAGTAAGTGCCACTAGCCTGGTCAGACCCTCACTGCAGTGTGGAAAACCCATGAGAGGGCAGCCTGGACACCGCGCCCACAGAAAGCCCTGGCAGGCCCCACTGCATTGGTAGGACATCCCAGACTCATGAAGGGGATCTTTGTTTCCAGAGATAAGGACACCTTCATGTGAGCACGTGTCCCCAAGCCACTATGCCAGTGAGCCGTGCTTGGCATTGGCTGGCCCTCTGTCTAAGGGCCCCATTTACATCTACAGTGAGGCCTCTGCAGAGGGCCTCCCACAAAGCAGCCATGGTGGCTGGCCTGACTCTCAGGATCTCCCTTGGAAACAACAGGCGACAGTAGGGATGAGACTGACACATCTGACATCACCCCAGTCAGGGGAGGCCTCAGAAAAGGGAGGCCTGTCTCGCACACAGATTGGAATGCCTCTCTGTGGTTACTCAGCCTCAGTCTATAGACAGAACACAACAGATGCAGCTGCTACCAGCTCGGGCCCTTGCCCAGGACCCCAGGAGAAAGAGCAAGTTGCCAAAGAGATGAAATACAAACAAGGCCACTGATCATGCCCACCCTATTGTTGGCTCCTGGCCGCCCAGCCATTCCAGTGTCCCATGGTCATGTGGTCTGGGATGAAGTCAAGCCCCTCAAGCCTCCCGCATCTGTCTCTCCCACTAGCCCTGGGCAGGGGTTGAGGGGTGAGCTCTCTCCTCTTGCTGCATTCAGTCTAGTGGGGACCAGATCACCAGGCTGAGCCAATCCTCTGCCACCTTCAGTTTGAATGTAGGCTGTCTGCCTTCCTATTCACCAATACACCCTGTAGCCTCCAGCCTCTCACTGTGGCCAAGCCAAGCCCACACCTCCTCCAAGCAGCACTCCCAGCCTTTCTGCTGGTGTCTTGGGATGTCTTGGCCTCACAGCTGCTCCTTCTGACTAACAGCTCTGGAGGGTAGGCTGACCAAGCTCTTGCACCAGGCCCTGACTGAACATCTTAACCTAAATGATGTCATTCCCAGTAGAGTTTTGAGATGAAACTATGCTGCCTCTTTGACTTTCCAAGAGACGGGACAGGAAGGGAACAGACATAACCTCCCTCTCAGGCCTGATAGACTGGCAAGCTCCTAAGCACCTGTGTGACCTGGAACCACCTCCAGTTGGTTTCTCTGTCCCCCATACTGCTTCAGGGGGGACAGTGACCTGGCAATGACATCACCTCTCTGCCACTCCTGCCATTGGCAGCTTCATTAGGTCTATACCACCATGCCCTCTGCTCGGCTGTGGGCCGCTCAGTCTATTTTAGGGAGTGAAGCATTGGATGGTTCTAAGTGAGACATATAGCCATGAAGGGGGGTAAATTTCGCTGTTGTTTTCCATTTTGACACTATCATTGTAATTTATTTTTACTTTATTGGTATTGGGGAGGCTGCTGTGGCACGTGTGAAGTGTGTGAAGGGCAGAGGGCAGAGGGCAGAGGGCATATTCCCACAGTCAGGCTTGTGCAGTCAGGGGCTCCAGCCATTGAACCACCTCACTGCCCCTATCAATACGAGTTTTAATGGTACGTGGGTAGGGTTCTAGGGAACGCATCGGAAGGCTCCTTTCTCCAAATTTCCCTTTGCCAATGTTGTGAAGACAGCTCCTTTGCACACGGCAGGAAGGAAACGTGGTCTCACTGAAATGTAGAAGGGGCACCAGAAGGCTCAGGTAGGGCACAATTAAAGTCTTTGAGTCCTTGCGTGCAATGAGGCCTGAGGGGCAGCGGTGGGACCTCGTGGCCTACTCTTTGGCAGCCTGATCTCACTCACTTGGGTTCATTGACACCCTCGATGGCAATGTCTCTGACTCGAGATCACAGTCAGTGTGTGACATGCCAGCTCCCAGCAGCACTGTGGGAGTTTCTCACCCCAGCATAGCGTGCAATAGGCACATCCGAGTGCTTACCTTGCAGGTACATCTCCTCGCCCTCTGAGAACATCTGGCCGCACCTGACGCATAGCGCGCACGAAGGGTGGTAGTGCTTCTCCCCGGCCTGAGCAAAGCACAAAGCAGGTAAATGTTGCCACTGCGGTGGGTGCCCACCGGGCCATTGCATGCAGGGTGGGCGTCTGTCCTGTGCACATATCTGGGGAAGTGAGCACATCAAAGGCCCAGAAGCCACTGGGATCAAAGATCTACACAAGCTAGGGAGTATCCAGGGCCTGTTCAGAAGCTGGGAGACCTAGCTCCGCCTGCCTTATCTTTGATCTCTGGAGACCAGACATGTAGTCAACTACCCTGGGTATGACTGTGGACAGGCCATAAAAGGAGGGCCTTGTCCCTTCACCTCTGCGTGGCCTAGGGGACAAGAGGTGGAAACAAGGATTGGAGGGTGAGAAGGACAACTTAATTTCTCCAGTGATGGAAACAGGGAGGATAGATTGGGATTTGGGGGTTTTGAGTTTTTTGGGGGGGTGTTGTTTTGTATCTCCGTACTCCTCAATTCTCTCAATTAGCACTTTCTAGTTCAGTAATTCTTTAAAAACCATTAAATTAGATTACGAATTTTAATCCTAAAATAAATAGATTACACTAATTGTAATTTCTTGCCTCTGGTTTACTTCTCCATGGTGCCAAAAAAAGTCCTAAAGTGCTGTTTCCACCATCCTCAACAGTGAGTGCTGCTCCCAGGGTGTGGCAGGTGGGCCTGCAGCTAAATGTGAAAGATGAAGCCGTGTCTCACAGCAGCCTAAAATGGGAAGAGGCTCCACGCCCGCTTCTGAACTTGAATTTTAATTGGCACCTTCCTGAATAAGAAGTGGGGGGGGGGTGCTAAGAGCACCTTACCGCACTCACTACCTCTGCCTGTTTTCCCTTGGAAAAACTAGGCCAAGGCCCCTGCTTATGGGAAAGGAGAATCAAGACTCTCTCCTGTGTGGGCCTTGCCAGCTGCTCTGCACTTCCTCTGGCTATCAACTCAGCTCCCATCCATGTTCATGTCTTGGGTCAAAGGATCCTCAAGGCAGAGAAAATAAACCCCAACCATGGTGGCTGACCCCAGTCCGGGCCCCTGCTCATGTTAACTCTGCACCCAGGTTCCTCTGGACCTCCCAGCCTCACAAAATGGCCTTTTTGCTCCCAAAGCCACCTCTTTCATAGGAGCCTTCCTGATACCCCCTAATCTCATCCCTTCTGACCCTCATGGCTTGGCAAATATCTAGGCTTCTTCCCAGAACACACTGGGCTTTGCTGGCAGGGTTGGTGCCTGGGCCCGTCCAGGACTGAACTGCTTCATGGGCAATGACCGCACCCAGTGCCAGCCTGAATGACAGGGTAAGGGTCCGGGTCACTTTGGTAATTACAATAGAGAACAGT
Organism: Myodes glareolus; assembly: GCF_982192425.1. Lineage (NCBI taxonomy): Eukaryota > Metazoa > Chordata > Mammalia > Rodentia > Cricetidae > Myodes > Myodes glareolus. Next base: position 70,172,326 of record NC_142033.1, read on the forward strand.
GAGTGGGCAGGGGAACACTGTGTTTTGAGTTCTGAGCAAAGGTTGACAACTACTCTGTAATTTTAGAAAAGTCAGCTGATAGCCAAAGTTGATGTTCCCCAGTTCATGACCTTCCTTCCTTCTCCCTACTCCCCACAAGTCCTCCCAGCAAGTCTGTGACAGCCCCAGGGTAAACAAGCCCTGTGTCCACTTGTGAATTTAAAGGGACATAGAACACTGATGGAAACAGTTTCAGAGATACTAGGTTCAGGGCTGGAGAGATGGTCCAGTGGTTAAGAGAGCTTGCTGGTCTTCCAGAGGACCTGAATTCGGTTCCCAGCACCCACGTTGGACAGCTCACAATTACCTGTAACTCCAGCACCAGATTATCCTATGTCCTCTTCAGGCATGCCACACACATGACATACATGGAGATATAAGCACATTGGAGGGAAACAGAGCGACAAAGCAACAGAGAGACAGACAGATTTCCCTCTATAACAGTTGCTGTCATTCCTGTGACTTGCCACACTGCGCGCACGTGAACACCGCCCCCCCCCACACACACACGCCAGATCCACACATACGGGGGGGGGGGGGTTCAGTTCTGTGGCAGTCCTTTATATAATACACTGTGGGTGCATTTCAGCCTTCACTGAAATGAAGTGATAAGAGCCATGGGGGCAGAGGGGTACTTGAGCAGGGCCATTTGGTGGGCAGACACAGTAGAGCTAGGATAGAAGCCCAGCAGGCCCCAAGTGAACACATTTCAGACTGGGTCTGTGGGCTCCCAACCTACTTCAAAGTCCTCGACTCCAGGGTGCAGATCACATATTCACATGTCCCCCTCAACCCTCATGCCCTGAACAAAGACAGAGAGGAAGCAGATAGTCTCAACAGTAGGGAAGAGCAGCCAGCACAGAGGTGCTGGACCCAGGTTTATCGGGTCCATTTGAGAGGGAATCTACATGGTTAGAGGGTGGTGACTGTCCTGGGGTGACTGGAAAAAGTCCACAGAGGCTGGGTGTGTTTGTGGTTCTAACTTGAGTAGTGGCTACCTGTGTGTCCAGGTGCACATGGCTGCTCCTCTCTGCATGTAAGTGTGCATCATGGACACTCACGTCTAAGAGTTTCATAAGCAGACATAAGACCTAACTACAAGATCCAAAACAACACAACTGTCAAGAGAAACCTCTCACAGAGCCCTTGTTAGCCTGGAGACTTAGATTGGACAACCAAACCATAGGCAAAAGAAGGACAATCAGAAAGCAGACTTCAGCAAGACCTGTCAAAAGCTCCCATTCAGCAAATGGCACATGAGGAGGCTAAGAAGACAAATGGAAGAAGGGGAGGATAGCTTTGCAAGTTATAGATTCAGTAAGAGCACAGGGTCCAGAATATATAAATAACAATTGCCACTTAACGAGACCCAGCCCAGAGAGGAAAGGAACAGCACTTTTGCCTGTGGATGATGCCGAGGAAGTGTTATTGAGAGTTCTCATCTCCCTGCTGTCAGGTCCAAGAAGCAAGCTCTTATTGGAGGGCGGGGCTTTAAACCATCTCCGAATACCTGAGGCACCCCAGAGAACACTCACTGCCACAGGGCAGGAGGCGGATGAAGCCAGGAATGAAAGGCCACATAATGTGCATAAGAGAACAGTGAAACCAAAGGCAGCCGAGAGAAGATTCTCAAAGACTAGGTGCCCACTTAACCGTGGGAAGGATCTTTCCTTCTATGACCATAGCCAAAGACACCCTGGCCACCTCTGTCCTTACAGCTGTCGGTCCTGACCTAACCTGTCGGCCATTACCCTGCCCACCACCGAGGAAAGCCACCTAGACATTATTTTTGCACAAATAAGCTAGGGAAAGTGAAGCAGTTGGAACCGTGGTGGCAGCAGGAGAAAGGACAGCATTGTTCATTACCTCAGAGGACCACAACTCTGTGGATGAGGCTGTCATCCAGAAATGCCACACTGTGAGCGGCCAGCTTGAGAGTGGCTGCCACGCAGGGAAGAGAGAAGGTTGGGAAGTGAACCCTGTTCACACCTGAGATGTCCAGTGCTTCCTGTAGGCCCACATGGTTTGGAAATTCTGGTGGTGGTTGTGGAGGCAGCTTGGGTAGCAATGACCACCTTGGTCATGAGGGAAACGACAGTGACCATTGTATTGGTGGATATAGGGGCAGTGTTGATGACTCTAAGGAGTTTGGTAATGATGATGGTTTCGGGTGAGGCAGTCCTGGTTCCTCTGGAGAAGGCAGAGGCTATGGAAATGGTGGGTGCAGCTACGGTGGGAGTGGCTGTGAGAGTTTTAACAATGGGGGACAGAAAGGAAGCTTTGCGATGGCAGTAGTGGCAACTGTGTAGGTGGTGACTCCTATGGAGGTAGAAATCACAAAACTCAATCTTCAGACTTTGGACCCATGAAGGACTCTGGAGGCAGGAGCTCTGGTCCTATGGTGTGGAGGTTCCTAACACTCTGCCAAACCAGGAAACCAAGGTGACTGCCATGGGCCCCAGCAGCCACAGTGCTACCCAAGGGGCAGAAGGTTCTAACCATTGTCAGGAAACAAAGTCTAGTGGGCCAGGAAGGCTAGAGATGTGACAGGGAAGCCCGGGGGACAACAGACTGTGAACTCAGGACAGTACCTGTGATCGGCTGTGTTTGCTTCTGTTCCGGGGGAAGCATGTAGCTCTCAACAAACTGTTTTTGCTTGTTTGTTTGATTTGGTTTGGTATTTTGAGACAGGGTTTCTTTGTGTAGCCCTTGCTGTCCTAGAGCTAGCTCTGTAGGCCAGACTGGCCTCAAACTCACAGATCTGCCTGCCTCTGCCTCCCAAGTGCTGAGATTAAAGGTGTGCGCCACCAGCCTCCAAGCATTTTAACGTCAGGATTTTTCACTCAGCCAGTTGATTGCCAAGTGTACTTGGTTTGATCACGACACCAATTAGGTATGTCTTTAAAAGACTGAAGAAATTGGTTGGAGAGATCTTAAGATCTCTTAAGAGCTTAGGAGGGCTTGCTGTGCATCCACAGGGGCTGAGTTCAGATCCTAACACCCATGTAACAAGCCGAGCATGGTTTCATGTGCTCCTCTAACAATACAGAGGGCCGGGGCAGAGACAGGAGGAGGGCTGGGGATTGTTGGCTGACCAGGAGACCAGGAGAGACTGTTTCAAGGAATACAATGGAGAGTGAGAGAGAACCCCCAGCACCTTCCTCTGGCCTCTGAGTGCAGGTGCACATAGCCACACAGCTCTGCACATGTGTGTACAGACACCACGGGTGGGGGTGGGGCAACTTGGATAGCCACTTCTCCAAAGATGATAAGAAAGTGATGGAGCAGAAAAGATGGTCAGTGTCACATGTCACTGTCAAAGGGACTTGCTAACCAGCTCCTGACCTGAGCAGACGAGGTGTCTCATACCCCTCAGAGCAGTTGTATGCATACAAGAACAATCAAGACCATGGGAAGCCTGTGGGGAATTGTGTCCACTCGCCGTACAGACTAGAAATCCACTGCTTGGTGTCTAAGAAAGAGCAAAGACTCCTACACCCAGTTCACAGCAACATGGCACATGCTGGTCAATGGCTCCTAAGCTCACACGTGCCCTGTGAAGGAGGCAGTACGGCACAACCATCCATAGGATGCTGTGTGTTAGAAAGGAGGAGGTACCTACAGGTGTCACAGTGTGGACAGCCTAGGGGAGCCAGTTATGTAAGGTCAGTTATGTGTGACTCAGAAAACCCAGAACAGGCAAATCCACAGAGGCAGCCAGGGGCCAGAGGTGACCTTGCCTTGGCTCTTTGACTTGTGAGGACACTCAGGTATGTCAAACCTCTCTATTTCTCTTGCTGCTGCTGCTGCTGCTGCTGCTGCTGCTGCTGCTGCTGCTACAAACAAAGGGAGCACAAAAGGCCAGTGAAGGTGACAGAGTCAAAGCTAAGTATCCTTACTGTTGCTGTCACAGCCCACTGTCACTGTGTTTCCCTTACAGTGAGGGGTTTTCTAGTCATCTATCCAAGCAGAGTTTCCCACAGGAAAACCAAAGCATCAAGAGCAGGTTGCTTAGGCACTGAATGTCTGTGCCATTACCCCTGCATTCCCAGCAGGCAGATGGCCTAACCCCTTGCCTGTTTTGGGCTCAAGATGGCTCAGATTTGAACAGTGCATCAGAAGCCCAAAATGTTTTGGCAATGTGTGCTGTTAGAAAAATAGCTTATGCCTCCCAACAAGCAACTGTCATCTTTAGCAAAACAGACCAAGGCTGGCTATGGAGACATGAGTAGCCCACAAGGGCACAAAGCTCCTGCAGCCCCAGTAGGGCCAGGTCAGTACACAGGGCTCCAGGATTATTCCCAGCAGCCCTGCAGAAAGGGTCAGTGGCACCTAAGTGGGGTAGAAGCCTCATGCCTTAAGACACTGCCTCTTCTCTGCAGGGTGGAGCAAGGGACCACTCCTCACATGGCTAGCAGAAATCCAGGTCTTCCTAACCGAGCCTCACATACCCGAGGCCAGTACCTTCTTCCTCAGACCCAACTTGATAAAGCAAGTTGTCTAGGGACCTGGACATGTCTCCTTCTGCCCCTGAGTCTTCCTTTAGTTTCTCCATGGAAAGCAGATCTGGACCTTCAAGTGGCTGCTCGGAGCCCAGGGCATTCCTTGGTCAGTCTCAAAAGTATATATGCCTTTATTCTTGTTTATTTTTGAAATGTTGGGTTTGAACTCAGAGTATTGCCTTTGCTGGGCAACTGCTCTCCCACTGAACTATATCCCAGCTTTTGGTCTGTAGAGACAGTCTCACTTTGCAGCACAGGCTAGCCTTGAACTTGCAAATCTACTGCCTCTGCCTCCTGAATACTGGAATTCCAGGTGGGTGTCACCATACCTGGCTTGCAAATTCCTTGTGAATCTCCAAGACTGAATCCAGATGTTAAAAGTCCTAATTGTATGAGGAAATGAAATTTACAAGGCAAAGAATCAAGACCCAGAGCAGGTGCCAGGCAGCCCAGGAGTGGCTGATGGCTGCAGCTGTAATGAGTCCCCAGGGCTCTTCCACCTGAGTCCTTGTGGGAATCATTTGCTCCCAAAAGAAGAGCCAAGTTAGTACATGCCCAGCAAAGCCCCAGAGGAATGGCATCCCTTCCCAGACTCTGTCTGTATCCCAGTGCTTAACCCCCTTACCACACCTCTAGCTCCTCACTTCTCAGGATCTGTTACCAACATATTAGCCCCCCACCCGGTTCCCCTGTCTCCACCTCCCATCTTGATCCTCACCATCAGCGCCACTTAAGATGCCATCTTGGGAAGCCATGCCATATACCCACACAACCACCCTTAAGGTCCACCCAGGGACACATCCATGAAAAGTGCTCTGAGAGGGAACACAGGACCACAGTCAAGCATAAGTGCTCCCTGGAGACAGAGAGTTCTGCCAAACACACATGGGAACAGGAGAGGATCCCAGCCTACCATGGTACACACATTCATGTCTATATGTGTGCTTGTGTGCCTATTTGTGTTGTCCATATGTACATACATGTCTATGTCTCTGTGTCTGTGTGCTTGCATGTGGCATGCTGGATGTCTGTGCTTTTCTGTGTCTCTGGGTATTGTATCCATGTGTAAGTCTGTGGGTTGCTTCTCTCTCTCTCTCTCTCTCTCTCTCTCTCTCTCTCTGTGTGTGTGTGTGTGTGTGTGTGTGTGTGTGTGTGTAGGTGAAACACAAAAATATCATTTCTAACCAGTGGATAGTTTAGGTGTCAGCATTCACTTAGGAGTGATTTTTATCGTTTGTTTTACATAAGTCTCCTGAATACGCTTCTAAAATAAGCACACCGGCTTTAGGGGCTTGAGATGCAATCTTCATTGCTGTCTTCAGCTTTCAAATGCTCCCAACTATTTGAAAACACAGGTTTTTTTTTTTCTCTGCCACTAGTAAAGAGCACATGCGTAGAGAGTGGCAAGGCAGGTGCCCACGGGGACACAGAAGTGGGCAATGAAAAGCGACACCCCACATCACAGGAGACAGCGTATGCAAACAGACGAACTCCTCCTCTCCTGTAGAAGCTCCTACCATCCTTCATGGCAGGGACCCCGGACCCAATTACCTCATGTTTGTGGGGCAAGCCCCCAGCTCACAGTGGGACACAGTGAACCCCATAGAAATTAATGCCAGGAATGGAGAAGGAAAGAAAAGGGAGATGGGGGGAGGGAGGAAGTGAGGAAGGAATTAATTAGTGGTCTCAGTGGGGCCTGAGCTTCATGTTGCCATGGTGATAGCCGTCGGTATAAAACTGCACTAAAAGTGGGGTCCACACCACGGTGCCATCAGGGTTAATAGAGTGGGGCCAAGTAACACACTCATACCATGCTCACCCCCACCTTTGCAGAAAGAAGAAATAGGGCTTACAAGATGGCTCGTTAAGGACTAGGCTCTGAGCCCTGCAAGGGATACACGCTCCTTCCACACCTTTCTCCCATACCCAGCTCCAAAGGACTCCCTAAGGACGTGCCTCATGAATCCTCCAGCGAACTGCCGCTCTCTGAGTGTTGACTTCAGCCACTTCAGGTCTCTGCCTGTCAGCCAGGTGTGAGCTCTGCCTCCTCGCCCACATGCCACATCTGTCCTCACCTGTCTGTCTCTGCTAATGCCCCTCCTTGACCCCATGAGCCCACATGGCGCAGGCTCCTCAGGACTGCTGCCAGTGACAGGAGCGACAGGACAAGAAGAGGGAGGAGGACCCTCCATCACCAGGAACGCACATTTCCCAGGCAGGACTGCTTGCACCAAGCGCTTAGGATGGCACTGTGCCTACCTCACACAGTCACAGCACAAATGGGGCTGTTGTGGGGGAGCACAGGAGGCTCCCACGTGGGCCTCACAGAGAGGACAGCTGGGGGCTGAAAATGGTCTTGGGGTCAAGAGGAACCGCAGGCACCTCCAGCAGCCCACCCATCTGGCTCAGCACAGCTCCTGCCAGCTCCTGCCAGCTCTGCCAGGCTTCCTACCTGCACAGGGTCTGTCCCCAGCCCTTGTCAGCGCACGAGCCCGGACCACCTGCCCTGAGGGTGTCACCCTCGCCTTCAGCCAGCCTTCATATGCTTGTCCTTTTTTCCTTTCTTCCAATAAGTCCCTCGTTCATGCAGCTCCCCAAGCGCCCGGTGTCACCAGCCGGGCGCCAGCCTGCCTGGCCCAGCTTCAGGCGGTGCCACTGCAGCGCTGCTCCCTTCTGCAGAGCTGGCTGTCTCCACCCGCAGCTCCCACCTCACACCCGCCAGGAGGATGCTCAGAGCTGTGCTGAGTCCGCGGCACAATGGCTCAGTCGTGCCACCTCCAGTAACTACTACCACCACCACCGCAGCACACTCGCCCCCAGAAAAAGCAAAACCAAAGGCATGCAATTCCCTGGAAGCCCTTTTCTCCTCCCCTGTGGGCTATAGAGGAAAACCAGGACTGTCCAGATCCTACCGGCTAGGAGAGCCCCTTTCCACAATCCAGATAGAGTACACCAACAGTACTCCACAGCCCCTAGTCCCTACTTCCACACTTGGCTCAGAGACACAATAAGAGTGCTCACTCTACAGATGTGGTCATGTGTTTGCTCTCACCATGCATGAGGAACACCAATGGCCTCACAGGGATGTCCCTCCCATGCATTATCCTGGGGCAACTCAGAGCTGAGGTATGGGGCATGGCGCATGTCATAACATAAACCTCACCAACTCTCTCTCAGCCCAGCTCTCAGCACTGGGCCAGGTCTGCCCACCTAAACTAGCTTTTCTAGGCGAGGGTCTGCTGGGCTCTGCTATGAATTGAGCTGGGATCCCAAACTGTGCTTTTAGTAGCAACAACAATGGCAGAGACAGACCCCAGAGGCACCCACATCAGCCCATAAGGTCACGACTTGGTGAGACAAGATTAGGTTGCCATGCCACTCAAGGCCTGCTCTCAGGCAGAGGTCAGGAGATTTAGGGCAGCCTTTGTCCAAATGAGACTCTGCTGGGGGTTTCCTCACACCTGGCTGAGTCCTAGAGCCTTCTTCATTCCCAAGAAGGACAGCTGTGTGGTCAGCCAGGTGCACAGGTGCCAAGATAGTAGGGAGAGGCGGGAGCCCCGGATCCATAAGGGAAGACAGGGATGATTCCCTGAGCTTCAGTTCTTCTGTGGGAGGGCAAAGTGCAGGCTTCAGTGTGCATGGGAAGGGACACTGAGTCAGGGA